>NC_057418.1:28755312-29055312 GCF_019320065.1 Cervus canadensis
AGCTATGGGCTCCCCAGATGGGCAAAAAGGAGCTTAAATTTTCTGGCTTCTTCCTCTTGGGTTGTCCCTCAAATCTTTGGTCTATGATGATGTTAGTGCAGTGCATTTATTATGATCGATCACCTGATCAACCTATATTGATACATTAACTGAAGTCCATAGTTTATATTAGGGTTCATTCTTTGTGTGGAAGTATGGTATGGGTTTTGACAAAAGTATAATGTTCAAGCACCTTCAATTCTAGTATCAATCAATCAGTGTTGCTGGGATTGTGGAGCTTGGAAGAGAAGAAGACTTTTTACAAAGAACTTGGAGTCTAGAAGTCTATAAACCAAGGTACCAGCACACTGCCTGCTCAATAGATTGTGCATTATTGGAATATTATGAGCTTTGAGAGCTTGATAGAAAAGTGTTAAAAAAAGAAAAATAATAACTCACATTTGGGTTGTGTTATGCATAATTATCTCACCCGAAAACTCATGCATTCATTCAGCATTTACTGAACCCCTTCTAGGTTTCAGGAGAGCCTTTTAGCAGCTCCCCAGATGGGGGGTAATTTATCTCCACTGTGCAGGTGAGAAAATGGATGAGGTGGAGGAGTAACTTGAACCCAGGCATCTGGTTCTCAGTACAGAGCCCTTTTCAACGGGCCATACTGCAGCCTGGTGGGAAAAGCCACTTTTCAGGCAGCTGGAGACATTTCTCAGGATGCTGTTAGCTCAGCGATCTTAATTAAGGGGATCACAGTAGCAGAGGAGGGTGGGTTGAAGGCAGAATGTCAGAAAACTCTCCGTGTCGTTAAGATGAATGTGGACATCTGTCCAAGTGTTACTGTTGGAGAAGAGATGCAAACTCTTTTTTCTTTGCTAGACGTTTCCCATACCCGTCTAATGAATGTTCCAGGATTTATTTTTAAAAAAAGAAAAAACAAACCTGCATCTCCACTTCTGGATTTTGCACCTCCATCCCACCCTTCCCAGATTTAAGTGAATAGCAGGAGACCAGTTCACTCCTGTGAAGGTAAACTCAGCCTCTGGTGTAGTGTTACCAAGGGAAGCAATTAGCTCTGATTATATGGTGGGAAGGTGTTCAGTAGTGGAAGGTTACTAGTCTTAATAAAACCCAAGTTAATTAAAAACTTCTCATGGGTCATTATTATTTGAGCATACTGTGTGGTCTATTTTTATTTAATGATTTTTAAAGATGTCTCATGTTTTTAAGCACTACTCCCCCACCTCCGCCCCCATTGTCAGAGCAGGCATGGTAAAGTGTGGTGACCAGGAGGAGGAAGAGATGGTATGTGTGAGGCATTTGCATAGACCTGTTCTGTGCTTTTTTTTTTGAGTTTGGATTTTTATATTTTGTGCCTTTTTATTCTTTTGCACATTTCTTTGTGAAATAGAGTGACTCTTTCATAATCTGACTACCCTGGTGGCCTTTTGTATGCAGGAGTAAGGATCCGTGTAGTTTTCAGAAAAAAGCAAAAAATCAGCTTAAATATATGCGTTTCAGTTATTTCACTTCCCTCTTTTTAAAAAGCAGTTGATTTCCTTTCTTATGCATTCCTCTTTTCAGTTGATAAGGAAATGTTTCTGTTTCTCAAGGCCAGACAAACCAGACTGTGAGACTGTTTGTCAAGAGACACACATACCTTCCCTCAAGACAACTGGTACTTGAGTGGGTAGAATTTAATGCCATCGGCATTCCTTAGCTTAATAAGGTCGTGAAAATAGTATTGACCTTGGATTCTAGTCATCTCTCCTGTGACAATAGGCCTGAGTTTTGCCACCTCAAAAACGGGTAAAATGAAGCCAATGGACAGGTTTCTAATGAAGGAACTGACACTGATATTTATGTGTTAGAGTCTTTTTATTTTATATGCAGGAGCACTTTTGAATTTCTATTTCCTTTTATTTAGAATTTGTGATAATTCATACAACACCTGGAAAGGCTGAGACATTTTACTTTTTCGTAGATTATAAATGAAATAGGACAAATATGATCCAGAGGGAGATAATATGAAATATTTAAAAGAGCAAACTGTTTTTCCAACTCCTGAAATTTGTTTACCCCTTGAAATTGAAAGTAAGAAGTCTGATTGTATTTTTAAAATACTAAATTGAAGCCTCTCTTTAATTCAAGTGGGTGAGGCTTTGCTGAGTATTGCAGGATTTCCTGAGTATGATTCTTTTTAGCAAATACAACATCTAGGTTAGACTGGGATGGAGTATTCTGACTTGTAGATATTGGTGGAAGTCTGAAAAGACTTTAAAGCGTTCACTTGTTATATCTGAGGTTCTTTGACATAGGAGAGTGGTAAAGTCTCCATTATGTAAATTGGGAGAATGACTTCCAATCAGCAGGTTAACTTTTTTTCCTTAAAGGTTAAAAAAAAAATTGGTTTTTTTTTTGGCCTCAAGGCATTTGGGATCCTAGTTCTCTGACCAAGGGTCTAACCGGTGCCCCTTGCATTGCAAGGTCAGAGTCTTAACCATTGACTGCCAGGGGAGGTTAACTTTTGAGAAATACAGCTTCTAAGTTGCTGAACCTGGCTAAACTCTAGGTGCTTCAAGTGCCATCTTGGGATTTGCAGGAAGGCATCAACTCAGGGCTCCTTAGACATGCCAGAATCCCAGCCCCCACCCTGAGCTGTAGACTCAGAATCTGCACTTACTAAGCGCCCCCAGTGATCTGCGTTCAGGTCAGGTTTCAGAGCACCGGCCTAGACACCCCGTCAGAGTCCTATGTCTACTCGGAAGCAAGCCGACCTGGCTGACCTTCGAGGTCAGCTGGGTTTGAACTTGTCTCCTCCAAGGCACTGGCTTCTTTCACCTGCGTTTTGACAGACACATGCCTTGTGCTGGAAACAAATACAATCCTCCTTCCTATCAAGCAGCACATTCACGGAAATGATTTCCGTAGATGTTTGAGAGGCAACCACTGTGTGATATATTTAAACTCACATTGTTCTGTTTGAAAATGTGTTGGAAAGAGTTATGAACAGGGGGAAAAAGCAAACTGTCAAGGCAGACTGCTGCTGATATAATGACAGACAGTGGAAATGAAGATTTTTGTTGAAGATTAAGGACTTATTATTTATTAAGCAGAAAGAGTAGCGGTCTGGTGGTGATGGTGTACAGCCCCAGCGAAAGTAAACATTGAGTCTGATGAGGTCAAACTCGAGCATAATCACTGCCCTATTTTTTTTTTCCCCCAGCACAATTTTGAATTACAAGGGGAAAAAAGGCAGACAGAGAACAAACAAGATCAGCAGGTTTTCTGAGGCTGAAACCACTCTGTCCACTCATGATCTACGCCGAACGCCTAATTAACAGAGTCAGAAAACAAAATTAGTGCTTCACTTTACTGTGGACAAACAACCAGTTACAAAGCCTTTCTGCGGGGCCTTGTTAAGTCTGTTCTAGGCCTGAGGCCCAGAAATACCGCCACAAACAGTGATTTTAGTGAAGAGGTGGTACATTTGTAAGAGATTTGGTTAATTATTAAACATACAAACCCCAAATCAGGAGTCATCATTGGCCATCTCTCTTGTACCTCCCATGTCCAATCGATCACTATGTCCTGTGAATTTCACCAAGTGCTGATAAATATCTCCCAGATACACGCCTTCTCTGCATTCCACGGGCCCAGGCCCAGCTCTCTGCAGCTCTCGCTGGGACCACTACAAGTGCCATCTAGCTCACCCCCGTCCACCCCCCACCCACCCCTGTCACCCCACCCACACCCTCCACTTCACTCTTTAAGGTCTAGCCACACTAGCCAGACGGCTTCCCAGGTGGCGCAGTGGTAAAGAATCTGCCTGCCAATGCAGGAGATGCAGGAGACGTGGGTTTGATCCCTGGGTCAGGAAGATCCCCTGGAGGAGGAAATGGCAGCCCACTCCAGTATTCTTGCCTGGAGAATCCCGTGGACAGAGGAGCCTGGTGGGCTACAGTCCACGGGGTCGCAAAGCGTTGGATACAAGTGAGCGGCTGAGCACATAGCACACACTGGCCAGAGAGATCTTTTCATATAAACTCCAAAATCACATTGTTCTAATTTTAAAGAAAGAAACCATTATTTTTATTGGGATTGCATTCTACATTTCTAGATTAATTTAGGAAGAATCAACATAGTTATGTTGCTGAATCTTTCGGTCTAGGAATAGACTTTTTGTCTTCTTTTGTGTCTTCCAGGTTAATTTAAATTCTCTTCATATAGATCTTGTCCAATCTTGTTATATTTATTCTTAAGAATTTCCCTCTTTTGTTCCTATTATAAACGGAGGCCTGTGCTTCCAATACCTCTTCAAACTGATCATTGTATACAAACACGTTTTGCTTTTACTGAACTATCTTATGTTTAGCATAGTTTCTTAGTGGATTCTTTTGGGGTTTTGAGCTATACCAGAATATCACATGCACATAGTGATAATCTTATCTCTTTCCCCCCAATCTTTAAATCTCTGATTTCTTTCTCTCACTCAGGTGTGTTGGCCAGCTCCTCAGAAACCAATGATAGTGGACATTCTGTCTCATTCCTGAGTAGTGAAATGCTGTTAGTGTTCCCATGCTAGCTGCTGACTTTCAGGTCAAGATAGCTGTATTTTATCATGTTAGGAAATTATCTATCATTTCTTCATTACCGATGCTGGGAAAGATTGAAGGCAGAAGGAGAAGGGGACCACAGAGGATGAGATGGCTGGATGGCATCACTGACTCCACGGACCTGAGTTTGAGTAAACTCCGGGAGTTGGTGATGGACAGGGAGGCCTGGCGTGCTGCGGTCCATGGGGTTGCGAAGAGTCGGACGTGACTGAGCAACTGAACTGAATCTTCTTTACTGAAGCATTTTTACTGAGCGATTTGAAAAATTCTGACCCGGTTGCGTCACTCTGCTGCCTTTCATGCTCTGAAGAGGCCCCTTTCCCACCTGTGTTTCCAGGCAATGCTGAGCCTCTTCTAGAGTTCGGGCCCTTGGACACCTGTTCCCTCTGCTGTAAGTTTTACCACTCCGCCCCCCACCCCGGGGTCTTCTCTTGAACAGCTTCCACCATCTTTCTGAGCTTGTCTCAGACTGGATTCCCACCCAGTAGAGAGCCAGACAGAATCAGGTCTCGAGGTGTCTGGCGCGGTGAGTCCCAGCTGTCCAGACCAGGGGCTCGGAGGTCGGGAGAAGGCCCTCATGCTGGTTCAAGTTCTGATGACGAGAGCTGAGCGTCAGGTGGTGGTTCTGGGCTGGGAAGGAGGGACCGACATGGGAGGTATTTTGGAGATAAATCCTCTACCACTCGTCCACTGAATTCAGGCAGAGATGGGGGTCAGGAAAGGGATGTCTAGGGTGCCCTGAGGTCACTTCTTTTGTGATTTGATGATGCCACGCACTGAGATGGGGATTTCACAAAGAGGAGTAGGTTTGAGAGAAAAGGGGGTGAATTCGGTTCGGACACTCACCCAGTGATCATGGGCGGTCTGGCTTCGGTGTGCTGGGCGTTGCACCACGCTCTCTTTTTTTCGGTGTGATGTGACGGACACAGAGCTGTGGGCCTGCTGGGTTGGAGGGGCCTGGAGGGCACCTGAGGGGAGGAGAACGCCCTGGATCTGTGGGTCTGGAGCTGAGGGAGGGGCAGGACTGGGGATTCGTCTGCAGTGGGTTAGGATGGGGACTGCTCCCACCCTCTGGAGTGCCGGGCCTGGCCAGCTCTCCTGTCATGGGAATCTACCCAGGAGAGGGGGCTGGCTTTGCAGAGCAGGGTAGTGTTTTCTAAACCAGTGATCTGTGAACTGGTATCCATCTAAAATTAGCCTGCGAAAAGATAAGCTTAGCATGTGTCATTAGGTGGAATGACAAGTAATTGAGGGTGAAATTTTCCACTAAAAAAAAAAAGAACTCTATGCATATCAGGCCCTCTTACGTAAAAAGGGTGGGGGACTTTCCCAGCTGCTCTTTGCAGCGGGCACCCTGAAGCTTCGGGCTGGCGGGCACCCAGTGGGGGAGCACCGGGGAGGGGCCCCTTCTTTTTCCTGCCGCCTTCAGCTCAGGCCTGGGAGGATGTGGACCGAGACCGGACCTGTGGCGTGTTCACTGGTGCCTTTCCGCTGGCGCTGGAAGTTAACCATAGCACACCTTCCGTCATTCGGGGTTCTGGCAAACCCTACAGTGTTTCTCCCTGCGTCACGTCCCATCCCCTGGCCTTGATGGGTCTTGACGCCCTTGGGTCTCGGCAGTCTGAGGTCTCCACGCCCAGCGCTGGCGCTGTTGTTCGTCATTGTTCCTGCCCCTCGCTTCGATTGCGCTAGAGTGACGTTCATGGTCGTGTACCTGGGTGACAGGAACAGTGAGTCACAGTTTCCCACACCCAGGACCTTTACTTCCTCCCTTCAGGGGTGACGAGATTGTGTGTGCAGGCGGGGAGAGGTGGGTGACGGCCACAGTTCGATGACTGGGATCCAGATGGGGGTCTGAGTCATCCCGCCCGAGTGGGGTGGGCAGTGGTGGGCAGGGAGGGGAGTGGGCTGGGGTGGAGGCCTGGAGGAGTTTCCTGAGGCTGCCTTGCCTGGGTCTGGATACAGGGCACCTGGATACTGGTATCAAGACTTCTGGGTCATGCTTTTCCAGCTGAGAGGTGGAATCCCAAACTGGGTCATGAAATCAATTTAATAGGTTGCTGGTCAGAATTAAGAATGGAATAGAATAGAACAGAAGATGGTACAGATGACCCTATTCGCAAGGCAGGAATAGAGATGCAGAAGTAGAGAACAGACGTGCGGAGATGGAAGGGAAGAGGGGGTGGGGTGCATTGGGAGGTTGGGATCGTCATATATACACGACCATATGGAAAAAAGCCACCCAGTGGGAAGCTACCGTATAGCACAGGGAGCTTAGCTCGGTGCTCTGTGATGACCGAGACGAGTGGGATGGGGAGTGGGAGGGAGGCTCAGGGAGGGGGTGTATTTACGCATAAAGCTGATCCACTTCGTTATGTGGCAGAGGCTAACACAACACTGTAAAGCAGCTACAGCCCAATTTTTGTTTAAAAAAAGAATAGAAAATAGAGTACATCTCCTTTGTTAAGGGTATTATTTTGTAAAATTTTACTTCAGTTTGTGTGTGTGTGTTTTAGACTATGATATAAAAATGCATTTATTGCTATGGTTAATGGGCCCTAAAGTGTAAAAAGCGCTGCTCTGGATGGATGGTTGTCTTTAATGAGCTCTTTGGATAAGGATTGAGGATTATTTCTTCATTTTTGTATTCCCTTGCCTCTAGCTACATGTAGCATATATTAGGTACGTCTGTAGATAGCTATATGTGAGTGAAAGAAAGGGAGGAAAGAAGGGAAGAGAAGAAAAAGGAAGGAAGGCAGAGGAAGGACAATGAGGGAGACGGAGAAAGCTCTGACTTCATAGCCCTGAAGGGCTGGAATAAGGGCGGATCTGGGGATCAGACTTCATTCTTCAAGATCCTGCTGGGATCTCAGCAACCAGCTCTCTTCCTTTTTCAAAACCACTTCCTGGGTGATCTGGAAGGTGGCTCAGTGAAGGCTCTGATAAGGATGGCTAGGGGGAACCAGCTCCAAACCAAGCAGCCGAAGGTCAGGATCATCAGGGACGAAGGAAATGTCTCAGAAAAAGTTCCTGGAGTTTGTGTAATCTCTGCTCAAGGGACCTTGATTAGGTAAATGGTCCATTAAGTTTCTAATGCTGCTGGAACAAATTTCCACAAATTTAGTGACTTAAAACAGCACATGTTTATTATCTTATAATTCTAGAGGTCGGAAGTCCAAAGTGGGTCTTACTGGAGCTACAGTCAAGGTGTCAGCAGACTGCATGCCTCCCGAACCCCTGAGAGAGAATTGCTATTTCATTGCTTTTTCCAGGGTCTGCAGGCCACCATGTTCCTTGGCTCGTGGCTCCTTCCTCTGTTTTCAAAGCCAGCAATATCGGACTGAGTCCTTCTCATGTTGCCTCCTCTCCCATTTTCTGTCCCAATTTTCTCTTCCACTTTTAAAGACCCCGCGTTTATATCTAGGATGGAACTAGACAGGCTAATCTCCCTATCTTAATATCAGCTGATTGGCAGCCTTGATTCCACCTGCAGCCTTAATCACGCTTTGCCATGTCATCTAACATAGTCACAGGTTTTGGGCATTAGGACGGAGACATCTTGTAGGGGCCATCACTCTGCCTGCCGCGTATGGTCCATTCTAAGATTGCCAATCAGTGGTGGTCCCTGCCAAAGCCTTTGTGTTTATGTGGCGCACAGTCAGGCCGGGCGTATGTGCCATGAGCATGTCATGGATGTGATAAACAGCTCCATTCATACAGAGCGGGGTAGCTGTCCCGGGGGAGAGGCTGATCTGACAGCTGGCTTTGGCTGCCTTAATTGTACCGCCAGGTTGCGGGATGCTCTCGTGTGGTACTTTCACAGAGCTGTTGTGCTATTGCTGATCCACTTGGTGAGGCTGGTCGTAAATAGCAACCGTGTTCATGTGGCTCACCTACTCCCATCTGCCAGATTGTGTGTGGAACACGGGCTGAACGGGGTGTGAGTATGGGTAGTAGTGGCTGGGTGCCCGCGTCAGGCTCTGGGCAGTGTTATTTGACTTCAGTCTTCAGAACGGCTGTCTTGAGGCTGGTGCACTACTCTCCCTATCTAGACAAGAGGCAGGCCAGGGCTCAGGAGGGCGAGTAGCTCATCCAGTAGGTGACTCAGCTGGTTTAAGTGGCAGGGCTTGGATTCCAACTCTTAACATTCTCCTCTTGGGAGCCATCAAGAGGGCAGATGAGTGCCCGGCTCCTAACCCTGGACAGGAATGTTTCTTTGTTGGGTCAGCTGTGTATTGAGGTTCCCCCTCTATAGAGGGGATGATGCTACCAGCATTTAAACAAGGTGGTATGTCAATGATGGGGAAGCTGCTGTGGATGAGAATTCTGCTTTGATGACTAAGGATTAGTGACCTTAGTATATCTGATGAGGATCAAGGAGCAAGTTTCTACATCAGTACTAGTATGGCTGATGTTGAAATCTCTTAACTTTTGAGAGTATCCAGGGTTACTTTACCTCTTTAGGAAATTTAGTCTGAACTGGTGGTCACAACAAACCAAACAAGTTACCTGACATTTTCCCTTTGGCTTTTTAAAGAAATGTTCCTTTAGGGACATCACTGGCAGCATTTAAAACTCCATGCTTACAATTCAGGGAGTGCAGGTTCGATCCCTGGTTGGGGAACTAAGATCTGGCATGCTGCACAGTGTGACCAAAACAGAAGGGGTAAAAAAAGAAACGTTCCTTTAATTTTTCCACCTTGGAAATGCTCAGCCAATAACAATTGACCGAAGGGGCTCACTGGTTGGCCTCGTAGGAAGCCATGGGAAGCAGAGTTCACTTACAGTTTCTGTTTGTGGCGAGATTTTGTGTTAAGGTGCAGTTTGAGGCTTCTTGTGCTTGTATATATTTGATTTTTAAAATAAAAAAAACAGCTCAGGCAAACAAAAGAACTTTGGCTTACTCATCTTCGTACCTCCAGTACTTGTCAGAATGGATGCTCGACAACCGTGTTGAATGAATGGTCATATTATTCTTTCCTTTATTGATAAAATATCATGTGAATAAGAGGCTATGGGGGACAAAAGAGAACAGGGTAGAGGCCTTACTTCAAGGTGCTTCCTGTCTCACAGATGCATTTGCCCAGTGCTTTTTCTAGGGACGTTGGTAGTTGTATAGAAGGTGGAAAGCTTATGATGGAAGAGTTCATAAGTCAACTGAGATTTATATGCACTGCTGCTTTCCTGAACAATTTATTTTCTCTGTTGGGTAGCCTTCCAAAAGGAGATGGTTTCTTGGATAATTTCCATTGTAATTTAACTTAAAATTTGACCTCCTTTGAGATAGAATAAAGGGGTTTCCCAGGTGTCCCAGTGGTAAAGAATCCAGGAGACCCAAGACGTGGGTTCAATCCCTGAGTTGGGAAGATTCCCCTGGAGGAGGGCAACCCACTCCAGTATTCTTGCTTGGAAAATCCCACGAACAGAGGAACCTGGTGGGCTACCGTCCATGGGGTCACAAAGAGTCGGACACAACTGAGCACGCACATCATGTCACGTCGTGTCAAATGACAAGGTAGGAAAAAAAGGTTTAAGATTGCGTGGAGGCAGACCTGTTTTTTTTTTTTTTTTTAATTAATATTTTTTTTTTTTTGATTTTTTTTTTTATTTTATTTATTTATTTTTTTCCAGTGGGTTTTGTCATACATTGATATGAATCAGCCATGGATTTACATGTATTCCCAATACTAGAATAATCTAACTAAAGCTGTTTCCGCATAATTTGTGAGTGGCAAAATGGCTTTCATGCCACTTAAGCCACTGACATGAGCCAAGTGTTTGGCCATCTATGGTGGCTGCTATATTAATGTAGAAAAATGTAATAGGAAAAGCACTTTTTTCATGCTTCTTAATGTTGCCACATACTTTTGACATTTAAGCATGTGCAGTTTTCTGGGACCATTTTTGTGTTTCTGAATCCAGATGGTTGTTCCAAAAGGAGCACTGTCCCTGCTGATCAAGTGGGAAGCAAAGAAAAAAGTTTCCTTCTGCATGAAAATCTACTTGGAGGGCAGTCCTGCTGTTGTCAAGGGACTGCAGCGCCTCACCTCCCAACATGCAGTGGGTCTGTTTCTAATGAAGATTTTCAATGGCCTGCGGTCACTTTTCTTTGAAAACCTTGTCCTGTGCCTCAGCAGATGGCAAGTTTGCATTTGGGCTTGAAATCTGGCACACTGCTGGCACGGTCGCTCTATTTCTTGAGACTTATTTGGGTAATAAGAATTTATAATTGAATTAAGTTGGCCCTTATACCTAATTATTTTAATTTCATGTGGGCACACGTTTGCAAGCTAAATGCCAAATGCCACTGTGTGTCTTTCCTGATCATGAAAAGAAGGTACTTTCCTTTGAGTAATTATAGCCTCTTCTTGAATAATGATTTTTATTTGCCTGAATGCAGAAACTCATAGATGTTCTCTAAATAATGGAAGAAAAAAATTGCAAAAGTCGTGACTAAGACAAGACCAGAGACTTAGGGCACTCCGAGGTTGGCCTGGGGTGAGATATTTGAGAACAGGTGTCTAACTACAGCTAACTTCCTTTTTTTAAAAAAAAAAACAAACATTATTTATTATTAATTGGAGGATAAATGCTTTACAATGTGTTGGTTTCTGCCATGCATCAACATGAATCAGCCGTAGGTTTATATATGTCCCCTCCCTGTGGACCTCCGTCTCACCTCCCACCGTATCCAACCCCTCTAGGTTGTCACAGAGTACCAGGCTGAGCTCCCTGTGTTATACGGCAACTTCCCATCACCTTTCTCTTTTTTATATGGTAACAGTGGCAGTGGGGTAGACACAGGGTCTCTTCTGGTTCTGATGGCTCTGAGGTTGCATAACTGGGCTGCTGCGAAGGGCGGCCTTTGATACCAAGAGCAGGACAGAGTGGCGTGTGCAAACACATGCACAGATGCTCCCGCCCGTGATTCCGTGATCTTGACCAGTGTCCTTTCGGATGGAGACATTAACGAGCCATGACATGACATGTGCCATGAAAACGGAGGATGCTTTGATGTCTTCCAGTTGGCTGGTTTGCATCTTTCCCGAGGGAGCACTGGACTTGTGCGGAAAGGAAGTTGCAGCGACCAGGAGGGGAAAAAAACAAAAAAGAAGAGGTCCATTTCCCTCTGCACTCACTCGGTTCCCGGTTATTGTATCAGGGTGTGACTGTGCCAAGTGCACACATCAACAGTGTCAAGCCCGCGTGATGCTGAAGACGGAGCCTCAGGATGGGGTTTTTGACGCTGTCTAGAGACGTGCTAAAGGATTTTGGAAAAACCCACCTCCAAGATTAGACAACCTCCAACAACAAAAAGCAGCTAAGAAAGGAAAGCAGTATCGTGTTCTAACATAATTGTGTGCCGATCATTTCAATGATAAGAGAAGCTAGCTTATAAAATATGTCCTTATATCTGAAAGCTGTGTTATATTTTGAGTTCGGGTCATGGAACTCTCAAAAGACTGAGGTTGGGGGAGTGCAGAGTCCCTTTCCCACCCACCCAGGTGAGGACCCCACCGAAAGCTGAGGCCTACTTACACTGGGCCAGCTGGTATTTCTTATTTGCCCAAACCATGGCCAGAGTAGAAGAAAGTGTCCTTTCTTCTGCTCCGTAAGTCCCCAAGAGGGCTCTACCTGATTAAATGATTTCAGCATGAGGATGCTATCTGATGAAGTGATTTCAGCTTGGTGGCCACTTCCCATCTGCTCATCTCGTGATGCTCCTAGGTGCCCTTAACCATCGTATGTGGGTCTCTGGAAGTACGCTTCTGTGAATCATCCAGGCCACCATAATAGCTGCCACAGGGCCTTCTTTTACTATCCCCTGGGTACTTTCCAAATGGATGTTTCACCCAGTTTTATTCAGTTTCTCAAATTTTGGTCCCTGTGGGTCAAGCCTCATGAAGATGCATGCTCAACAAGTTTTACGAGCAAGGTTACCCAAAAAAAAAAAAAAAGCAGATCTGGCCTCCTCCCTTCATTTATAGTCCCGTGGAGCCATTTGCTTAATGAAACTGGACCCGCTCCACAATGGAGAGCACCCTCGTGCCACGCAGGGCTGGCTGTAGTCTCGGGAGAGAGGACCTGCTCGGGGTTTCCATTCCTGTCTGCCCGCAGAGCCTTCAGAGTGTGAGCTGCCTGGGTCTCTCCCGCGGTTTATTTGTATTGACCTTGGCTCAAGGACATGATGCAGTTGTTCTGCTATCACTGAGCTGAGGCTCTCTGCCCTGGTGCTTGTAGAAGTTGGTGCCCCCGTGGGAAGGCATTGCTCTATAGGTCCTCCAGGTGGTACATATTTATCCCTCTTCATTCTCATACCAATGGTAAGAGCCTCACAGATGGGGAACCTGAGGATCCATGATGGCACCAGGTGGTAAGGTTTAGCGTGTGACCTGATCTCCAGGGAGATTAGGTAAGTATGTAAATCGATGAAAAAAATGCTAGCCTGTGTGGAGAGGTGAGAGAGGGAGAGAAGGGGGTGTTTTGGAAAGCTCTCACGGAGTCGGTGACATTGGGATGAAACATGAGGAAAGGCAGGCATGTAGACAGGTCTGCTTTCTTGGCCAGCCTGTGTGTCTCTGGCATCAGACTATGAGCTCCGTAGGGAACCCCCCCCCCCATTCTTTTTTCCTTTGTGTTGTATTTCAAGGCCTGGTGGAGCTGGGGAGAACCCGGCACATGTGGGTGTGTGTGGTCCATGTGCAACTGGGCAGTTGGAATGGATGTGAATATGGAGGGTGTCTTAGGGAGAAGAGCACGGGTGTGAAGAACTGGACACAGTCTGGTTTGTTTTTCTTGATCTCCTGGGCAAGGAGAGGGTGCGAGGAGTTGCTGATGAGGTAGGACAAGTGGGTGGACGTCACACTGGGGGAGGCCTCTAGAAGTCTGGCTAAAGGCTCTTTGGAGGCTAGTCCCCAGAGTCCTGCCAAGGGTCATCTGTGAAAGAAGTCCTCTGCTTCTTCCTTAGTCGTAAAATGGAGACCCTGAAGGTGGAACCTCTTGCGATTCAAAGATTAGTCACGTAAGTTCTGGCAAGGGTTTGGCACGTACTGACCCATGATAAGTACCTGCTTGACAGCAGCTTCTCCACTCACAGGCCATCAGGGAAGTGTTGCTTTCTTGGAGGAAGAGATGTGATTGGGCTTTTAGGTAGATTAATCTGGCAGCAATCAATGTAGGAGACACGGGTTCGATCCCTGGGTCGGGGAGATCCCATGGAGAAGGAAATGGCAACCCACTCCAGTATTCTTGCCTGGAGAATCCCACGGACAGAGGAGCCTGGTGGGCTACAGTCCATGGGGTTGCAAAAACTCGGGTAGGACTGAGCGACTCAACACAAGTGCGCCATCTGGCAGCAGTAGGAAGCTTTGGAGTGGAGGCAGAGACCTCACAGGAGTCAAAGATGAGTTAGTGAGCGTTTGAGTAGCCCGTCCCGGTGGGGAGTCATGAGGGCTTGAATTGGAGCTTCTGAGAAGAATGCAGTGACGGGTGCAGGGGCCAGAGACCTCATGGAGGTTGAGTCTGCAGGACCTGGTGACTCACTCAAGGGAAGGTCAAGGTTAGACCCTGAGTCCCCAAGGCAGTGATGATCCTGTTGATGACAAGAAGAGCTCCAAGCGGGTGCGCTTTGCAAAGATGATGTGCTGTTTGGGTTGTGTTGGCTCTGTGGTACCCAAGGGATTCCCAGATCTAGAGGTTCTAGTGAGTTAGGAGATCGTTTCTAGAACTCTGGAGGTAGGTTGGGCAGGTGAGTCCACGGGGTAGTTATCCATACAGCCCACCGGAAAGGGGGCCTGAGGACAGCCTGAGCTACTGAGAAGGGGCTGGAAGGTGGCAGGGGAGAAGAAGAAGCTGAGAAGGGGCGGAGGGGTGTGGTCCTGTGTGTGACATGTTGACAACAACGAGCCCTGCTTACCTGGCCCTGACCTATGTCCACCGGTCTCTGCAACGCACCTCGCCTCTCCAATAATCAGTGTGGCCTGAACAAGGGCTGGGAGCCTGGGGTGCTGCATCGGGGCCCCCCACCAGTTGCCTTTTGCTGCAAGGTCATTATTTTCTGGTCATACGAAGCTTCACACTGGACAGCACATTTTCACGTTCGGATGGCACCCACATCGGCCATGCGGGACACCAAACTGGGTTAATGGATGTGCCCTTCTTCCTTAAGGAGGCCATGTCCCCCAAGAGGATACCCAGATTCCCTTTATAGAGGCGTCCTGTGTGCTGAGCAATGCTCGCAGACCTCCTTGCCCCAGGCTGGAATGGGTTTGTTTTGCAGTGAGATTCAGGTTCTTAATGTTTCTAAAAGGAAGTAACTAGCCCCCTCCCACCCCAAAAAATTCCTGTTTGTGCTTCTGTACAGCACTTGGGTCAATCCAGGGTCTCACAGATTCCCTGGAGACCCCAGCTTAAGAATCTTTCCCAGGGTTTCCCTGGTGACTCAGGGGTAAAGAATCTGTCTGCCAGTGCAAGAGACACAGGTTCAGTCCCTGGTCCAGGAAGATCCCACATGTCATGGAGCAACTACTGGGCTTGTGCTCTAGAGCCCAGGAGCCAAAACTACTGAGTCCCGAACGCTCTAGACCCTGTGTTCTGCAACAAGAGAAGCCACCACAATGAGAAGCCTGAACAGTGCATCTAGAGAGTAGGCCTGCTCTCTGCAACTAGAGAAAAACCCATGCATCAATGAAGACCCAGCACAGCCAAATAAATTAAAAAAAAAATCTTTCCCTTAAAGACTCAGTCTCAGCACTTCCTTGTTGCTAGTAAAGACCTTCTATGTCAGGGCATGTGTCTGTGTGCCTTGCCCCTTAGTCGTGTCTGACCCTTTGAGCCCACCAGGCTCCTCTGTCCACAGGATTCTCCAGCAAGAACACTGGAATGGGTTGCCATACCCTCCTCCAGGGGATCTTCCCAACCCAGGAATCCAACCCAGGTCTCCCACATTGCAGGTGGATTCTTTTCCAGCAAAGCCACACAAGGGAAGCCCAAGAAATCCTGGAGTGGGTAGCCTATCCCTTCTCCAGCGGATCTTCCCAACCCAGGAATTGAACCGGGGTCTCCTGCGTTGCAGGTGGATTCTTTACCATCTGAGCTAGCAGGGAAGCCCATGTCAGGTTAAGTTACACTCAAATATGCATTGCTGAAGGCTAATTGCTCTTCTAGACAACTCTATTGTTGACTTATGCCTGTGCTCAGTCATATCCCACTCTTTGCATCTCCATGGCCTGTACCCCAGTAGGCTCTGGTCTCCCTGGGATTTCCCAGGCAAGAATAGGGGAGTGGGTTGCTGTTTCCTCCTCCAGGGGAATCTTCCTAACCCAGGAATCTAACCCAAGTCTCCTGCGTCTCCTGCATTGGCAGGCGGAGTCTTTACCAGTGAGCCACCTGGGAAGCCCATAATGTTGACTATAGTAGGATAATAAATTTGTATATTGAAGACTGGGAAAAATAGTCCTGTGAATGCTATGAATTCATCCTTCCTCATGTGAAATTATGGGGTCATGAAGGCCATGAAATTAAAAGACGCTTACTCCTTGGAAGGAAAGTTATGACCCACCTAGACAGCATATTAAAAAGCAGAGACATTACTTTGTCAACAAAGGTCCATCTAGTCAAGGCTATGGTTTTTCCAGTGGTCATGTATGGATGTGAGAGTTGGACTATAAAGAAAGCTGAGTGCCGAAGAATTGATGCTTTTGAACTGTGGTGTTGGAGAAGACTCTTGAGAGTCCCTTGGACTGCAAAGAGATCCAACCAGTCCATCCTAAAGGAGATCAGTCCTGGGTGTTCATTGGAAGGACTGATTTTGAAGCTGAAATTCCAATACTTTGGCCACCTAATGAGAACAGCTGACTCATTTGAAAAGACCCTGATGCTGGGAAAGATTGAGGGCAGGAGGAGAAGGGGACGACAAAGGATGAGATGGTTGGATGGCATCACCAACTCAATGGACATGGGTTTGGGTGGACTCTGGGAGTTGGTGATGGACAGGGAGGCCTGGCGTGCTGCAGTCCATGGGGTCACAAAGAGTCGGACACGACTGAGCAACTGAACTGAACTGAAGGCCAGATTTCTGCAGAACAAAGAAAGAACAAGTTGGCCATATTAAGAGACCTCTGTTTCGATAGAATGGTGGGGTAAAAAATATAGCCAGATCTACTTTCTCTTTATTTTATAAATTATTTGATTTTCTGAATAGGGATAAGCTAGTTAGAAGTTATACGTACTGAACTATTGTGTAATTTTTTATTGAAGTAGAATATATGTAACATAAAATTTACCTTTTTAGCCATTTTAAAGTATACAGTTCAGAAGGGTCATGTATAACTGTAATTTCTAAATCTTCAAAAAGGTACAAAAAAGTGGAAAAATGTAGGAAAATATTTACCCAGAAAAATATACTTTTTCTTGTTAAATGTATTTGGCTGCACCGGGTCTTAGTTGCAGTATACAAGATCTCGTTCCCTGAGCAGGAATTGAACCCCCAGGTCCCCTGCATTGGGAGCATGGAGTCTTAACCACTGCATCACCTGGGAAGTCTTGGAAAAATATACTTCCTGAACTGAATGCTAAGGTGTCACAAGTTTAGGCTTCGCTGAGCAAGACGAAAGCAAGCAATTAAGATAAAAAATGCTTACTGAAATTTCTCAGATTCTTGAAGTTGGATTATTTTATATGTAATAATTATTTTTATTTTGTGAGCGGAGTAAGGAAATCTCAAAGGTGTCCAACTGAAGAAAATTTTAGAGATTATAAAATTAAAGTCTGGACTTTGAGTTTCTTTTGGAAGTACGGAAAATCAGACTCTTGAAAACAAATGTCAGCTATAGAGAAATCTCTGTATTTTTCATCAGCTGAAATTAACAAGTTATCTTCACATTATCCACAGTACAGCACAATGCTAACATCCCATGTAGATTTGCAAATGTGAGGATCACCATAGTAACATCTATATTAAACTTTAGATTTTAACGTTAGTAAAAGATGCCGTGCCTTTATGAAACGGCTTTCTCGGGGAATAAAATAATATTTTCCCTTTGACTCTACCACAGGATAGTTTCCCTTATCCCAGGCTTTGTTTTTGAAATCCAAAAGTCTGGATGTCATGTTCAGTCAGTTCAGTTCAGTTCAGTCACTCAGTCTTGTCCGACTCTTTGTGACCCCATGAACCGCAGCACGCCAGGCCTCCCTGTCCATCACCAACTCCCGGGGTTTACTCAGACTCATGCCCATCGAGTCGGATGTCATGTTAGAAGCAACCAAAAGATTGGTGTTGGTATCCGGAAGCTGGGATCTTATTTCCAATAGCAGTTTGAGCCAAAATTATGGAGTTTGTAGATGTGTTTGGCCAAGGCAGAGAGTAGAGAAAGCTTTGGACAGTTGTATTTTATGTGATAAATTCAAGATATTGTCCAGACTGTGGTGAGTTCCAGGAGCTGAATTCATCTAGAACTGGGCATTCATGCTGAGTGAGCTGCTTCACTGCTCAAAGAATTGTATTGCCAACAGAGAGCCTTCACTGCAGTAAACTGTGAGGGTCATGGAATGACTTTTCCTTAACACCCTGTCTCTTAGGGTTGGCACAGTTCCCCATCCAAAGATACTGTCATTTCCCCCATTTTAGTGTAGGCATTTACATTGTTAGTTTCCTATTTTTCCTTTCTTCATTCAAAAAACATCTTAGAGCCCTTAAGAAAACGGCAACTACAGTTGCAGAGTACTATAAATTATTTTTAAGAAATTGTAGGAGATATGTGAAGTTATGTAAAAATTGGAGAAGGACTGCTTCTAAGGTGTCTCTTTCTAACAAGAAAAGAACTCTCCACGGGGATTGATTTGTGGTTTAACTTTACTGGTTGTTGCTGTTGTTGTTTAGTCACTAAATCGTGTCTGATACTGTGACCCTACAGACCTGTGGCAGGTCTGTAGCCTGCCAGGATCCTCTGTCCATGGGATTTTCCAGTCAAGAATACTAGAGTAGGTTGCCATTTGCTTCTCCAGAGGATCTTCCTGACCCAGGGATCGAACCTGGGTCTCTTGTATTGGCAGGCAGGTTCTTTATACCACTGAGCCACCTGGGAAGCCCCTAACTTTACATAAATGTATGAAATAGATGCGTATGCCACCTGCAAACAGGTGCTGAGAAGTCCCAGGGTCCTGAGACTCACTACCTGGACTCCAGGAAGAGGAGAGGGTGCTGGCCTAACCCAGCGTCTCTGTAGGAGAGACATGGGGAAGTTCCCCACTCAGAAAGTACTCCTAACTGGACTAAGGCCCGTGGAAGGGACAGGGGAAACAGGAGTCTTTCCTAGTCCACACAGAGCAGTTTTAGAAGACAAGGTAATTGTGCATGAACAACAGAATTGTTGTTGTTGTTCAGTCGATAGTTGTGTCCAACTCTTTACGACCCCAGTGAACTGCAGCATGCCCGGCTTCCCTGTTCTTCATTATCTCCTGGAGTTTACTCACACTCTTGTCCATTCAATCAGTGATGCCATCCAACCATCTCATCCTCTGGCATCCCCTTCTCCTCCTCCCCTCAATCTTTCCCAGCATCAGGGTCTTTTCCAGTGACTTGGCTCTTCACATCAGGTGGCCAAAGTATTGGAGCTTCAGCTTTAGCATCGGTCCTTCCAATGAACAATAGAATAGTGAAAGCTAAACTCTTTGCGATCCAACAGAGCAGTGTGTGAAGGGGAGAAGCAGCCAGTTACTTGGGGTTCACTAGGTTTTTCGTTTTTTTTAGTCTGCAGAGAGACAGAGATGAGCAGTGGTTCAGAGAATGAGCTCTCTAGCCAGGCTGCCTGGGTTCAAATCCCAGCCCTGCCACTTAGCAGCTGTGTGAACTACTTAACCTCTCGGGGCCTCAGTTCTCTGTCTTTAAAATGGGGATAATGATTGGAACCCAGGTAAGAGGGAAGCTGAGGGATTAAGTGAGACAGCAAATGTAAGGTGCCTGGTTCACAGTATGCGGTACGTAAATATTTGCTATGTTTATAGTTACTCTGTTCTTCATGAAAGCCTGACTTCCTGCCTAGGGCCCCTATTGCTAGGGGTGGGTTTAGCTTGATCTTTGGCGTCTAGGTGCTTCTCCCAGGGAACCTCTGAAAAGCTTGTGCCAAGTGGAATGAAGGGCCCTAAGAGACTGCCGATTGCTCTGAGGGTTCTGAAATTTCAACATGAGTATTTACAGAGGATTCACCCTCCTCAAATGCCGCATTTGCCAAATCTTGATTATTTTATTTCCTGAGGGATAGCTCCTTGTGCCTCTGATTTGCACGAAGGAGGAGCTTTTCTGATCAGTTAGTCAGGGAGACAGTGCTCCATCCCTTCCTCAACCCACAGGCCATGTGATGTGCTGGGTGGGTCAGTCTAACATTTCCCTGATTAACAGCTGTGTGACCCAGGGCAAGTTATCTGACTTCCCTAAGCCTTAGTTTCCTTATCTTCGAAATGGGCTGATAATGATGTTTACCTTATAAAGTGTTGAAAAAACCTTCTGTAAGATGTTACCTTTGGGGGAAACTGGGTGAAGAGGACACGGGACCTCGGTGGACTGTTTTTGCAACTTCCTATGAATCTGTTTCAAAATAAAAACTTAAAAAAATAGAAAAGCATGCAAAGCATTGCTCCTGGCCCACAAGTGCAAAGAAATTTATTGAGTATGCATATAAAGTTATTGAGCTCAGATGTACTCTACTAAATATTTTGTGCGTATTCACTTATTTCATCCTCTGATCACCCCAATGTGTACGTCCTGGGGTTACCCCCATTTTGCACAGAGGGAATCTGAGTCAAGCAAAGAGTGGGTCACTTCCCTTGGACCACTTCCTAGGTCCCCCTGAAATGAGTGGCGGAGCTGGTGGTTGGCTGGGAGCTGGTGCTGCCACGCCGCGTGCCTCTCCCGTCTTCTGTTGGTGGTGGAGCCCTGGGAGCCCTCCGTCTCAGAAGCTACTGGGAGCCCCTTCCGTCTGTAATTCATGCAGAGGAAGAGAGTCCTAGGATTTGAAAGTGCATTCATAGCTAGTGTTACTTAATATATTTTTGGTAACCTGGATGAAGTAAAGGTGAACATGTTTATGGTTTAGTCACTCAATCATGTCTGACTCTTTTGTGACCCCATCGACTGTAGCCCACCAGGCTCCTCTGTCCGTGGGATTCTCCAGGCAAGAATACTGGAATGGGTTGCCATTTCCTTCTCCAGGGGATCTTCCCAACCCAGGGATTGAACCTGACTTCCATGCATTGCAGGAGGATTCTTTACTGACCAAGCCATCAGGGGAGCCTGAGCAAGTTTATAACACTTACATATAACACCATGGTGGATTTGTTAGCATCATGAAAGATGAGGATAGAGTTCACAGCGGCCTTGAAAACAGTGTATTAGGAAATAGCCATCAGAACAGCCGAGGCTTGACCGAGACTAGTTGAAATACAATTGCTCCATGGGAAGGGAGAGACTGGCACGGTCACAGATATGCTCCAAGAGGGCTGACCATCTCGCTGGATGCCAGTGGGGCACTGCGGGCTTTCCTTGAAACAAACGTCCTCGGTATATTAATAGTAGCGTGACAAGGCCAGCTCGGGGAGTTATCTTCCCTCCGGCATTATCAGGCTCTTATCAGAATACCATGTTCAGTTTCATTCCTCAGTTTCAAGGGTAGCGTGAAATTGTCCAAAGAGCAGGAAAAGCGATTGGGGTTGCCATGGCAACAGGGAAGCTAAGAGACAGTCAACCACGGGCCTGCTCCTACTCAAGGTGTGTGAGGGTGTCTTTTTTTCTGGTTAGCGGCTTGAGTTTTACTTTAAAGAGTATCTTATTGCTGAGTTACAATCACCTTGAAGTTTGTACTAGAAAGAGCCTCCTCGGTTCTCAGCTGTTCAATGGGCTGCCCTGTGTGTGGACTACGTGGGTCGTCTCAGGGAGTCTTCTCTAGTGGCCTCCCTCGTGTTCATCACTGTCCACGGTCATCATCGGATCTGATCACTGTTGTTATTATTATTGTCTGGGTTTTATATTATAAACGTGGACATGGGATCTCAGGCACTCTCCAGGCAGACTCCCCTTCTCCTCGCAGTGAGTAAACACTGAGACACCCCCCCTTCCCAAGCCAGGGCGTGATGGCCCTTGGCAGTCCCCCTGTGGCTTTCATGCTGCTTCATCCTGCGTCCTCGGAGACCGTGCACGTGAACTCGACTGGACATCATCACCGCCTCCAACTGCTGCCTTGCACCAGGCCACCCCCCATCCTTACCTTAAGGTCCGCCCAATCTCTCAACACCAACTCCAACCCTGTTCTCAACACGGCAACAGGAGTGGTCTTAAACAGAAGTCAGATCCTGCCTCGCCTCTCCTCAGAACCGCCAGACCCCTTAGTGGCCGGGAAGTCTGCGAGCTTACCTGTTTGAATTGCCCTAGGCGGCCACGCCCCCACCCTCTCCCACCCCCACGTGCTCCAGCCGCCCTGGCTTCCAGGCTGCCCCCCATCATCGCGCCCCCGTCCCTCCGGATCCACGCCCTTGCTATGTCTTCCTTTGGGAAGTCTTTCCCCTCAGATGTACACATGGCTTACTCCCTGTCTTCCTTCGGGGGTTCAGTCAACCTCCTATTGCCTTTCTGATTTTATTTCTATTTTTTTCCCCAAAGAGATCAGATAGGGTGCACCTCCTATTGCACCCCCAACCCCTTAGTTACCTGGAGTGGGAAACCCCCCTATACTTCTTAACTCTCTTCCTTACTTATTTTGACTCCTTTCTTCTGATCACTGTCTAATATAGCATATGCCTCACTTTTTTTTTAATCTTGTTTATGACCTCTTCCATTAAAATGTTTGCTTCTTGCGGGCAGAGTTTTAAAAATCTCTTTTAGTCTCTACTGAATCTTCAGTATCAAGAAGGGCCCCGATACAGTAGGTGCTCAATAGATATTTGTTGAAGAAACAGTGAGTAATATTGTTCATAATCAGTGTAAGTCCCCTGAAAGCAGCTTCATGGATAATTAATGATATGCACCCAATTTTGTATCCCCTGCAGGACTTGACATGATGCCTGGCATGCGGTATGTCCTTAATAAGTATTAGGTACCTTCAACCTGCCTGGTGGGGTACAGTCCAAGGGGTCACAAAGAGTCAGATATGATCGAGCAACTAACACTTTAGCCTTCAACCTGCAAACAGGGCAGAGTCTCCAGGTTAGGAAGCTGACCTTTTCACAGGGAGAGAACTGGGCCATTGACTTTTTGGAGTCTTTTCTTGTTCCAGGGACTTTGACCATTTCAGTGCCAGCCCAGAGTGAACCTAACAGTCCCCAGATTTCTGTTTCTGCCCCTTTTTTTGTGTCTGTAATAATTCTGTGTCTTTAAATAAGTTATTAGGGGAAGCTGGAAAGAGGGGCCTAGTGACCTTTTAGGAGATGGAGACCATGGCAGAGGTGGAAAAATAGATGTAGCATTTTGTCTGAAAAGATCGCTTGTGGCTCGGATCTTTCTGGACTTTGCAAATCCCGTATTCGGTCCCAGCAGGTTTCTGATCTTTGAGAGGAGAGCTCTTCAGCTAAAAGTATCCAGGCAGGCACCAAATACTTGTTCTTATTTCCAAATCTCAGTTAATTTGGTTATTTGTTCTCTGAGGCTGTAGCCTCCCCATCGCTTACTGCTTCTTGCAAGTGTTAGATTGGCAGATGTGCCGTGTGGGAGGAAGGAAGGAAAATTTCCTATGTTAATTTCTCTTCGACAAACACGTGTGCAAATCTAGACACAGCCTCTGGTATAAAAAAGTAAAGAATAAAAGAAGAAAAAAAAAATAGAAAAGTTTCCAGTCTTGTGTGTGTGTTATTTCCATACGGAAAAGATCCCATATTTTATGGAAACCTATGTTCAAAACAGATATGCACTTCTTTCTCATAGGCAGGATTTAACCAGGAGAGAAGGTCCCTCAATATCTCAGCTACAGTGGTTTATTAATGGAGAACACTGGGAGAAGTAAAATTGTTAAGTGAAAAATAATAAGACAGAGTAACTCTACTTGAGGACCATGGGTACAGAACTAAAGTTGGTAACATGTGTTGAATTCTTATTCAGTGCCAGGATCTCTGCCTGGCAATTTATATGCTTTTCTTATTTATTCCTCACCAAAAGCCAGTGAGGTAGATGCTCTTACAGATGTCGAAACTGAGGCTTGGAGAGGACTTTGTTCAAGGTCATTCAGCCCCTGAGCAGCAGCAGCACAAGTTCAAAGCTGGTGTCTGACGTCAGAGCCTGTGTTCATACTTCCGGCCCTACGCGGCTTCCCTGGGACCCAGGCAAAGGCACATGGTGATGTGAAAAGTTTTCTGCACTTAACGCCTCTGGCATACAATGGTGCCTAGTAAATACTCATGCAATGAATTTTGGCGTGAACAAGCTTCAGTGATGGTGAACACCAGAATGTCGAGATTAAACAAGAAAGGCAGCTTAGATAATTCAGTTCTCCTTAGGGCAAACTGGCCCAAACAGTCCAGCATTGCACCTGTAAGGAATATTTCAAATCCAGCTGTTTAATAATCAATGCCATCACTTACTGATAATCCTTTGTTCTGGTGACCATGCCGTTTTCTGTGTGATTGAAAATAGTTCAAGCATGTTGCACGTCGCTGTTGGTCCCCTGGGCTCTTCTAGTGAGCCAGAGCAGGGTATGAGCGAGGTAGATGAAGGTCAGACCCACTAGTCACGTGGCTTGATGACTTAGGCCAATGTATGTATGTGTGTGTGTATGTATGTATGTATGTGTGTGTATGTATGTATGTGCGTATGTGTGTGTGTTTTATTTTGGCTGCGCTGGGTCTTCGTTCCTGCACATAGGCTTTCTTTAGTTGCAGCATGCAGGCTTTTCATTGCGGTGGCTTCTCCTGTTTCGGCACAAGCTCTAGAATGTAGACTTTGTAGTAACTGTTGTGGCACGCGGGCTTAGCGGCTGCACGGCATGTGGAATCTTCCCGGACCAGGGATCATACCCGTGTCCCCTTGACTGGCAGGAGGATTCCCAACCACTGGACCACCAGGGAAGTCCGGGCCAATGTATCAGTCAGCTTTGCTACCGTAACACACAGTTCCAAAAGGTCAGTGGCTTTCAGGAGCGAATGTTTACTTCTTGTTCACGTCACATGGGGCTGCCCTCCGGGCTGCAGGTTCCTGCGTGGGTTTTCTCATTCCAGCAGCAGCATTTGTCTGGACAGGCTGTTCTTATGGCCTAGGAAGAAGCAGGGTGCCGCAAGGACCCCTGGCATTGACTTTAAAGCTTTTCCCCTAAGGTAGCTGGTGTCCCATTTGTTCGTGTTCTGTCTGCGGCAACAAGTTCCATGGCTAGTCTGGACAATGGAGCTGGAGGTATGGTCTGGCTACCAGGACGCATTGCAGGTCAAGTGACAAAGGCTTGTGGTGTGCAGTCTTCTTGGGGATGGAGACAGTGGGGGACATGGTCTACGCTGGAGAAGCTGGCAGCCAGCACCTTGTCTCGGCCCGTGTCAGGGGGAAGTCTGCGTGCCGTCACCACTGTGGTTTAGGTGATCAATCTTGGTTTATAAATATGCTCAGGGCAACTAAGTTCACGGTTCATTGCTCTCACTTCCAGTATCTAAACTCTCTTTGGGAACTGCTTTGGGAGCAGTAGGAAAGAGCAGGGTGATGGATTCTCCAGTCTCTGGTATAAGAAGCTCTGAGAACTGTCTTGAGATGTGTGACCATGGCTTTCAGAATAGTTGGGGCCCATGCTTCGGTTTTGTTTTTTGTTTGTTTGTTTTTTGGCTGCTCGACACAGCATGCGGGATCTGCGCTCCCTGCCTAGGAATTGAACCCGCGCCCCCCTGCAGTGGAAGCACAGAGTCTTAACTGCTGGACTGCAATGGAAGTCCTGGGATTCAAGTGTTTGGATAAGTGTGTGCTCACAACATGCTGAGGCATCATGTGGGCCTGGACTAAGAGAGCCAGCACCCGGGAAGGGAGGCGGCAGTGGGTTGGTGAGACTCTGTGGGCGCTGGCCTGGAGGGCGGCCGGTGGCTGCAAAGCCCATGACAGAGGACCTCTGGGTCACAGTCAGGGTACAGGAGTTAATAAGGTCAAGTAGTAGCCTCAGGGTTCAATAGGGAGGGTGGAAAGTGAACTCATGCTGGAAATTGCAGCTTTGGTGTATGGATCTGGGATGCACACTTCTTTGGGAATAAAGCCATAAAGCACATTCCTGCTTAACCTCTGATAAATTTTTCAGAGCTTTCTGGAGTCAGCTTATTATTTAAAAAAATACATAGCATTATTAATTCATTTATTCACAATGTTCAGAAATCATTGTGCGTATACATAAGACATATTCTTTGTTGCTGAGAAAACTTCCTACAGAACAAAAATTACATTAGAAATGAATTTGCTCCATATATTATGTTGGATCTTTCAACAAGTGTTACCTTTGAACCTCATTGTTTCTCAGTATAGAGATTTTATTACTCAATACATTATACATCCAACAAAGGTCCATCTAGTCAAAGCTGTGGTTTTTCCAGTAGTCATGTGTGGATGTGAGAGTTGGACTATAAAGAAAGCTGAGCACCGAAGAATTGATGCTTTTGAACTGTGGTGTTGGAGAAGAGTCTTGAGAGCCCCTTGGACTGCAAGGAGATCCAAACAGTCTATCCTACAGGAAATCAGTCCTGAATATTCATTGGAAGGACTGATGCTGAAGCTGAAGATCCAATACTCTGGCCACCTGATGCAAAGAACTGACTCATTGGAAAAGACCCTGATGCTGGGAAAGATTGAGGGCAGGAGAAGAAGAGGATGACAGAGGATGAGATGGTTGGATGGCATCACTGACTCAATGGACATGAGTTTGAGCAAGCTCCGGGAGTTGGTGATGGACAGGGAAGCCTGGAGTGCTGCAGTCCATGGGGTCTCAAAGAGTCGGACACAACTGAGCGACTGAACTGATACTATAGGAAGGGCTTCCCAGGTGGCGCTAGAAGTAAGGAACCTGCCTGCTGGTGCAGGAGACATAAGAGACTCAGGTTCCATCCCTGGGTTGGGAAGATCCCCGAGGGGGACAGGGCAAACCACTCTAGTATTCTTGCTTGGAGAATCCCATGGACAGAGGAGCCTGGTGGGCTACGGTCCAGAGGGTCAGAAAGAGTCAGAGACAATGGAAGTGACTTAGCATGCACGCACATACTATAGGAAAAGTGTTTTGTGCCAATATAAGTAAGTCTTTGCTCTCCAATTAAATAATGTAAGAAAACAAAGTTTATAAAAAGAGATGACACCTGTCCCAGCCCTGAGGGTGCTCGAATTTAGCATTAGCATTACAGTTAACTCGGGACACAAATCCTTTATCCTCTGGGTGCCTCAGCTTTTATTGTTATTATTCAGTCTCTCAGTTGTGTCCGACTCTCTGCGACCCCATGGATGTAGCACACCAGGCCTTCCTGTCCCTCACCATCTCCTGGAGTTCAACCAAGTTCATGTCCATTGAGTCAGTGATGCCATCCAACCTAAAGCCTCAGCTTTAGTAACTACAGAATTGATGGAGTGATACTTATTATCCAGCCTCGGAAGAGTAGAAGCCGTGCTCTGTTGAAGGCACACATAATATGCATGAAGTTACTGGAAAAACGTCCACATGCTACATTCATTACTGTAGGAACTATGGTTGTTATCAGAGAATTTGGTAGAAGGAAGATGAGTAGATTAGAAATGGAACATAACAGCCCTCTTTCCCCTGCCTTCAAAGCTCCTCACAGGTTCCTAAGCCTATTTCTCCAGCTTGCCTGTTTGTCGATGGCCAAGTAAATATTATTTCCATTAACTAAAAAGGAAAAAAAAATGTTTGCAATACATCATTTCCTTGGCACTTTGCCCAGGGCTCTTTTATGCAGATGTAGAAAGCGTTCCCTGGAGGGCACCAAGTAATACGCCTTTGCTGCCCCTGCAGAAGACGCCTGCAGGTGCATCTGAGGGGAGACCTCCGTGCCCCCTCTGGCTGGTCCTCAGCAGCTGCCCTCTTAGAGGCATCCGCTGCCCCTGGCAAGGCTCGTTTGTTTTTTTTAAAGCAACAATTCTAAGACTTTTTCAAGGAGGATTGACCCAGGACTTGGTCAAAAAATATCACCGGGCACACGTGAAGGAGTCATTTACTCTGTTACTAGTTTGAGGCCGACTTAGGTAACTGCCTACAGGTCAGACGGGTTAGGGTCCCCCTCCTGGAGTGAGGGGAACCCTGCGGAACCTGTGCCTAACCACACCCGCCCACCACCCCAGCTCTGCTCCAGCCCCACCTGTCTCAACCTTGGTGTTCATGTGAGGGAGAGGAACACGGACTTAAAAGAAACCAGGCTATGGGACTTCCCTGGTGGTCCAGTGGCTAAGACACCATGCTCCTGATGCGGGGTGGCCCGGGGTTCCATCCCTGGTCAGGGAACTAGATCCCACATGCTGCAGTGAAGACCCAGCGCAGCCCAATGAATAAATATTTAAATGGAAGAAAGATATCAGGTTGTGGACTTTGAGCAAGATCAGAACAGCAACCAGGGAACCGCTGGGACTGTTCGCTGACCCACAATGGTTGCTCCCAGTGATGGTGAAACCATCCTTGTGGAGAGGAGCCCCCCACACCCAGCTTTGCCATGAATGATTGACTTTTCCAGCCCAACCAGGCAGGTGAATGAGCCACTTGTGGTTATTTATGGCTCCTGATGATCTCATAACACTCTGCCTAGATGGCTAGTGTTAGAAACCAAGTTCTCTTCTTACTGGCTATGTGACTGACTGGCTAACACCCTGACCTTTCTGGGTCTCAAGTTTTTCTTCTTCTAATAAATATAAAATGCAGATATCTGCCTTTGGGGGTTATGTTAGAAATTAAATGTCTTAACATAGGTAAAACTTTCAGAACAGTGCCTGGCATATTGGACACACCGAGTGAACCCATGCATGCATGAATAAATAAATATAATTTTATTATTGGAGCCAGCTAACATTGATAAACGTCTTCTGTGGGCCAGGCTTTGTGCAGTCTTTACGTAATACTTTATTCCTCACAATGATCTCATGAACTTAATTTTTTTGTATAAGTGAAGAAAATGAGAATCAGGAGATCAAGGAACTGGCCCAAAGTCAAACAGTGAATAAGTGGCAGAGGGAAAGTTTTAATTTGTCTTTCTGACTCCACATTCCATGCTTCCAGAATATGATATAATGGGCAGTTTTCTCTACATCCGCAGTGAAATGCTTAGCGAGCACGACCTGGCTGCCAGCAGCGTCTCAGGATGTGAGTCTCCATATTCACGTTTGTAATGGGATGGGCTTCCCAGGGGCCATGCGTGGTAAAGAACCCACCTGCCGGTTCAGGAGATGTAAGAGAGGAGATGTAAGAGACACAGGTTCGATCCCTGGGTCGGGAAGATGCCCTGACGGAAGAAATGGAAACCCACTCCAGTATTCTTGCCTGGAGAATCCCATGGACAGGGGAGCCTGGTGGGCTACGGTCCGTGGGGTTGCACACGAGTCAGACACCACTGAAACGACTTAGCACACACGCACACAATGGGATGGGAGAGTTGGTATGGCCACCAGGAACCAGTGTCAGTCAAGCAGTTCTGAGGATGAAAAAGGCTCTGAGATAACACACAGTTAGAGGACATGCTGCTTGCTGGATCCAGAGAGTCAGTGAGTATTTTCCCACCTCGATTGCAGAAGATATTTTGGGGGCGGCCGTCGATAAAACGGCCTTTGTGGGCCAGCATTGCCCCACTGAGGGTTTTCCTCCAGCATTTGGAAGGTCCTTCAAGGATGAGACCAAACAGGTACAGGAGGGGCTGGTGGTCAGGGAAGCGTCGGCAGGAGGACCAATGCAATGACCCAGGCAAATCTGAAGGGAACAGGGAACCAGAAGTTGGAGTCAATGCTTGTCAGGAACAAGGAGCCCAGTGGGAAGGGTCCCTCTGGAAATGGGAGTTGGGGGCAGTGATTCTGAGCAGATTGACAGAGACTGGGCCTGGGGCAGGGACCAGGGAACACTCCCAGTGGCTCCTAGCAAAGGGAGCACACATGTACATACACACAGAGCTTATATATATATTTATACACATATATATGTGTGTATATATATGTATAAAGTATATATAAATTTATATATATATATATATAGTTTGTGTATGTTAGTCACTCAGTCGTGTCCAGCTCTTTGCAAGTGCATGGACTGTAGCCCACCAGGCTACTCTGCCCATGGGATTTTCCAGGCAAGAATACTGGAGTGGGTTGCCATTTCCTTCTCCAGCAGATCTTCCCGACCCAGGGATGGAACCCAGGTCTCCTGCACTGTAGGCAGATCTTTACTGTCTGAGCCACTGGGGAAGCCCCTATGTATAGTTTATATACACCTAAAACCATTGAAAACAATAGTTCTGCATTACTGGAGAGAAATTGCCCAGAGGGATGAGAGATTCGAAGAGTTGCTTTAGCCTCTGCCAGCTTCTTGCAGCATTTTTGATTAGACAAGGCCATCACAGTTTATTAAAAATAAACAAAATCAAGTTGGGCTAGAAATAGACAAAACCTTGGTTCATTCGTCTTGCCCTGTCTTCTTCCTGTGACATCTCCATTTCATGCGGTTGTCTGGCCAAAACAGTTTCTATTTTTAAAGCAGCAGAGGATGCTTTGGGGCTTGGGTTAGAGAGGCCAGCGCGGGTGTGCTTGGGGTACAGCGCCTGGCTTTGGGCCAGTGTCCTTTCTCAGCTTCTGCCACCTCGGGATAAACAGGCCACATGAGTGCAGGGTACCAGGTGTGGGGTGGAGGCGAGTTCTTTTAAGCTTGACGTCCTAGAGAAATTATTTGGGAAGTCTATTAAAACAGAGTCTGGTCTGAAAGTGAAACATCTCTCTTCTACTTCCCAACCCTTTAATGTTTTTGTTTTTTTTTAAACTGTATTTAGATGCAGAAAAAACAATTAACTGAGGCAAGATGGTTTTAGTTTGGAAAAAGCCTGGTTAAGAGGGGTTGGGGGTGGGGTTAGGGTGTTAAGACTAAAAGCTTCCAAATGCCTAGAGTTAAGTAGTTATGAAAGTAAGACATCAAACTTAATCTCCTTCTCCTAGCAATTACTCCAGCACTAAGCCATTTCCGGGGCCCACGCCCCTTGCCCAGCTCCACTGGCTCCATACCCAGTGCTGACCCAAAAGACTGAGTCAGTGGGTGGCGTGGAATTCATGAGGACCATTGCATGTCTTAGCGATTACCTTTCAACTTGATCATACGTCTCTGTTTATAACCTTACTCCAAAAACAATTTGGAGTGGCCATACTTTTTCCCTTTGACTTCCTGCAACCAAGTCTGAATGTGGTCATATCCATCATGTTAATAATACTTGACACCCGTCTGAGTCCTTTTCAGGATCCAGGTACTGGGTCATCTATATTCCAACTCCAGAAACCTATCCTTTATTCCCTAATGCACAGGCTGTGTTCATACTCAACTTTGCAGTTACCACTGAAACACTCCAGCCTGTCCACAGCCACGTTCTCTCCATTCCTAAAACTCAGTTCAGGCCTTCTGCTATGCTACGCTGAGTCGCTTTTGTCCAACTCTATAACTCTATGGACTGCAGCCTTCCAGGTTCCTCTGTCCGTGGGATTCTCCAGGCAAGAATACTGGAGTGGGTTGCTATGCCCTCCTTCAGGGGATCTTCCCAACCCAGGGATCGAACCCGTAGCTCCTGCACCTCCTGCATTACAGGTAGATTCTTTACCACTGAGCCACCAGGGAAGCCAGCTCAATCCCTCAGTTCAGTTCAGTTCGGTCGCTCAGTCGTGTCTGACTCTGCGACCCCATGAACCGCAGCATGCCAGGCCTCCCTGTCCGACACTAACTCCCGGAGCCCACCCAAACTCATGTCCATTGAGTCAGTGATGCCATCCAACCATCTCATCCTCTGTCGTCCCCTTCTCCTCCAACCCTCAATCTTTCCCAGCATCAGAGTCTTTTCAAATGAGTCAGTTCTTTGCATCAGGTGGCCAAAGTATTGGAGTTTTAGCTTCAACTTCAGACCTTCCAGGGCTGATCTCCTTTAGGATGAACCGGTTGGATCTCCTTGCAGTCCAAGGGACTCTCAAGAGTCTTCTCCAACACCACAGTTCAAAAGCATCAATTCTTTGGTGCTCAGCTTTCCTTATAGTCCAATTCTCACATCCATACATGACTACTGGAAAAATCATAGCTTTGACTAGATGGACCTTTGTCAGCAAGATAATGTCTCTGCTTTTTAATATGCTGTCTAGGTTGGTCATAACTTTCCTTCCAAGGAGTAAGCATCTTTTAATTTCATGGCTGTAATCACCACCTGCAGTGATTTTGGAGCCCCCCAAAATAAAGTCTCTCAGTGTTTCCACTGTTTCCCTATCTCATCCCAAATGTCTTTCTTGACCCTTCAGTTGACATATAACTCTTCCTTTTCTAACTCCCTAATGTATTATCTGTATCACATGACTTGCTTTATCAGAATTATATACTGATATAATTATGTGTGTGTAGGTGTCCCTGGTGGCTCAGTGATAAAGAATCCACCTGTCAAGTAGGAGACACAGGTTTGATCTCAGTTGTGAAGATCCCATGGAGGAGGAAATGGCAACTTGATACAGTATCTTTGCCTGTGAAATCCCATGGACAAAGGTGCCTGGCATGCTACAGTCCATAGGGTCACAAAGAGTCAGACACAGCAACTAAACAACATTATATTAGTGATACACACATATAGAACACACACATACATAGATATAGACATTTATAAATATATAGTCTGAATATAATACTGTTTTATCTGCCGAAGGTTTTATTTGTGTATTTAGTCTCCAGAAGCCTCTGTTCTGGGGTGAGGGCCTCTCCACTCAGGCCTTTCTGTTGCCGTGTGTCTCCCCATGGGGTCAGGAGCCCCAGGGCCGGATGGACACACCTCCCCCTTCTTAGAGACCATGCTCTGGTACTCAGGACCTGGAATTCCTTGTCCAAATGACCTTGAGCCCACTTTCGGAGGCCGAGCAGGCTCTTCTCCACGCTCAGGAGTGTCACTGCCGAACCAGGGGGGCCAGGGTAGCCCTGGGGGAGGGTGGGAGGGTCAGTGGTGCTTGGACATGTAGGTGGGCTGTCCCCACACAAGGGACAGGGAACGAGGCCACAGGGGTGGGGTGGGAGCTGGGCCAGGAACGCTCAGGAGTCGAAGCATCGTGAATCGGAACTCGGCCTTCCAGGTTCACGTGGAGGATGTTTGTCACGAAAGAAGGATGCTCCCATTTCATTCGCGTTTTTACCTTGATCCGTAACGTTTGCATATTAGGTAGAGGGCAAATGGGCCCCGTGTACTTATCTCTGACACCACAGATGTCGGGACTTTCCTCCGCAGCCACACTTAGAAGCTCCTTCCAGCAGTGTTGAAAAATATTTTTATTTTATTTCTTTTAATTGTGATGCTTAGACCTGACTTGGAGTATCTGGAAGGCGATATCTGGGATAATTGCAGAGGGAAACTTTGTCCTACCACGAAGCTTATCTTTTTATCAACTGAGGGTTTTTTCCTGTCTGAGTATGGGTGGTGGGGAGATTAAATTTACTATGTCTATTCAATGACTGTGTTGAATACAGCAAGTTCACAAATAATCATAAAAAATCATTTTGCTAAATATATATATATACTTCAACGAACACTGTTTTTTCCATCTCTGTCGCATTCACCTCTACTGACATATACTGATCCTGCCCTTCCCCCTCCTATTATCATCTTTTATTGTTAATTACACAGGAATCGTGATCAGGCCGAGTGTACAATACACAAGGTCCCTGCTCAGGTTCTAGTCCTGTGCTTGGAACAATGAAAGATAAGAAATTTAATAAAACTTTAGATTTTTATGGCTTCCAACTGTTGGTACTATCATGGAGTGTCAGTTTCTTAAAGAGATTACCTTCCTATTTTTTTAATGTAAAAACTTATTATTAAAATAGTAAAAATGAAAGGGCTTTTGTTTATAATTAGCCCATTTCATTCTCATAAATCCTTAAAGGGAGACACTGTTATCTCCATTTTATAAGAGAGAAAATCTAGGCTCTGAGATGTTGGGTGACTTGCCCAAGGTCACACAACTATGAGTCAAGAGTGAAAGTCATCTGACTTTGAGTGCAGGCCTCTTTGCACATACCTGGCATCTCCCAGGCACCCAGGATTGCAATCTTATAAACAAGCACAAATGTGTCGGAGAAAGATAAATTTCCTGTGGGGTGGTTAGGTTCATAAAGAAATAGGAAGCTTCAAACCCTGAAAGACTTCAGTTCTTCAAATGTATTCAAGACTTTCCCACCAAACGTAGGTTTAATTGAAGATCAGATTTAAAAGGAATAAAAAGAAATATATATGTATAGTATATTATGTGAATATTATTGAATTTCCTTTTAGGCCTGCTTTAAAATAATCAGATTTGAGGTATAATTTACATAAAATAAAATTCACACATTTAAAGTGTACCGTTAGATGAGTTGGACAAATAGGTTCAGTCGTGAAAGCATCCCACAGTAATAACGAAGGTTCATCCATCTGCTGTCTCTGGTGCTGTTTTGAAGTCAGTCCCTCCCCTGGCCCCTGGCAACCACAATTCACTGCTTCACTACAGCTTTCCTTTTCTAGAATGTCATGTAAGTGGAATCATACCAGATGTAGTCTTTTGCATCTGGCTTCTTTTACTTTCTTTGGGCCCACTTTTCATTGTTCATACTTTTATTCTTCGTCCTGGGGGCACATGATCTATGCTTTACTCTCCTGAGGAATCAGAAAGCTCCTAGATGCCTTCTGATTTCTTATTGATGGGAAAATTCGTTCTGAAGCGTCAGGGACCCTGGGCAAACCACTACTCTGAATTTTCTCATGTACACTGATGGACTTTGTCGTCAGGCAGATTTATGGTTTGAACTGCAGCTTTTCCACTTTGTGACCATGGGATCTTGGGCAGGTTTAATTTCTCTGGGCCATGGTGTTTTCACCTCTAAAGTGGGGATAATAATAGTATATACTGCAGAGGATTGTTTTGAGAACACAGTGTGGTTCCATGTATAAAGCACTTAACAGAATGTGGCACATTATAAGAATTAACACATAACAACAATCATTTAGACGGAGCCTTTACATCTGCTTTTTTGTCTCATCAGAGGCCTCTGATGAGGTGAGGTTAAGGAAATGACCCGTTTACAATATTTCTCAAGCCAAACGAATTTGCAGATTTTTCCATAACTGATCGTGAGCCTTATCTGATGATGTTTTCAAGATACATGGTAACAACTTCAATAAATGTTTATAAATGTTAGCAAATAAAATCATTTGAAGAGTAATAGTTCTGAGTCCATGAAGTGCACGAAAGGACGAAGTAAATCACCAACTTGTTTCGTGAACTTCAGGAATTCCTGAACTCTCAATGGTCTCCTCCTTTCATTTTTTTGTAGACAGTTTTCTTTGTAAACCGAAGGGCCTGAAACTAACCAGCCCATGAATGGATCAACTTTATTACTTCAAGAGATTAAAAAAAAAAAAAAAAAACCAGTTTCTTAAGAAGTCATATATTTACCGCAAATCTGTTTGTGCATCTTGACAATTGGATTTCAACACCCCTTCCTCACATCTGACTCAGGTCAGCTCATTTAGGTGTGCGGACAGCAATAAAGTAGAAGGCAGCTGTGCTTCCATAAATATTATCCATGAAGATTCTTGAGTCACATTTCCTCAAGGCACGTGTCTGTGATCAGCACTTAATTTTACCCGGATTTTGACTTCTTACGATATTATGGATCTCTACATGCCCAAACCTGCTAGTGTTTTTATTTCATAATTATTGTCAACTGTGGGAGGGACTTTGATGTCAAAAATCTGGTCTTCCATTTTGCGTGTCTCCGGAGGCTGATCCTGCCCTTCTTTCCCGTGTGATCTGACCTCCCATCAGGATGGAATTTTGAGATGATGAGCTGGAATGCCTACGCTTATGATTTCCAGAGAAACCAATTAACCTTTGCTGTGATCTTGACCTTCATCAGAGCTTGCAAATGCTAATCCTTGGTGCATCTTCCCTTGATAAATTTAGCACAAATCAATATCAGAAATAACAATTTTTGAGGTATTTGGAGAAGTAGCCAATGGAAGAACAGTGACCTTGTCCATTTCCCCGGTCACGTGTTGTCTGGATGAAGAAAGCTGAAGTTCACACCTACTCCTGAGCAGAAGGCAGAGTCATTCCATGAGTTGGACTGTGAGCTCCACAAGGGCAGTGTGTCTGCAAGTCCCCACACCATGCCTGGCACAGAGTGGGCTCTCTATTCCATGAACATTGTTTTAATAAATATGTCTTCATTCAGTGAGCATTTACTAATAAAGGAATGCATGGAACGATGAACTAATGAATTTATCTATTGCTGGACTGGTCTTCTCCACTGGCTCAGCAGTATGGAATCCACCTGCAATGCAGGAGACACGGGTTCGATTCCTGGGTAGGGAAGATCCCCTGGAGAAGGAAATGGCAACCGACTCCAGTGTTCTTATCTGAAGGATCCCACGGACAGAGGAGCCTGGAGGACTACAGTCCATGGGGTCGCAAGAGTCAGACAGGACTTAGCGACCAAACCACCACCACCACATTGCTGGACCACAGTTAAAAAAAAATACTGTGTAAGAGAGCTCTTGGTTCAGGTTAAACCAAGCTCATTTCTTTATTGTAATGGAAGAAGCATTTCAGAGAAATTAAACAAAGAATTCTGATACTCGGGTTATTTTCTGGAAGCCTTGGTTCTTGGCTCTATGTTATTGAAGATGGTGTGTACTTTTGAGGAGAAGTGGGAAAGAGTAAGGGGACAGAAGGTGTCTGCTGGAAGCCCCGGGGTGAATGGGGTCTCCAGAACTGTGGGGGCCACAGAGGATCTGACGGTTCTTGGGTCCCGGGAACTCTTGTGAGTGGTCCAGGAAGTTGGGTGCCCCTGGTGGTGCTGGCTAAGTCAGCGCTATAATGATACCTGGTCAGTGCTGAGGTCATCACCCTCCATCGGCCCCTCCCTGCACCGGCATCTGACCTTGGACTGGACAGATTACCAGCCTCTGACTTATGTTTTACTGATATTTCTAAACTGCCTACCTACCACCTGTGCTACTAATTTCCTAATGCTCTTAGTATTTTCCTATAAATGGACTCACTTGAAAGGACTTTAGTTTCTCCAAGAACCACTTAAACCATCTGCTTTATGAGTCACCCTTTGGGAAACACTGGCTTACTCAGCCTCAACCTGAAATACACCACCTTTGCTGAAACTCCTCTGTCTCTAAGCAATACCTCTGATGTAGGATTCTTTTGTGTGTGTGTAAGAGTGTATATATGTGTGTGTGTGTACATTGCATATGATCTCATATGGAACTTGCATAACACAATTATGAATTTTTTTTTTTGCGATTCAGGGTTTTATGCTCATTTTAAAATACAGTACCCCCATGCTTTAAACACTATAATTTCAGTCTTTGCTTTCCATAGAGCTTATGATTTCTTAATTTTATGTACTGTCAAGGAAATAGATTTTATAACCTAAGTTAGAAAGGTGTTCAACAAATCTCGTGAAAGATTGCTAAAACATAGGAAGTGTTCCTTTGAATACAGAAACGGCAGTTGATCCTTAGAGGAGGGTGAGAAACTCAATATCCTTGTTCTCCTTGCCCCTGCCTTGTTACCTGTTATAATTAGCTTTTTTATGTGATAGAAATCTTCCATTCTATGGAGTTTCTCTCTCTCTTTTTTTTTTCATTTAGTATATATATATTTTTTTCATTTATTTTTATTAGTTGGAGGCTAATTACTTTACAATATTGTAGTGGTTTTTGCCATACATTGACATGAATCAGCCATGGATTTTCACGTGTTCCCCATCCTGAACCCCCCTCCCACCTCCCTCCCCATCCCATCCCTCTGGGTCATCCCAGTGTACCAGCCCTGAGCACTTGTCTCATGCATTATGGAGTTTCTCTTATGAGCTGGATTTATTTAGGATAACAGCAGATGTTGTTGATCTTGGTTATCTCCAGGTTCTGAGGGGCATTTTCTTGAGGCAGGAATTTCAAAGGGATCTGTGCTTTTCATCTGTGTCCTTTAGATTCAGACAGACACTGTCTGAGTGTTGATCCTTTGTTTCTAAGCTTTATGAAATCAGAAGGACAGCGTGTCCATGTGTAGAAACCTTGACTATTCTAGATTTACTGTTCTCAGACCCTCAGAATAAAGCTCTAAATTCTCACTGCCTTTATTTTCTCTTGACACTCCGTGGTGACTCTTGAACCATTGAAGGGCTTTGATTCTAAGGCACATTTTTACACAAAATTGAGAGTTCGATGTTTTATTGTTCTGTTCTGTACTGAAAGGGATTGTCTAATAATTGGCCCCCTGGGCTTAGATTTTAGATTGACTCACTATCCTTCAACTTCATTCAGCTTCATTCTTTCAGTAGATATTTATTGAGCACCTACTGTATCCCAGATGTAGTGTTAGATAGTAGAGGTGCAGCATCTTTCCTTCAAAGACCAGATGGAAGACTAGCCAGCCCACCTGAACTTCTAGATTTCATTCATTCTAAGACCATTGTGTTTTTTCGTTTGTTTGTTTTATTTTGGTTTCGAGCTGCTGTTGACCCACATATTTGCCATTTACTTCTGGTGGCCAATGTGTTCTTTTCAATTCTGGCTCTGAAAATAACCTTCCTTATTAGTTGACAGTTGTTCCAAACTTTGTGCTTATCTTAAGGGTTTTAAGTATGGGATGTATAACTTAGGTTGAGAGTTGTGAACAGTAGGAAAAATGTCATTTGCTTTGCAAAGTCCTCCAGGCCACAGATGCCTTGTTGCTAGCTGTATCTGGCTTTCATTTCCAAGATTCCCTTCTAGCGCAAGATAGTTACTTCAGCTCCAGTCATCCCGTCTCCATTTTAGCCACCCAAAAGGTGAAGGGTCAAAGAAATAAGGTTAAAATGTATGCACCAGCCATTTTAAAGCACTGTCTACTCATTTTCCCTGCCGCATTCTCAATCTTTGCTACTTGTGAATGTACTTTTCTTCTAATATCAAAGTCGTCTCTCTAAATCCTGTCACAGGTCACACTCTTTAACTCTAGAAGATCCTTGGATATGAGATATGTTTATCCAAAGAAGAAAGAAAAATGCAAGATAATATTACTAATTTTTAAAATGTTTCTAATGTATCTTTAAACACGAGCTAACAAAACTAAAAGTAAATATTAGAAATAACTGCTCCCATTTTTCTTTCAGCATATTAAAATGTCTCCAAAAGCTTTGATAGTTTTCTCCATGTTACTCAAAGAATTATTTGATGGCAACTGCAGGCCAAGCTGGTGTTTTCTTTTGCTAATGCTATATTTGATCCTGACATCAGGTTTAAATGCTCTCTAAACCACAGCATAAGCACAATATTGATTTCAGTCGGATCAGAAAGCATCTTTTCATGAGTGTCTTTGACAGTCCTGGAAACAAGGCTCTTGGGCTGAAAACAAACCTCAGTTTAGGTGTCACCCATCTTAACAATCTCATTTATCGCAAATTGAAGAGCTTTGCCCAGGCCATCTTTCTTACTGCACATCTATTGCCTAATGTTTCCTGGGAGACGATGCCAGGCCACTCTGAAAGGCAGCGGAAAGCTTTTAGAAGCGAAGTGAGCTGGGTGGTCACCACAGTATCGCTTTCTTCCGAAGTTCTTGAAGGATTTTGCAGTCTGCACTGGCAGCTTGCAGGAGGGCCACAGGAGTTCTGACGCCCCTTGATGCAGACCGTGTTGGTCTTCCCGGAGATGCACCATCTACACGGGCAGCGGAGGTGTGCCAGAGCCACGGTAGACAGGGCAGGGTGACCCGTGCCTGTGTCTAAGGGGAGGATTACTCAGGAACAAAGAGGGACGAAGGCAAGGAAGAAAGCATCTGGGCCTTGGGGGGTCGTGGGGGCCAGAGATGTTCATGTTGAGCTGCCATCCCTTTTTATCACCGCCCTGCACCCCTAAATGAAGCAGGTGAATCACGTGGAATCCCCACAAGGCTTCTTGTAGAGACTGGTTTTCCTCAAAGGCTGCTTCTTGATCCAGAGGCCCCCGTGATGCTGGCTTTTGTTTGTTTTCGTTTTGTTTTTTCAGCAGGTGGGATGGTGGCGTCCTGGGCAGGGGACCCTGCGCCATGGCTGCCCCGCTGGCTGGCTGCGCTCATCTTCAGGATTTGGGCCACGTACCGACCATTGTGATTCTCTTCGTGAGGGACAGAATGTCATCTTTCTTATAGTCAGCTGGGGATACAAGCGGCTCTTGTTAGAAAGAAAAGGACTGTGGAGCACAGCCTTTTCGCTCAGATAAAGCGGTTAGTTTCAGACGGGGAATCAGAGAAACATGCTGGCCCGTTGTGCATCTGAGTGGAGCTCTCCCCCGCGCTTAGCTCCGCGTCAGATGACATTCTTTGATAGCTACAGTGTACCAGTCCCCATCCCCTTAATCTGACTCTGGGAGGAGAGTGGGGGAGGGCCGAGAAGAGAATTAACTGCAGGCCTGAGAGAAGAAACAGAGGCGATGCCTGGGTTTCACTAGGGCTCATGGGTGTTTGCAGATTGCCACCGCTGTTGTGAAGTCACATTCTCTTCTGCTTCAGGAGGAGGCCTGCTGCTGCTGGCGGGCAGCTTTTGCTGATTCCTGCGTCCCGAGGAAGTCTCGCAGGCCTGTAGCCCTAGATTCTGGATGGAGGTGCCGGGTTAGGGCTCGAGCAAAGACCGGTCCAGTCACATGTTGATGCTGGTAGACTTTCGAGTTTGCAGTCTGTCTCAAGGGCCTAAAAGTACTCTCTTGATATTCTCACTTGATTCGCTTTAATGCAGGCGCCGTTTTTGCAGTTTGTGGTCCAGGCAGCCCTCCGCTTGCTCATCGTTGTAGCTGAAAGCACTGAGTGGGGTATTAAGACCCAGCTGGAGGCCTGGGCTCTCTGAGGCAGTGCCGGGTAGCTGTGAGTGAGTCCCAGAACCCATGAAGTTGGTTTCTGCAAAAGTGGGAAGGATGATGGGTGCCCAGTGCAGCACCTGGCGTTGCTAGGGGCATGCCATGACGTAACTTGTCTGAGAGCACTTTTGAAACCATCAAGAATTAAAGAGAGGGAAAGAATGGTCATCCCCACCTCGACCATCTGTGCTTCTTCGGAGTAGAGGCATGGGGAGAGGAAGGAACGCATCCAGTCGTCCTGCCCTTTAATCACTTTCAGGAATTTATTTAGTTTTGATGTGGCCCATTTTTAAAGACTTCATTGAATTTGTTAAAATATATCCTCTATGTTTTTGTTTTTTTGGCCACGAGGCATGTGGGAGTCTTATGTCCCCAGCTGGGGATTGAACCCAGGACTTCCGGCGTTGGAAGACGAAATCTTAACCACTGGACTGCCAGGGAAGTCCCTCACTTTTTATAAGTTTGGGAATTTGCTGAGGAAGAAGGAGGGTTAGGAAGAGTTTTACCATTATTTGGAGAATTCATTTAACTCTTTTGGTTCTGTCCACCTCTGCTTGAAATTATTGTGAAATGTTATAACATTGTCATGAGTAATTCTGTTACACATGCTGGTAAAAAAAAAAAAAACAAACCAACTGAGTTGTCATCATCATTTGGTTGGCAGCTGAGTTGGCCACTTGAGTGGTCAAGGTATCCAGTGGTCATGGTGTCCAGTGATGGAGGGGCTAGGCCCCAGGCTTCTTGGATCACATGGAACATAAAGGGAATTTAGGCCGTTCTTGGAGCTCAGAGCAGGAATATTAGTTGGTGTCATAAAATCTGTTTTGTAGTTTGGGTTGGTCAAGGTCATTTGGGAAGGATATTTTCTGTAACCAGAATATGAGCTTAGCAATTTGCTTTAAGAATTCTAGAGGAGAACTTTATCCTATAATGTTTTAAACCAGAAATAAAACTTGCACTGTTCTCTCTTTAGCCTTTGCCTTTGTCAGCAAGCAAGAATACAAGGAATCAAGTAAAGATATCACAGTATTCAACTGGAATCCTTACCAAGCCTTTACGTGCTGTGTCTTGCTTTTTTAAAAAATAAACCTAAAGTTATAGAAATGTGATTTTTCTGTAAACTGCTAGTAGGTGATATTCACATCAAGGATTATGCCTGGAAATGAAATGCCTTGGCCCTGGGATCTCTCTGGGGTCTGAGTCCATGTAGATTCTGCGCTCTCCGTTTTTGTTGTTCTGAGGGGGTCTTATCCAGGGTCCCTGCCGCCTGGTCCCCGCCTGGACCCTCCCAAGCCAAATGCGCCATTGAGAAAGGGACCCAGTGACAGAGCTTGAACCTCCATGTGGAGGTTTTACAGCTGCGGACTTGGGGTTCTCTCTGTCATGGAGATAGAGAAGGGCAAATTTGAACACGTTAAACACAAGACCAAAGAAACCAAGTCACAAACACTTGCGAGAACATCTGCTTAGACTGGCTTTGCAGGAAAGATGAATAAACAGCTGGTGTCTGTCTCCCCACCGCCCCCCATCACCTGGGGCTGTTTCTCCTCTTTCCACAGTCAGTGTGTATGAGAGTCTGGTTACTGACATTTATTTATGTTTAAGCCTAGGAGTGTTTTTGTAGGGGAATAGATGGAAGGAGTGTTATTCAGGGTAATTCTGTGAGATTGCTAACAAAAGTCTTTTTTCCTCTTCATAGTTCCCATGGTGATTTTTTTTTGTTCAGTGCAGCATTGATCTTCTGGGTTTTAATTAGACTCTAATAGTCCCTAGGAGCAGAGTGTTGTGATTTGTTAGTATCTTCTTTTATTTAATATTTGTTGGCAGTTACATAAAATAGTAGGAAATCTCTTCTGTTGGTATCTGTTATGTTGCTTAATATCATAACAAGAATAGGAGGGTGCCTTTCCTTTCCATGAAAGGAAAAAAATTAATAGTAAATGATTTTGCTTCTTTTCCTCTTGAAAATGTCGATCCAGAATTCCTTTAGGATCGGCTAGTAAAATTCTGGGTTTTGGAATTCATAAAAGTAGATAGGTCACAGAGGTTCTCAGTCTATAGGCCTTAGCCTGGGCAAGGCTCAAGATGGTGGGGTTATTGGAAGGAGAAAAGATCCAGTGTTGGCTGTAAGCAATAATTAGATACCATATGTATGGATGTGTGTTATTATATTTTTTCAAGTACATGTAGAGCCTATTGTGACTAAGAAAGCAAATTCAAGTTAAAAGCATTAGTGGATTGATGAAAGCCCTCTATAATTATGTATTTTCTTAATAATCAAAAAATATAAAAAACAGCTACCACATGGAGGTACATAATTTTTTAACATTAAAAAACAGTCCCTATCCTTGAAATGGTCAGGAACCCCTATTCTGAGCTATTTACCAGAGTAGCATAGATCCATATGTGAACTTAGAGATATATAGGATAAAGATATTTCTCTAAAAGTGTCTATGGAAAGAACTTTCCAGAAAATAAATAGTCGCCATTCATTATAATGTAGAAAGAGGAGGGCCTGGCAACCCACTCCGGTATTCTTGCCTGGAGAGTCCGCATGGACAGAGGAGCCTCCTGGTGGCTGCAGTCCAAAGGGTCTCAAGACTCAGGACTGAAGCAGCTTAGCAGCCACGCACGCATAATGCAGAAAAGGTGCTGTAGAGTCCCTGCCGTTTGTAAATGGCAGCGCTCTGCGTTAGCGCTCGATGGCGGCCCGAGCCTCAGAAACAGACTGAGTTGGTCTCTCCTTGGCTTCTCCCTGCTTCCCCTTCCCTACAGGCTTTAAGGTTTTCCCAAGTGTTAGGAGGGAGACAGTTCCTTGTTTCCACTTCCCTGAAGGGGCAGTGGGGATGACAGGAGAATAAGAAGCATGGAATATGTTTACATACAGATCCAGTTTAAGTCATGTTATTTTCTGCCTCTGTGTGACTCACGTGTGCAAGTAACACCTGGCACTCTTGGTTCCAGGTGATCCAGAACTCAAGATTCCAGACCTCTAGGAACGTTCCAGGCTTCCAGGAAGCAACTTAGCACCCATGCTTGACCAGGCTTCTGCCGTGTCTGGGAGTCACTCGCTAAGGAACGCTGCCCATGATGTGGGAGGGGTTGAGGTTTGTGGGGAGACCAAGGCAGAGGTAACTGGAGGGAAGCTTGGTATGGGAATCTCCAAAATGACCATGCCTGAGAGCCTGGCAGGGGAGGGTGGCCCGTGTGCCCCTAAATGGGGTTCCCCTAAATGGTGGCTAGGAGTGGGGCACAATTAATGAGCGAGGTCCCCACTTCGTCATTCGTCTGCATCGATCCGTCAGCACAGAGCCGTGATGTCTTTTAAAAAGATATCTTCTGGTGTCTGCTTCTCCAAAGGTCGCTGTCAACACCCACGCAGCAATTCGCGAATTCCTATGATGAAACTTGCTGCTTGAGGAGTAGAAAAAAAAAAAAAGAACTCTGAATCGGGAAGGTGTCGACATCATTTGATCTAATTTCCCTCCGTGAGCAGAAATGCTTCTATACAAAGGTTTCCTAGAAGTCTGGAACCTTCCTAGAGGTCTGGAATCTTGAGTTCTAGATCAGCTGCTGTTAAGAGTGCCAGCTGTTACTTGCACACGTGAGTCACAGAGGCAGAAAATAACGTGACTTAAACTGAATCTGTATGTAAACATACTCCATTTGCTTATGACTGGAGAGGTGTCAGAAAAGCTGAGTGGGAAAGCGTTTTAAAGAAGAGTGACTGATGTATACAGTATAGCGCAGAGAGGTGGCCGTGTGCCTTTGGACCATGGTTTTCCGCTCAGTTCTGTTTCTCTGTTAGCAGAGGTTGGTAACAACAGGAGGTAGGCGAGTATTTCCTGTATCTATTTTTTCCTGTTTAGACAATGAAGAAAATGTGCATGTGCTCAAGAAAACTGCTTTTCCTGATTACCAGCCGCAGCGATTGGCTTAGCAAGGAGCCAAGTTAAGGGCTGGCTAAAAGGCACATGCAGTTTGAAGTGGAGAATGTGATGTAATGGCTGTGCACTTTTGTTTTTGGAGTCTGAAATAACACACGCATTCCAGGGCCTGGGAAATTCCCAGGTGGCCGACGCCCTAAACACTGTCCCATTGAATCTCATTAGGCTGTGGTAGTGGGTCCAGCTTCTCACCTACATGGAGACTATCTGGGGAGAGACGCTGGTGGTGGGCAGAGTCTTCTGGGCCTCTGTGAATACATTTGATATAAATTTCCCTTCCCCCTTGTTGAATAATGACTGTTACTAAGAAAGAAAAGAAAGTGAAGTCGCTCAATCGTGTCCGACTCTTTGCGACCCCATGGACAGTAGCCTACCAGGCTCCTTTGTCCATGGGATTTTCCAGGCAAGAGTACTGGAGTGGGTTGCCATTTCCTTCTCCAGGAGATCTGCCTGACCCAGGGATTGAACCCGTGTCCCCTGCACTGTAGGCAGACGCTTTACCGTCTGAGCCAGCAGGGAAGTCCTTACTTGCAGGGTATATCAGCAAAACAGGAATCAGGCAGATCACTGCAGGTCTTGAAACTTTGCTTCCCTGAACTCAAGGTACATACATTTTATTACCGGCCCCCAGTCCCATGGCTCACAGCATCCCCACAGGCAGAGAGAGGCATTTGAATTGATAAAAAGCATGTTCCTTGTCATGCTTCCTGCGTGCGTGCTAAGTCACTTCAGTCGTGTCTGACTCTTTGTGATGGTATGGTCGCCAGGCTCCTCTGTCCATGGGATTCTCCAGGCAAGAGAGTGGGTTCCCATTGGAGTGGGTTGCTATTCCCTTCTCCAGGGGATCTTCCCAACCCAGGGATCAGACCCGTGTCTCTTTACATCTCCTGCAGGTGGATTCTTTACTGGTAGCGCCACCTGGGAAGCCCAGTCACGCCTCCTGATTTCCAGTTATTAAGCAGCTGTATTTTGGCTAAAGGTCTTCAAATCAGAAGCCCCCTTCCTCACCCTTACAGAGACGTTTTCCTTCTGTTTGAAATAAAAATGCAGAATTATTTGTTGTAGTTTGGGAATGTGAGTACCGATGGCCATGCTTTCTCAAGATCTGATAGCAGAGCATGGAGATACTGACCACAGCTGGACACCTCCCTGCGGTGAAAGATGGATAAGGAGAGAAGAGGGAGAAGGATAATTTGGGATAATTAGGATAATTTTCATGCTTTAGAAAAAAAATTTAAAAGCCCTGTTGTGTTAGATCCTGGTCTAGCAAGTGGCATGGCAACAAAGGGCAGCTTTGGGGGTGGGGTGGCCCGTGGGCAGCCCGCTTTCCCTTGGTACAACACCCACCTTCATCACGGCACTACTTACAGTTGCTAAGACCTGGAGGCAACCTAATGTCCACTGATGGATGAATGAGTTTTTAAATGTGGTATATACACACGATGGACGATTATTCAGCCTTAAAGAAGGAACTCCTGCTATATGCAAAAACATGGATGAACCTGGAGGGCATTATGCTAAGTGAAATAGGCCAGACACAGGAGGACAGACATTGCAGGATTCCAAGTATATGAGAAATAACTCATAGAGGCAGAGAGTAGAATAGTGGTTGCCAGGGGCTGGGAGGAGGTGGAAATGGGCATAAAACTTTATACGCATCGCTGTGAGGTTTCATTTATGTAAGGTGAATAAATTGTGGCCCTCTACTGGGCAACATTGTGTTGTATCATACACTTAAAATGTGTTAAGAGAATAGGTCTCATGTTAGTGTTCTTGCCACGATTTAAAAAAATAACAAAAACAAAACCACAAAAACAAATTAAAAAGATACAGCCCACTGTAAATCCTTTTTTTTTTTTTTTTTGGGCTGTACCAGACAGCTTGTATGATCTTAGTTTTCTGACCAGGGGTTTAACCTGCTCCATGACAGTGAAAGTGCCAAGTCCCGACCACTGGATCACCCGGGAATTCCTGGTCCATGATTTTAAATCTTCTCTGAGCTTAAGTATAGCATCTGCCTCTTCATTCTCCTATGCAGTGAGTTTCTTGGCTTTTCCACCGCCATGTAAAGTCAGCTGTTTCTCCTACTTGCCTTAAATTTGCCTCCTTCACTTTAAGGTTTGTGGTTTCAGAGGTGGAGAAGGAGGAGGAGGTGACATGCCCTGTTCACCCTTTCAATGCTTCTCCTATCTTATTTTCTACTGGTGTGGACTATTGCTTTTCATGAGATGGCCTCTGATGTTACGTGTACAGTTGTGGATTGTTTGGGAATTTCAGCAGCAAAATTACCTTAAAGCCGTAAGTCTGTATTATGTCCTGACTTATGAGGAAGACTGCATTTTTCTTTCTCTTTGCTGCTGTTACTCTGTCTTCTACCACATCAGGGGAAACAAGCAGTTCAGTCTCTTGTTCTCTGAGTTTTTAACTGACATGGTGCACATTCCAGGGACTTTTTACAAATGTCTGGCTCTTTTTGGTTAGGGGGAGAAGTTTTATATTCTCTTTTTTTTCCTTTTTTTATTGAAATATAGTTGATTTACAATATTTTGTTAGTTTCAGATGTACAGCAAGGTGATTCAGTTATTTTTTTTTCAGACTATCTTCCATTATAGGTTATTACAAGATACTGAATATACTTCCTTGTGCTATACATTAAATCCTTGTTGTTTGTTTTACATATAGTAATGTGTATCTGTTAATACCATACTTCTAATTTATCCTTCCCTGCCCTTCCTTTTTTGTAACCATAAGTTTTTCTATGTCTGGGAGTCTGTTTCTGTTTTATAAGTAAATTCATTTTTTTTAGATTCCACATATAAGTGATACCGTATAATATTTGTCTTTCTCGATGACTTATGTCACTTAGTATAATATTCTGTATGTTCATCTGTGTTGCTGAAAATGGCATTATTTCATTCTTTTTTAATGGCTGAGTCCTTTGGTATATATGTACCATATCTTCTTTATCCATCCTTCTGTTGATGGACACTTAGGTTACTTCCACGTCTTGGCCACTGTAAATAGTGCTGCTATGAACATTGGGGTGCATGTATCTTTTTGAATTAAGAGTTTTTGTGTTTTCCAGATATGTGTCCAGAAGTGGATTGCAGGGTCATATGGTTTTTAGTTTTTTAAGGAATCTTCATGGTAGCTCCACCAACTTGCATTCCCACCAAGAGTGTGGAAAAGCAGTGAAGTTGCTCAGTCGTGTCCGACTCTTTGTGACCCCATGGACGGTAGCCTACCAGGCTCCTCCCTCCATGGGATTTTCCAGGCAAGAATACTGGAGTGGGTTGCCATTTCCTTCTCCAGGAGATTTTCCCCACCCAGGGATCGAACTCGGGTCTCCCACATTGTAGACAGATATTTTACCGTCTGAGCCACCAGGGAAGTCTCAACAGTGTGGAAGGGTTCCTTTTTCTCCATACACTCTCCTGCCTTTATTGTTTGTAGACTTTTTGATGATGGCCAGTCTGACCAGTGTGAAGTGGTACCTCATTGTAGTTTTGTATATTCTCTGGCTTCTAAAGCTGTCTGTGAGAACCTCTTGGAACGATTAAGCATATTCTTGCTTTGCAGCACAATATAATTTTCAGAAGTAATTGATTATAAATCTGCCTCTCGATGTCTGCTGTTTGCTGTGCCTGCCAGAATATCCTGTAGCCCAGCTCTGTTTTCCAGGGATGAGCTCCCAGATTGGAGCTGGATCACCCACTGTCCCTGGTGGCTCAGTGGTAAAGAATCTGTCTGCAATGCTGGAGACCCAGGTTCGATCCTTGGGCCAGGAAGATCCCTGCAGAAGGAAATGGCAATCCACTCCAGTATTCTTGTCTGGAAGATTTCATGGACAGAGGAGCCTGGCAGTCTGCAATTCATGGGGTTGCAAAGAGTCAGACACGACTGAGAGACTAACACTTTGACTTTTAGCCACTGTGAGGTGCCGGATGTGTGCTGTGCATTGCAGATTTAGTTGTTTAATTGTGACCCTCACACAATTACTAAGAAGAAAAGGTTCAATTTCCTTCCTAATAAAATTTCCTGAAATTCCATGACAACAGTTGGTGCCAACTAGCAGTGTCTCTTTCAGAGCAAATCTTGTGGAAGCTGAATTCTAGTAGGTGGATGCACACGACATAGAGAACATTATCGTATTAGTCATTAGATGTGCAGACACAGAGGAGCATGTGAAATCGTTGGAAACTAGATCCTTTGGTGGGAAGTGCTTAATTTGGAATGTGGATACCTGAGATATGAAGAAAACAGAAAATGTCACAGTCCCCTGTTGGCTCTTTGGTGTTTGGAATATGGCATTAAGTAGGAATGTCAACCACTGAAAATTGTTCCTCAAGCCCACAACCTTGATCTTATACTGCTAAATGTTGATAGTGTGTGTATGTGTGTGTGTTTGTTAGTCACTCAGTTGTGTTCAACTCTTTGTGACCCTATGGACTGTAGCCCACCAGGGTCCTCTGTCCATGGAAATCCCAGGCATGAACTGGATTGGAGTGCCATTCCCTTCTCCAGGGGATCTTCCCGACCCAGGGATTGAACCTAGGCTTCCTGCATTGTGGATAGTCTGAGGCACCAGGGGCTATTAATAGTGATATTTTACTAAATTTTCCTCTTAGCTCCTGCCTAACACCTCACCAGAAGACATAGTTATTGACCCTAGAGGGAGAATCATTCAAAAAAACAAAAAATAACCCAATGGATCCATCAGCCTTTCAGCTCTAGATTCTTCCAGATGAAGACAGCTATTTGGATTGATAGACTCTTAGATGTAAAGTAATTCTCAAACTGAGCAGACATTGCTGGAGCTTTGTCTCCTACCACTATTATTGATTAGATAAAAAAAAAATAACATAGATGATACAACGTTAAAAATCATAGTAAACAAAGATTTTTTCAAAGCAGTAATAGAAATTTGGGCCATGCTTAAATATTTCATCATTACAGCCATAAACATATGTTGAAAATCCTCCTTCTTCTGGAAATTCTGAACTTTTTAGAGGTTGTTTGGAACCACTCCCAGCTCTTGAGAAGATTACAAGCATGCAGGCTCACTCATGTCTGACTCTTGTGTGACACCATGGTCTGGAGCCCACCAGTCTCCTCGGTCCTTGGGATTTTCCAGACAAGTATACTGTGGTTGCCTTTTTCACCTCCAGGGGATCTTCCCCACCCAGGGACTGAACCTGGGTCTCCTGCGTTGCAGGCAGATTGTTTACCCTCTGAGCCACCAGGGAATTCACTCACAGGTGTATACATATTTCCAAACTCATAAAATTGTTTATGCTAAATATGTACAGCTTTGGAATTTACTCACTCATGTCCACTGAGTCGGTGATGCCATCCAACTATCTCATCCTCTGTTGTCCCCTTCTCCTCCCGCCTTCAATCTTTCCCAGCATCAGGGTCTTTTCAAATGAATCAGTGCTTTGCATCAGGTGGCCAGAGTGTTGGAGTTTCAGCCTCAACATCAGTCCTTCAAATGAATATTCAGGACTGATTTCCTTTCTGATGGACTGGTTGGATCTCCTTGCAGTCCAAGGGACTCTCAAAGAGTCTTCTCCAACACCACAGTTCAAAAGCATCAATTCTTCGGCACTCAACTTTCTTTATAGTCCAACTCTCACATCCATACATGACTCCTAGAAAAACCATAGCCTTGACTAGACGGACCAAAGGCATCATTCGCCTTTGTAATTATCATTGAGTTGTCATGTGGTCTCCCCCAGAGACATGAAAGCCTTGTGTGTGTGAGGATGTGTCCTTTTCATTTCTGTGTTTCTTTGGTCTGTTCCGGCCCCTGCCACAGGCTAGGTCTATGGTCCTCACAGGCTCCCAGGATCTAATTTAAGCTTAGATCTGTGCGTCCCCACACCCAGGATTTTGACTTGGAAAGTCTGCAGTGAGGTCTGGGAACCTGATTCTGTGCTCTCTGTAGCTTGTAAATAGCAGAAAGTCCTCTATGATGTGTTGCTAAGAAGAACAAACTAATAAGACTTGTGAGGAATTTAAGCTTTCTTTTTTTTTTTCTGGGCTGCACTGAGTCTTCCTTGCAGTGTACAGTCTTGTCTTGTAGTAGCTCGCGGGCTTTCTCTAGTACCAGCTCATGGGCTTAGCTGCTCCATGGCATGTAGGGATCTTAGTTCCCCGACCAGGGACCGTACCCAAGTCCCCTGCATCCCCGGAAGGCAGATGCTTAACCTCGACCACCAGGGAAGTCCCAGGAATTTAGCTTTTAAATACAGTCTGTGGGTCTATGGTTCTTGCATTTTCCTGGTGATTTCTGTGACTGCCGGGCCACTGGCCTCCAAGCCCCGTCCTCCTGCGGAACCCGTCCCCCAAACACACCTGCTTCTCCCCCGGGGATCCCAGGGGACACGTGGTTTATTTCCACTGTGCAACCGGCCCCCACGGAGGGATTCCAGCAGAAGCACAGAAGTGGGTTTGTGCTGGTTAAAACCGTCTCATTTGAGAAGGGAGAGATTATCCCAGGAGGGAGCTATTCAAAATTAAGAGTTTGAGGACTCAAAATAGCTGGGAAAATGGCTGCTTTTGTGCAGGAAGCTGAACCTGTTTTGTTCAGGAGCCCAGTGGTTATAAAGCACCTGGGGGGAGCCGATGGTCTTGGAAGTCGTAGGACAGGGAAGGAAACAAAAGTTTAATCATTTCAGCCTTGGAAAATAGCCCTTGGAGCCAGCACCATGCCCACTTGCTGGTCAGACACAGAAGAGCTATCTCAGAGGTGCTCAGAGGTCTGTGTGTCTGTTTCCTCATCTGTAAAAGGGGCCTTGGGCTTCCCAGGTGGCTCAGTGGGAAATAATCCCCCTCTAGTGCAGGATTCATTGGGAAGACCCCCTGCAGAAGGAATGGCAGCCCACCCCAGTCTTCTTGCCTGGAGAATCCCACGGACAGAGGAGCCTGGCGGGCTACAGTCTATGGGGACACAAAGAGTCGGACTCGACTGAGCGACTAAACAACAACGGAACAAAAATGGGCCTTACTGGGGCCTCCCTCCTGGGTCAAATGAAATGCTATAGCACCACCATGCTATTTCACCACCGTTTCGTGGTGACGAAGGTCACCACGCTGCTGTTATTTTTCTGATCAGAGGACACAAGTGGGATTCCTGCAGATGCAGACCGTCTGGTGAAGGGGCTAATGGGAGAGGCACTTCCGTGGTCCTTATAGGTATATAAAAGGGTGACTTTGCTCCTAGGAATTTCTCAAGTTTTCCAGCATTTATTGAACCAGGTGCAGACAAAACAAGTGCCAGGTTTACGGTAGCGTTGATCAGAGGTGCTGTGCTGGACCGAGTCCTATTGAGTTGCTTTTCTGAATTAAAACGAACGTTTTGTGCTTTGAAAAGCAAAGACAGTGAGACCATTCGTGCTTTTGAAAATCTGGCTCATCTTAAGGTTTGTATTCATTTTTGATTTCTCAATATATTCTCAAGAATTCATAAATGTAGACACTCCCCCAGACTATATGTTTTGTTTTCTTTGGCCTCCATTGGGGAAATTTCTTATAGTTTTTCAATACATATATATTTTTTTCTTTTAAACTTGTAAGAAAAAACTCTTTTGGCTCACTGGTCCATATTAGGCAGATGCTGGCAAAGATGGATTACAATAAAGATAAAATTCCAAATAATTGTTTGAATTTTTTCCCTCTATTTTTAGCCTATATGAACCATGACATAGCTCTGGATCGCAAAGCTGCATTGTTTATTTACTTTTAGGATGTTGTGACACTTTCTTGTGGCTCTGGGATCTTTGTCATTTCTTTACATTGCTGTTACAAAATAGGAAGAAGAAGGGCTTTTCCCACTCTCTTCATTAATGTGTTAGGAGTTTTATTAAATTGTTCTACAAGTGATATTAAATTTCCTTTGACACAGCAAAATAATTAGCAGTTCCTATTGTGTTTTAATGCTGTGACTTTTATCCTCCTAGACTTTAATTAAATGCCCTTTGCTGTTCAGTTGATATAGCTGTCTATTTACATCAATTTGACTGTAACACAGAGCACCTAGGTAATTAAATTAGTTCAGTGCCACATCCTGGATTAATGAAAAGGTCCTAACTTAGGAGCACATCATCGGACTTTGGATAAAATTTGAACTTTGCTCAGGAGCTTGCAATATATTAAGTCCTTGTAGCAAGCATGATTCAAATCACAGAGGTTTTATTATTATTATTATTATGTATTGTTTGATAGTATATATGTAAGTTATGAAGCCAAGAAATAAAATGAACACGCATATGAGTCCACCATCTGGTCTATCATCATGCTGTGCTTCTCTTACAACAGTCTCACAACCTTAGACTCTTAACTTTGCCAGAGGTTAACAAATGGCTAATTTTATTTTATTTTTTTAAAAGAAGGAGATTGTAGATTCCTGTTTTCACTTCTCCTTCTGAATCATTTTGCTGATGGTGACTTTCCATGAAGTGGATGATATACACCTTGATCATGGGTTTTTACTATCCTTGTATGCACATGAGATGGACAAAGAATGGTACCCTAACTATTTCTAGAGAGTTTCCATGAAGCACACTATTTGTCCAGATTGTAGTGAAGTTCCTGTTTCTTAAATCTGCTGTTAGTAACTCTCTGAGTATCAGAAGCACTAGAAAGTTTATCTTTGCATCCCTAACACTTAGAATAGTGCCTGGGACTTAGTAAAGGCTCAGCAAATGTCCATTGTATTTGATAATTTAATAAATGCTCATAGGAAAAATTTAGGTAGAAGACTGTTTCAATACCATTTCATATAAGATCAGTTTGGGCATGTGAAGTCAAATGAATATGTACTGTTGTCATTGTTTAGTTGCTGAGTTGTGTCTGACTCTTTGCAACCCCATGGACTGTAACCCACCAGGCTCTTCTGTCCATGGGATTTCCCAGGCAAGAATACCGGAGTGGGTTGCCATTTCCTTCTCCAAGGGATCTTCCTGACCCAGGGATTGAAACCGTATCTCCTGATTGGCAGGTGGATTCTTTACCACTGACCCACCAAGGAAGCCCCTATATACTGTATATACATGTGTTGTTGGTGGTTTTTTTTAAATGGGCTTCCTGGTGGCTCAGCTGATAAAGAATCTGCCTGAAATGCAGGAGACCTGGGTTCGATCCCTGGGTTGGGAAGATGCCCTGGAGAAGGGAAAGGCTAACCACTCCAGTATTCTGGCCTGGAGAATTCCATGGACTGTACAGTCCATGGAGTCACAAAGACAAGACTGAGCGACTTACACTTTAACTTTCATGTGTTTTTATAAACTGTGGATTATGAAGGGTCTACAAGTGAGTCAAATCCATCCCTCCTTAACGCAGTAGCACCAGGGAATGATCCATGGAGAGACTGCATTGCAGTGCAGCCCTCTCCTCCTGTAATCTCTCTGTAGTCCTTTGGTCAGAAAGGCAGTGTGGTGATGGGATTAGAACCCTGGAGCCCAGCTTCCTGGGTTCAGGATCCTAGCTCAGTCGCTAATCAGCTGTGTGACCGTGGGTAAGTTACTTAACTTCTCTGTGCCTCCATTTCCTCTCATGGGAGATGTGGTTATAGTACTGATCTCATAGGGATGTTTGGGGGCTTAAATGAGTACAGTTATATAAAGCTCTTAGAACTGCGATGGATACATTGTAAGTGCCGTGTAAGGATTTGCTATTACTTTCTGCACCTAGCGATGTTGTCTATGGTGTTCGAAGCCTTCGCTGGCCATCACCTGTCTTTGGGAAGTTGGTTCCTCACAGGCACAGCCCAGCCCGGGGAGCAGAGGGGTTCTTCCTCTCAGGTACCCGCCGTGGCCTTGCTCAGGGCCCAGGGAGGGCCCCCCTGCTGGACTCCAGGCCTTGGCATTTGCTCTTCTCTTCTCCTGCCCTTTGCAAGTGTCCCTCAGGCCCTTTCACCGAAGAGTCTCTCAGAGCTTAAATAGATTTTCAGCCACTGCTTTTGCCTGAGGTTCTGAGATCACGGGAGGTTGGTTTTCTTTCTTGAAGATGTAAACAGAAGTGGCTGGAGATGTTTGCCTTTGAACCTGAGCGTGTTATTATGAGGACCGATAGGTCCAGGAGGGACTTCACTCGGTCCCAAACGTGTGCTAAGCGGGGTCACACTCATGTATTCATGCTTGTGCTCAGGGGCTCAATCGTGTCCGACTCTTTGCAACCCCCTGGACTGCAGCCCACCAGCCTCCTCTGTCCATGGGACCTTCCAAGCACGAATACTGGAGTGGGTTGCCATGTTCCTGACCCAGGGATCGAACCTGCGTCTCCTGCATCGCAGATGGTTTCTTTACCCACTGCATCTGGGCTGCACTGGGAAGCCTCATGAGACACTTTCCTGTCCCCTCCCTAGCACAGAGGGGCCCTGCAGTCTCCAGGAGTAGTTTCTGTGATTTCAACATGAATCTGATAAAGCAAAGTCTTCCTACTGCTGGGAGTCGAAGTAGATAGATCCTTACCAATTTAGATGGTGCTCATCAAAGGATGTATTCTCCAGGGGGTGAGGAAGGGGCTTGGTTCGCTGACAGCTGTGGAGGGTCAGGTGCACAAGAGCCACGTGACTCCTGGGGGCATGGAGCAGTGGCAGGGAGAAGGCCGCCCGGAGTGCGCACTAACTCTGCTGGTCCCCTGGCTCCTGGGAGCACAGCCGCACTTGACCTCAGAAAGGCAGCACCAAGGTGTGAAAAGTCAGGGCAGGGGTCTCCTACACTCGCCTTGGAATCTGGAGGAAGCATTCTGTAGCTGATGCTTCCCGGGTGGCTTGGTGGTAAAAAAAAGTCTGCCTGCCAATGCAGAAAGACTCAAGAAGTGCGGGTTGGATTCCTAGGTGGGCAAGATCCCCTGGAGGAGGGAATGGCAGCCCACTCCAGTATTCTTGCCTGGAGGATCCCATGGACAGAGGAGCCTGGCGGGCTACAGTCCATGCAATTGCACGAAGTCGGACTCGACTGAGCATGCACGCAGGCCCAGACAGAGACAGACGCTTCGTCTACAGGAGGTTCATCTGATGATTCCTTTTCTGCCTCTGGCACAGGCGCTGCTGGAATAGCAGATGAACTATTTTAAGGGCAATGGGCTGTTGGGTTCCATCGTGTTGCAGCTGTGGGCTTTGGAGCGATCCTGAGGCTGGGGAGAATTTTGTCACTGATGCTCTTTCAAATCGTCTGCCTGTGGCTGCGCCAGGCATCAGAGATTGACCTTAGATTCCTCGTTGATGGTGAACCTGCTTATGGCTACACCAGACTCACTGCTTCTGCTCTGGTACCCGAAGTTTCTCTGGATCAGATGCTTTTGAAGGACAGACTCAGATGGTAAAGAATCTGCCTGCAGTACAGGAGACCCAGGTTGGATCCTAGGGTGGGGAAGATCCCCTGGAGAAGGGATTGGCTCCCCACTCCAGTATTCTTGCCTGGAGAATCCCATGGACAGAGGAGCCTGGCGGGCTTATAGTCCGTGGGGTCGATAGAGTCGTACACGATTTAGCTAAACCACCACCACCACTCTCTGAGGGCAGTTGTGCTATCACTGGGCACATTAGCCCTCTTCACTGTGTTGTTGTTCGGTTGCCAAGTCCTGTCCGACTCTTTGTGACCCCATGAACTGCAGCATGCTAGGCTTCCCTGTCCTTTATCATCTCCCTGAGTTTGCTCAAATTCATGTCCATTGAATCAGTGGTGCCATCCAACCATCTCATCCTCTGTTGCCCCCTTCTCCTCTTGCCCTAAATCTTTCCCAGCATCAGGATCTTTGCATCAGGTGGCCAAAGAATTGAGCTTCAGCTTCAGCATCAGTCTTTCTAATGAATATTCAGGGTTGATTTCCTTGAGGATTGACTGGTTTGATGTCCTTGTAGACCAAGGGACTCTCAAAAGTCTTGTCCAGCACCACACTTCAAAAGCACCAAATCTTTAGCGCTCAGCCTGCTCAACCTTCTTCAGAGTGTAAACAGCACCCACTGTTGTTCCTAAATCTGTGTTGGATGCTCAGATGCAGATGCTACATGTTTGAACAGGCTTGCATCGTTTTTATGTGATAAAACAGACAATTTTCATATTACAAGCAGAAAGGTGTAAATATTATATATTCCTTATTCTCCAACCTTGAAAATAATTTCACAGGAGTTTGAAATAAAATTTGCTTTGCAGTGTTTATTTTTATGTTATTTGTTACGAGAGAGTCATAAGATTGTCTATGTAGGCTGAAACAGGCTGGTGAAAACCTCTGACAGCAGACTATTCAGTTGAAAGCATGGTTTTTTCTGTTCTAGTCTGGAGCTAACCTCTGTCAGCTACAGAGTCCTCTCAGCGCTAAGATTCTGTGGATATGTACACGTTTCAACACCCCCACCAGTTTTTCCCATGTGAAATGTGGAGTGGAGAGAGAGTTGATATTTTATTATATTTCATCTCAATAATCTCTAGAAATGAGATGTAATACTTTCTGTAGATGAGCAACTTGATAGTGTTTTTATCTTATTCTTTTCTTCTTTTTCTCTAAAAGTCTACACAGAAAATGGACAACTTAACCATGGAGAGGTTGAGGAATGGAGAGGTGGAGAGGTTGAGAATGTAGATTGCTTCCACATACAGGAACCAGCTGTACAGTGAAGTGTGGTCGACAGCAGGTCTCCTGCCCATCATCCTGGCCTCACCTCCTGAACCCACAGACCCTTTGCTTTGAGGAACTGTTCTAGTCACCAAGCTGTGGACACTGGCACCTTCCCACATAGTTAGCGTTGTTCCTATACCTAGAATCGTTTCCTCCATCAATTTCCTTTCTCCTTCCTGCCCAAACCCCACCATGTGCACTTGTAGAAATTTCCCTCTAGTAATTATACCTAACACAAAAATGTCACTTCCTCCAGGAAGTCTTCCCTTCTTACTCCCAAGGGAAATGAGAATTAATTCTCGATACTCCTTTATTACCTGTTTTTGGCACCATTCCTAGTGTTGATGGTACCCATACTTGGAATTGCTGAAATCAATCTATCATCTGTCTATATCTATCTATCAATTAGCTATCTATTGATCAAACCTCAACTATCTATCATTTGTCAGTCATTACTCTCTCTCTTATTAGATGTTAAGCAACTCGAGGTACACAGTGTGGTCCTAATGACAGATGTCCTTGATTCAAGAGTAGGGCTGAGGTCAGAGGGTGGGGCTGAGTCCGGGCTATGGCCAGAGGTAGGCGTCCAGTCTGGATGTCTGGAGGGAGTTGCTTTGGCTTATAGTCCTTGGTAAAAGCATCGGAGTCTGTAGCTACCCTGGGGACAGGCAGGCAGAGCCCACAGTCCAGAGGGAGGGGGGGGCCAGTGGGCTGTTGTTGGGAGCCGCACTCAGGGCAAGGAAGGAGCGAGGGTGAGGGGTGTGTTCCCAACCACTATCAGCCTCAGTGGCTTTTCAGTCCGGGCAGCTCAGGGTGTTGCAGGTTCCTCTGCATGCCATCAGGGCCCCCCTCCACCCACAGGCCTGCCTCTCAGCTATCAGGGGGCTGCTTCTGCTGTGGGCGAGGGGATGGGCTCCTGGCCTTGGCCTCCAGCTCTTTGCCCACCAGGGTGGCTGGCTTTCCAGAGCTCAGGAGCATGGTTCCCGGTGACTGGCAGGGTCCCAGCTGGTCTCAGCTCCACTGTTACATGGGTTCAGCTGGACAAGCGTGTTCGTTTCTGAGATGTGTCTTAGGTTCCGGTGACTATGATTCATCATCACCAGGATACCTGACTAGTCCTCAGGTTGCAGATACAGCCCTGAGTCGCCTTGTCAAGGAAGAAACAGATTTTTTTTTTTCATTTCTAATGAATTTTATTTTTTCAGTTTTATTTCAGGCATATATCAACATATCCATATATGCATTTATAGATCAGTCAGTTAGTTCAGTCGCTCAGTTGTGTCTGACTCTTTGAGACCCCATGGACTGCAGCACACCAGACCTCTTTGTCCATCACCATCTCAAACTCATGTCCATTGAGTCGGTGATGCCATCCAAGCATCTCATCCTCTGTCATCCCCTTCTCCTCCTGCCCCCAATCTTTCCCAGCATCAGGGTCTTTTTCAGTGAGTCAGTTCATTGCATCAGGTGGCCAAAGTATTGGAGCTTCAGCTTCAGCATTAGTCTTTCCAATGAATATTCAGGACTGATTTCCTTTACAATTGACTGGTTTGATCTTGCAGTCTGAGGGACCCTCAAGAGTCTTCTCCAACACCACAGTTCAAAAGGATCAATTCTTCGGCACTCAGCTTTCTTTATGGTCCAGCTCTCGCATCCATTCATGACTACTGGAAAAATCATAGCTATGACTATATGGACCTTTGTTGGAAAAGTAATGTCTCTGCTTTTTAATATACTGTCTAGGTTGGTCATAGCTTTTCTTCCAAGGAGCAAGCGTCTTTTAATCTCATGGCTGCAGTCACAATCTGCAGTAATTTGGAGCTCAAGAAAGTAAGACTATTTATTTATTAACAACTGTTTCCATTGTTTCCCCATCTATTTGCCATGAAGTGACAGGACTGGATGCCATGATTTTAGTTTTTTGAATGTTGAGTTTTAAGCCAGCTTTTTAGCTCTCCTCTTTTACTTTTGTCAAGAAACTCTTCAGTTCCTCTGTGCTCTCTGCCACAAGGGTGGTGTCAGCACATCTGAGGTCGTTGATATTTCTCCCGGCAATCTTAATTCCAGCTTATGCGTCATCCAGCCCAGCATTTTGCATGATGTTATATATAACATAATGTTATATATATAAGTTAAATAAGCAAGGTGACAATATACAGTCTTGACGTACTCCTTTCCCAATTTGGAACCAGTCCATTGTTCCATGTCCAGTTCTAACTGTTGCTTCTTGACCTGCATATAGATTTCTCAGGAGGCAGGTAAGGTGGTCTGGTATTCCCATCTCTTTAAGAATGTTCCACAGTTTGTTGTGATCTGCACAGTCAAAGGCTTTAGCATAGTCAGTGAGGCGGAAGTAGATGTTTTTCTTGAATTCTCTTGCTTTTTCTATGATCCAACAGATGCTGGCAATTTGATCTCTGGTTCCTCTGCCTTTTCTAAATCCAGCTTGAACGTTTGGAAATTCCTGATTCACATACTGTTGAAGCCTAGCTTGAAGAATTTTGAGCATTACTTTGCTGGCATATGAGATGAGTACAATTGTGTGGTAGTTTGAACATTCTTTGTCATTGCCTTTCTTTGGGATCGGGATGAAAATGGACCTTTTCCAATCCTGTGGCCACTGCTGAGTTTTCCAGATTTGCTGGTATATTGGATACAGCACTTTCACAGCATCATCTTTTAGGATTTGAAATAGCTTAGGTGGAATTTCATCACCTCCACTAGCTTTGTTCGTAGTGACGCTTCCTAAGGCCCTCTTAATGTCGCATTCCAGGATGTCTGGCTCTAGGTGAGTGATCACACCATCGTGGTTATCTAGGTCATGAAGATCTTTTGTACAGTTCTTCTGTGTATTTTTGCCACCTCTTCTTATCTTCTGCTTCTGTTAGGTCCATACCATGTCTGTCCTCTATTGTGCCCATCTTTGCATGAAATCTTCCCTTGGTATCTCAAATTTTCTTGAAGAGATCTCTAGTCTTTCCCATTCTATTGTTATCCTCTATTTCTTTGCACTGATCCCTGAGAAAGGCTTTCTTATCTCTCCTTGCTGTTTGTTGGAATCTGCATTCTGATGGGTGTATCTTTCCTTTTCTCTTTTGCCTTTCCCTTCTCTTCTTTTCTCAGCTATTTGTAAGTCCTCCTCAGACACACATTTTGCCTTTTTGCATTTCTTTTTCATGAGGATGGTTTTGATCATGTCACAAGCCTCCATCCATAGTTCTCCTTAAAGTCACCAAGGGGACTTCCCTGGTGGTCCCGTGGTTGTGGCTCCACACTCCCAGTGCAGGGAGCACAAGTTCGATCTTGGGTCAGAGAACTAAGATTCTGAATGCCAAGTGGAGTGGTCAAAAGAAGAAGAAGAAGAAATAATCACTGAGAAGTGTAACCAGATGCTGTAAGAGAACATCTTGGGGGACAGGGCCCTAGAGTCCCCGGAGTCCTCCTGGAGAGGTGACGTCTGTTAAGCTGGGCTGTGAAGGAGGAGAGGAGCTGAGAGTGTGGAGGTGGAGGGTGTTTCAACCAAGGGGTGGCTGCACACCCCCTGGATGGGCGGGGATGAGAGGGACGGTGGCTGGAGCACAGAGCCCTAGGGTGGCCCCGGGAGAAGATGCCCACAGGGAAGGCCTCGTGGCCTGTGCTGGGGAGTGGGGATTTTATCTTAAGTAGGATGCAAAGCCACCTGATGTTTTGCGAGGACCATTATGGCTCCTGTGGGGAACAAATGCACAGGTGGGTGTGCTGGCCATCTTCTGTCCATCTCTCCAGAGTCACGCTGACCCTGGTCCACTGTGCTGGCCTCTGTGACTGTGTCACCAGGCCTGTCAGTCCTTTGCGGGGAGGATGGGCTGTGGGAAGCACTGCTAGTCCGCTGGACATGGGGAGAAAGAGGACCTGGGGGCGTTATTCCTGCGTCCCGCGCTGTGGGCAGTAGCTGGGTGGTGGCTGAGCATCTGCCACGGTCCTAGCCCGACAGGTGGCCCTTCCTGTGTCTCCCGTCCCCGGACATCTGTCATCCGCTTTCCTTCCGGCCCAGGGCTGGGAACGACTTCTTGTTCTTGTCAGCCCTGGGGTTCCCTAATTCTGCCGACCCGCTGGTTAAGAGCCCGTTTGTTAAATTGTCCCCAGAACTCCTTTCTGAGTGCCAGATGCTTCCTCTTGGGACCCTGAGCCATGGGCGGGGACAGGAGCGGCAGAAAGGAAATCAGGTTTTGAAATCCCAGGTGGGAGATGGTGGCAGCTTGGGGCGGGGTGGGGACAGTGGAGATGCAGCGAGGGAAACTGGGCTTGGGGTACATTCTGAAGGCTGACTTGTTGCGGAATGACAGTGGCCACCAGCTCAGAGGTGACTGTGTCTCCAGGACAGGCAGTGGGACTTCGGGGCTTGTTTAGTTTCCTGATCTTGAGTTCCAGCCGAGCCACCTCCTCTTCCTACGCTGCATCACGGCACGTATCACTCCATTTTGGGAGTTCTCTGCCCTTGAGCTTGGCGACACGGTTCCCTAGGGGACCACACACCTCTGAAGGCCCCGAAGCTCTTTGTCATGTTGATGTGTCTTTCAGCATGGTATTGTCTTGATGGGGCTATTCAAGCTGCTTTTAATTTATCTCATTGTTTAGGAATCAGAGTGGTGAAAAGAATTATGTTTAGGGTCCTGCCTCAGGTATGTGTGACTTGTACAAGTTAAAATGGCCATGTCAAGGTGCTCTCTTCCTGCCTTTTAAATATCACCTTGCAGACATTAGTTATCCTCAGTAATTCCCATCAGTATAATTGAAATAATCCAATGACTCTAGGTTAATTGCTTATTTCTAAGAGCCTGTGAGGGCAAAGACCTTTTCTGTCATTGCTTCCATGCCAGCCCTTAGAACTGTGCCTGACATGTGTTTAGGGCTCAGTCAACACTAACAGATTAAATGTACACGTGTTGGCCATGAAGCATCTTCCTAATGGGAGTTGAGCTCTTCTTTCCTGTCATGCTCAAACCGTCAGACTGTTCTGAAGGTTTCATCTGGCGGGGGTGCTGGCCATGGAGGGCGTTGTGGAGAGGTGTCAGGGAAACCTCATTTCGTAGTGACTGCTACATCTCCACCACACCATCACCACTGCCCCTTGATCAGGTATTAGGATGTGTGCGGGCAGAGAAGATGAGCTCAGAGAATGAACTGATGAAGCAAGGCCTTTTGTGTTTTGTAGCTTGATCCGTTCTTGGCAGGTGACCTTCCCACGGATGCTATTTCACATAGAGAACACGCACACAAAAAAGTGATTTCACCATCTTTGTATTCTGGGAGTTGAGGTTTTCTGGGAAATGATGCCGAAATATAAACTTGGCTTCTGATCATAGCTGGTTGGAAATGTTTGGCTCGAATGCCTGAAGCAGAGTGAGGGCACTTCACAAGCCTGTAGAACATCCTAATGTGCATATTTCACGTGTTGTTTACCCTCTTCCCCCAAATAATCTACCTACGTTCAAGCTAATCAATGCTCTCTTCACAGCCCGTCGGCGCCCCGACTTAATTGGCCTGAATTGTTGCTCTCAGTGTGAATGGCCGGCTCCATTCTCGAGTCTGGATTTGAGACATCTAATGGTCCTCAAAGTGCATCCAGGCAGGATGGAATGGAGTGTGAGTGAAAGGCTGCTGCCAGCGCGCTGATTGCATTTGCAGTCATTCTTTGCCCCAGCAGCCCTTCCAGCCGCATCTCTTGCAGGGCATCTAGACTGTCCTGAAGCAGTGTGTTTTTTGCACAGGAGCAAAGTCAAACGCCACCATCCCAGCCCTTCCTTAATCAACTCCATTTTAGAAATATGGGTTTCCTACCTGCTGACGCTCGGTAGCATTTCAGTACTAGCCTTGTTCTTTGCAGGGGGTTATGCCTGACAAAGCAGCAGTTCTGGTACAAGGAGTCTGACTGGGAGCCTTGAGCGATGCATTATTTGTCTGTGAAGTTCATCTTTGTAAGAGAACAGCCGTTAATATTGGATGAATTGGCGAGTGAATTTCTTTCATACAAAATCACAGCGGGAAGATGTCCAAGTGTTGTGGGCTCACAGGAATAATATTTATAGCAATGACTGGCCTCGACTGAGATGTAACGCCATCCCTTAACCATTTCATGATCATTAGCAACTAATTCCTAGAATCCCATCTGTGGGAGGGTGGTGATTACTGTTGCTGCTGGAAGTACGTATAGGAGGAGCAGGTCAGGGAGGGGGGCTGTGGATGGGGCTCTGTGCACCCCGCTTCGCTTCCGCGAGGTGTGTGTGTGGACACACTCACTCCACAGAGGAGGGCATGCGTGCAAGCTCACTCGGTCGTGTCCAACTCTTTGCAATCCCATGGACTGTAGCGCACCAGGCTCCTCTGTCCATAGGGATTCTCCAGGCAAGAATACTGGAGCGGGTTGCCATGCCTTACTGTCCTCTTTATCTCTATTATTTGCTAAAAATCTTCCTGTGTGATGAAAAATGCAAAGGTACCCAGGAATTTGGGGGGCATAGACACAGCTGAACAGAACTGCGGCCAGGAACCCTCCTTTTGAAAATTCCTCACGGTGTTATAATCAGAGATAGTGAAGCTGATAGAAATGAGAAGATTTGCTCCTGAAAAAATAATACTGATGTTAGAGTATAGACCCTCAGGCCTAGAAATGAACTTGAGCCCTACCCCGCACCCCACCCTCCCAGTTAGGACTCCTTTGACAGGTAGGGAGGTTTGGACTTGGGGCAGAGTGTGGTGCCGAAGTATTGCTGCAGCAAGATCTGCTTTCTTGGTAGGGGTCGGAGGGGCTTCACTTAACAGTAAAACTCCCCAGACCCACCCCAGGGAGGCAGTTTTGTTTGTAGAAAGGTTTCCACGAGAAAGTATAGGAGCAAGAAAGTTTATAACATAATTTCCCTTGTCCTACCGGTATCTGTTCTTGTATTTAAAATGTTCCTTCCTGAGCCTTAGCCAAAATGTTATTTCTTTTAGACTATTCCCATTTGTTTATGTGGTTGGGTTTTGTTTTTGTTTTTTGTTCTGCGTTTCTGGCTCTCCCTAGGCTGTTCTGGGCTGAAAAACATAATTTTCCCACACTGATTTTGTGTGTCTGTCTGATGTGCAGAGTTCCTAAGTGGCTAAATCTTAAGAAGCTAAACCTTTTAAAAACCTGTAATTTAAAATCCATATCTGTATCTCCTCAATTTTTTTTTTTTTTTCTATCTTGACGCTTAGGAAATGAGGTGATTGTACTTGTTTTCCAGCTGGTGGTATTTATTGTTTGACACTGTCAGTTACGTAACTGTGTAACTGTCTCCCAGGGTGTTCTGGGGGACTCCTCTCTTGTGTAAGAGCCACTGTGTCATCACAGCCAGTGACGTCACTAAATGTATCCCCCTAAGCCCGGTCACGAGGTGGTACTCAGCTGGTACTGGAGTACTCTTGCCAGGTCGAGCATCTCCTACCTTTATTATCTTGCAAAGCTGACAAACTCTAGTTGACAAGGCTTCCCATAAAATGAAAGCCCTGAACAGGATGAATGTGTGAATTCCTTCCAGCTGTGAGATTCGACCATCCTGATTCTTGCTCCTCTTTCTGTGCGTTTAGTTCTCCAAGTGAGATCTTGAACCATTTATATAAATTTTCCATCTCATTTCAACAAGCACATAAAGAGTGCCTACGAAATGCTAGGAAAACTGGGGTCCAGGGGCAGGAGTTGCCACTGTGCTCTCAAGGAACACAGTCCAGTGGAGGAGACAGGAACAAAACCACCCTCTGGACTTGGAGAGAAACCCTTTCCAGAGGAGGTCGTGCTGCTGGGGAATCTTGAAAGAGAAATACAATTGAACCGGGTGGAGAAGCAGGACCAGATGGAATGGATGGATGAGGCTCGGAGAACAGGATGTGGACTGGGATGCTGCCCTTCCACGTGAGGGTGAGGTGACCTTGGGAGCATGGCAGAAGTAGGACTGGGCGTCAGCATAACGGTGTGCTGGTTACTGTGTGCCTCGGCTCAGTTAAACAAGCCAGGTGAGCATCATTCTGCAAGTGAAGATGCTGAGACTTAGAAAGGTTGAGGAACTTCCAGAAGGACATGTACATCATGGTTAAAAGAGCAGAATCTGAACTTGGGTCTTTGTGAGACCAAACCTCAAGCCCTTTCCTCCAGGTGGGCATCTCTCTGTCCCTCACCCCACCCCTCTGTCTCTGATGGGGCAAATCATCAGAGATGGTGATAACCCCTCTTTGCCCCAGGCCCTGACTGCCTTGCTGGGAAGGTAGGTTTCATAGGTTTCACCCTGGATCTCAGAAGGACGTCAGGAAGGAGGACGGGGACACAACAGAGTAGAAAGGTCGGTGGGAAAGTGGCGGGTTATCTGGGTCAGCTGGCCCGTCCTGCCGGAGTGGACTCTATCCCAGCAATGCTCTGGAGAGAGGATGAGTGATATTTAGGGTCCCACAGACCTGGTCTTCTGTCTCCTGCCCACCATCAGCTTTTCTTGTGACCTCAGACCTCAGTTTCTCTGCGAATCTGTGAGGGTGAACAAAAGTCCAAAGGAAAGAAAAATATATTGATAATATCAACTGGTAGTTATTGAGCCTTTGCTGAGCATTATGCCAATTAATCCTCATAACAACCCTATGAGATAGAAATGGTGAGTGTCCCCAGTGTATAGACGCTGACTTGCCTAAGACCACACAGGGAATGGTGGAGCTGGGATTAAACCCGCATGAGAACCTAGACAGCATATTAAAAAGCAGAGACATTACTTTGCCAACAAAGGTCCGTCTAGTCAAAGCTATGGTTTTTCCAGTAGTCATGTATGAATGTGAGAGTTGGACTATAAAGAAAGCTGAGCGCCGAAGAATTGATGCTTTTGGACTGTGGTGTTGGAGAAGACTCTTGAGAGTCCCTTGGACTGCAAGGAGATCCAACCAGTTCATCTGAAAGGAGATCAGTTCTGAGTGTTCATTGGGAGGACTGATGTTGAAGCTGAAACTCCAATACTTTGACCACCTGATGCAAAGAGCTGACTCATTTGAAAAGACCCTGATACTGGGAAAGATTGAAGACAGAAAGAGAAGGGAACGACAGAGGATGAGATGGTTGGATGGCATCACCGACTCAATGGACATGAGTTTGGGTAAACTCCAGGAGTTGGTGATGGACAGGGATGCCTGGCATGCTGCAGCTTATGGGGTTGCAAAGAGTCAGACACGACTGAGCGACTGAACTGAACTGAACTGAACCGAGAGCCTTTAACCTCCATGCTTACTGCCTTCTAGAAGCGTGGCGTCTGGTGCGTGGTTGAGAGTTAGAGCTTCTATCAATATGATCTGAGTTGTTTCTTATGATTCATTATTATTAGACAGAAACAGAGAGCCAGGCAAGAGCTGAAGGGAGAGGGTGGAACCCAGGCTGGCAGCCTTGTGACAGCCAGCCAGGGGCCTTCTCTTCCCCTGGACCCTCTCCCACCCCAGGCGGGCATGCTGGGGCAGCTTTCTCCCCCTCACATCCAGGCCTCAGAGGCTCCCTCAGCCTTTCCTCTGTCCTTGCAGCTACAAGACGCCCCGGACTGGGGGCCGCATGCTGGAGAACCGTCCCCCTGCCTCCTGCTGGAAGTGGACGTGTCAGGAGCGGCTTCTCCTCACTCACAGCCCTCGTGGGGTCCGAGGCCCGCACCGCCCCTTCCTGGGGGGACCACCACCAGCCCCCTGCCATGTTCCGCTGTCCTATCCCCTGCCACCTCCTGGGCATCCTCAGCACACAGTTCCCTCTTCCTGGGCAGCCCTCACCTGGCCTTTGGCAGCTGACTTGCGTCTTCACTTCTGAGGAGAGGAGTGTGAAGGAGGGCTTGGTTTGGAGAAAGTGTTTGCTGTTCTTCTTTCCTCCTCTGTGACCAGGGTTCAGGCCCGGGGAAACCTCTCCCTTGGAGCCCAGGGAGCCAGGCCGCTCCTTGACTTGGGCTCAGGCATTTCAGGGTGTTCTCTCTGTGGGGGAGAGGGTGTCTTGGCATCTTAAGTCCACTTCCCCTGTGCCCCCCATCCCAGCTCTGAATTGGGGGTAGATTCTAGAGAGGTTGTGGAGCTCGTGTTTATTTAATAGGTGCCGTCATCTCGTAGAGAAAGTCGGAAACTTGAATCTGCAGCTCAAGACGTCTGAAGAGCATACCTGTTTTAGGGGTATTTACAACATGAGTTTGGGTGGGCTCTGGCAGTTGGTGATGGACAGGGAGGCCTGGCGTGCTGTGGTTCATGGGATTGCAAAGAGTCAGACACGATTGAGCGACTGAACTGAATGACCTTAGGTGTTAGCACTTCTTCCATTGCAGTGTGTAGCCTGGCTTTGCAGGGGAAAACCACGTCTTCCTGGGCCCTCCTCCTGTGAAGGGCCCCGGGGTCACGCCCTGTCATTGCAGCATTCACTACTGTGTAGCAGTTATCCGTCTTCAGGTTGGTAGAGCATACCTGTCCGCAAGGCTGAGGGCCTGGTAAAACGTCTTGGCATTTCTTTCCTTACGTGGGTTGTGCTTTAAGAATGGCACAGGCACTGGCCTGGACAGGCGTGGCTGCCAGGCCCAGGGCAGCCTCTCCCCTCCCAGGAGTTTGCATTCTGAGCAGCGGTCATGCCACCCATTTAATTTCCGTAAATGAATGGAGTGTGTGTGTCTTGTGAGCTTGAGCAAGAGTTGTTAATCTTTTTAATGGATTTGCAGGCTTACCTGACACCGTGCTGTGTTTGTTTACAATCGTCACTTGATGGTGTGTGGTACAAGTCCATGGGTGGGGGATTGTGGGGGGTGGCTGTCAGCTGAAGTCCGTCTCCTGGAGTAAAAGCAGCCTGCCTTATCTGGTTCACCGCTAATTCTGAAAACGGAGAGGGACTGTCAGGTTGCTCATTTTAGTTTTATTCTTGCTTTTCTCAAGGAAGACTGTTTAGAATGGAAATTTTTTAGAAAATGAAGACATTGATGGAGACTTAAATTGTCATGTTAACCTGATATACAGGCAAACTCCTGTGTAGACCCTCTCTTCCTGAAAGTTGTAATACCTTAAAGGGAAAGTGTTGGTCGCTCAGTCATGTCCAGCTCTTTGTGACCCCATGGACTGTAGCCCACCAGGCTCCTCCGTCCATGAGATTCTCCAGGCATGAATACTGGAGTCGATTGCCATGCCCTTCTTCAGGGGCTCTTCCCAACCCAGGGATTGAACCCAGGTCTCCTGCATTGCAGGCGGATTCTTTACCATCTGAGCCACCAGGGAATCCGCTGTAATACCCTAAAGTGGCACCAAAGAAAATCCGCTGACTGGGACTGTTAGTTTCTGAAATTTTCAAGAAAAATATGAACGGGTGTTTTTAAACACATTTTTTCCAGTTGTTTTCACTGAATGCTATAATAATGTTGTAACATTATTCTCATTTCTTAGACATCTTAAATTTTATTTGGTTGCATTGGGCCTTCTTTGGGGCATGTGGGATCTAGTTCCCCGACCAGGGATCGAACCTGTGTCCCTTCATTGGAAGGCAGATTCTTAACCATTGGACCACCAGGGGGGGTCCCTAGACATTTTTTTAAGTGTTAAAAGCATGTTGAGGGTAGAATGTCAATCTTGCCAAGGTATTCCGATGTTGGTGGCACCTAAATTTGGATATGGGGGTGGTGGTTATTCTTGGGGAAGGCGCTGGATTTGGTAGAACTAGAACCCAAAGCCCCGCCTGAACTGTACCAGACCCAGGCCAGCACATGGGGGCAAGTCTGAAAATGCTCAGGATCAAGACAGAGCACCCTGCCTTTTGAAGGCCACGTGTATTTGAAAACACTGTTTTTGCTCAGTCCTATGACATCCTTGGGAGGTGGTCAGAGTAGGTCCTCTGTTTCTGTGTGTGAATCTGCAGCTCAGAGCGGCCAACTGGTTTTCTCAAACCTCTGAATCCGGTCAGTCACAGGGCTTGGATAGGCCTGCGCTCTTATGTTCATTCCACAAAGGTTCATTGAGCATTTTATGTGCCGGGACCTATGCCTGGAAAGAAGGTGGGCCTGAGGAGCCTGGCTGTCTCAATGCCCTGTGAGTTTCCCTGATCCATGAGAAGGAGCTTTCACAACTTGGGTGTCTTCATACACTCAACTGAGATTTACTGACTGCTCCCTGGGGGGTTAATAGGAGCAAGACCCACATGACCCACTCCCCCATGGAGCTCACAGTCCAAAGAGAAACCCAGACTGAAGCAAGTAAGACAACACTCACTTGCTGTGAGGCTGTGGGAGGAGGAACCCCATGTGGCTCTGAGATGAAGACAAATATTTCAGGGTGGCATGGGGAGTGACCTCAGGCAATCGATAGGAAAGGCCTGCAGGAGGAGCTGGGGCCAGCAAGGTGGCGACCGGGGTGGCAGTGTGGTTGGGGCTGGGGCCAGCGTGCAGAGCTCAGGATGTGGGTTTTCCTCCTAGGGGGTGGGAAGCCACTGTTTCGATGAGTGATAAGGTCAGACGTGTTGCTTTGAAAGCTCGCTCTGGCTGTTGGGTGAGGAGCCGGTTGGGTGGGAAGAGGGGCGGAAGGGGACGTCACCAGCTGCTGTAAACGTCAAGGGAGGGCTGACGCGGACCCCAAAGGGATGCTGGCAGGGAAGTGAGGGAATAGAGAGGACAGATTGGGAGGTTGAACCTGTCTGCGGACTTCAGTGAGATGCATGGGAAGTGAAAGGAAAGCAGGGATCAAGGGTGTCTCCTAGGTTTCAAAATAGAGAAACAGAGTGGGTAGTTGGGCCGTTTACTGAAATGAGGAAGTTGATGGAGGAGCGGAAAGAGTTCATTTATGGGCAGAGTGGGGGGGAGATGAAGGTTTATGAGGGTCTCAGAAATTACTTTCTGTGTCTATGCAGACAGAGGTCATTGTGTACTCACGGTTTTCCAGTTCTGCTTTACATGCTTGAATTTGAATTAGGAAGATTACTTGGGTCCTTTTATCCACTTAATAAATGTAAAAAGTAATTAAACTTTTGTGTCTTCTCATCTGGATGCACAGCCCTGTTCAAGGCCCAGGGTCTGTGAGCAATCAAGAAGCAGCAGATGTGATCCTTGGCCTTAGAAAGCTTTTAATCTAATTAGAAAGGATACATGAAAACCAACAGGTAATTACCACTTGTAATTATCTAGAAAGTTCTAAAGACCACACGTGATCAAGTACATGGTGTAGGATGGATTGGATATAAAATGTTGAGAGAACACATGCACACAGGAGAGTTTGGGACACATTCATTAAGTCAACAAGGGGCTCTTGGAGCAGTTGAGTCATGAGTTGGACTTTGAAGGATGCATTGTCTGTTGCCTCCTATGGTGGACAATGACATTAAGACTCTTGGTGAGGTATGTGGAGGATGGGGAAGTGCCTGAATAAAGCCACAGAGGAGGGGAACAAACAACGATGAGAATGATAGTCATAACTGTCAGTTAGTTCAGTTCAGTCGTGTCTTTGCGACCCCATGGACTGCAGCACGCCAGGCCTCCCTGTTCATCACAAATCCTGGAGTTTACTCACACTCATGTCCATTGAGGTGATGGTGCCATCCAACCATCTCATCCTCTGTCGTCCCCTTCTTCTGCTACCTTCAATCTTTCCCAGGATCAGGGTCTTTTCAAATGAGTCAGCTCTTCGCATCAGGTGGCCAAAGTATTGGAGTTTCAGCTTCAACATCAGTCCTTCTAATGGACACCCAGGACTGATCTCCTTTAGGATGGACTGGTTGGATCTCCTTGCAGTCCAAGGGAGTCTCAAGCGTCTTCTCCAACACCACAGTTCAAAAGCATCAATTCTTCGGTGCTCAGCTTTCTTTATAGTCCAACTCTCACATCCATACATGACCACTGGAAAAACCATAGCCTTGACTAGTTAGTGAGTACCCACAAATACCAAGCATTTTGGTGGGAGCTATACAATGATCTCATTTAAATCTTAAAGTAATACCGCAACGTGTGTCCCTCTTTTACACATAAAAAAAACAGGCCTTCAAGATATAAATTGCATGGGGTCATGTAATTGGTGATTTGTACATCGAGGATTCTAGCCTCACTCCTTTGGGATTTCATTCCTTCCTGATGAGAAGAGGGGCCGTGGTGGGATGTGCAAGGAGGAGATTAGTGTGGTACCCTTGCATGAGGATGGGGCAGCAGGCCCATCACCGGACTCCCGAAGAGCTGGTTGGAGGAGATTTGAGTTTGAAGTCAATTCATTGAGTAGTTCAAATACTCCCGGTTTATAAAGCAGCACAATAAACCAAATAACCCCCATGGCCAATACCATCCCTATAGATAAAAGTGGTAAAAATACAGGCTGGATGATCACACTGGCCATCACAGAATGTCAAAACACTCTCAGGGAAGTTAAGGGCAAGACAAAGATGTTCTCTCAAGTGCCGTCATTTAATGCTCTTCTGGAAGAGATTGCCAATTCAATTAGATAAGGAAATAAAAGGTATAATGTAGGGGAAAGCAAGAGCAAAATTATCATTATTTGCCAAAGATGATCTTTTTTTCCAGGAAGAGAGTGAAAACTCAAGAGAACCAAAGCTGTTAGAAATGATCTAAGAGATACCTCAGACGGCTAGTTACAGACTTAAAAAAAAATGCTCCCTTAATACATGATCAATGAAAAGTATAAAAATCATTCAAAAATTTAACCCAATATCTTAGTAATTTATACCTAGGAAAAACATTAGTTCAATACTCCTAGGGAAAAAAAGTATAAAACCTACTGAGGGATATAAATGCATATTTAAATAAATGAAGAATTATTTTAAGTATCTAGATAGAACATTGAATATAACAAAGATGTCAATTCTCCCCCCAAATTAATCTATACATTTCAAAGAATTCTAGGTGAATTATAGCAGGATTTTGACTGCTCAGATGCTCAGTGGTTTCCAGTTCTTTGTGACCCCATGGACTATAGCCCCCCAGGGTCCTCTGTCCTTGGGATTGATTCTTCTGGCAATAATACAGGAGTGAGTTGCCCGTTCCTTCTCCAGGAGATCTTCCTGACCCAGAGATCAAACCCGCGTCTCTTATGTCTCCTGCATTGACAAGCAGATTCTTTACCTAGCGCAAGGGGATTCTAGCACCACCAATGGTTGGGAGAGGATTTAAAAAGTAATACTTGAGTTCATCTGAAAGAAAAACTGTGAGCATGTATGGAATAATTCTAAGAAGTAAATAATGATGGATGGAGAATGTGGGCATTTTTTGTTTTAAAATATTTAAATTATTAATTTAATTCTAATTAAAGCTGTGTGTTTCTGCTTCCAGGAGAGTCAGAAAAGTAAGTGGCACAGAATAAGACCTAAGAATATGTAAGAATTTAATTTGTTATAAACTCAGATAGGTTTACAATAAACTTTACATCAATCTGAGATAGATTAAAGATTTTTTTTAAAGAAGTGAGAACATAAATAAATGCAGTAGAAGTGCTCGGGCCTGGTGCACTGGGAAGACCCAGAGGAATCGGGTGGAGAGGGAGGTGGGAGCGGGGATCGGGATGGGGAATACATGTAAATCCATGGCTGATTCATGTCAATATATGACAAAAACCACTACAATATTGTAAAGTAATTAGCCTCCAACTAATAAAAATAAATGGAAAAAAAAATAAATGCAGTAGAAAATAGCAGTGACTATTTATATAATATTGTGTCCAGGTAGTGCAGTGATAAAGAACTCGTCTGTCAGTGCAGGAGACATAGGAAACGCAGGTTCAGTCCCTAGGCTGGGAATATCCTTTGGAGAAGTAAATGGCAATGTATTCCAGTACCCTTGCCTGGAAAATCTCACTGGACACAGGAGCCTGGCAGGCTATAATCCATAGGGTCGCAAAGAGTCAGGCACGCAGGGATGTGAAGAAGGCAAGCATTCCCTGAAAGCCAGAGAAGTTTGGTCAGTTTTACTACAGGAAGTTTAAAATTTCTGTAAAAACAAACCCTCTTAAGTTTAAGGACAACAAAGCTGGAAAAGTATCTGCAAGATATTTGTTACAAAAAAGACTAATACCCTGAGACCAATAAGACAAAAGCATTCACTTAGTAAGACCTGGGTTGGATCTCTGGGTTGGGAAGATCCCCTGGAGGAGGGCATGGCAACCCACTCCAGTATTCTTGCCTGGAGAGTCCCATGGACAGAGGAGCCTGGCGGACTACAGTCCATGGGGTCGCAAAGAGTCAGACACGACTGAGCGACTAAGCATAGCGCAGCAGTAAGAAAACAGGCATGTATGACTGCATAGGCCAGTGCACACATAAGAGAAACACAAACGACTCATAAACATGAGCGAAATGGATTAACCCCTCTAATAATCAAAGAAATGAAAATCAGAGTCCGTCTTTCACAGGTGGCCGTGTAATGGCAACCACAGTGGACAGTGTTGGGACATGGGGCCAGTCCTGGGTAGATTCATTGGTGCAGCTGTTTTGGTGAGCATGCAGCAATGTCTGTCGACAGGTCAAAGAAAGAGATGGATATCCTTGACCCTGATGTCCCATTCTAGGGATTTATCCTAAGAAAATTCTGTAATTCGGGTAAGCATGAGATATGGATGAGGCTTTTCACTGAAGTATTGTTTATACACCTATTGTTTATAATAGTGAAAGTGAAAGTCGCTCAGCCATGTCTGACTCTTTGCAACCCCATGGACTATACAGTCCATGGAATTCTCCAGGCCAGAATACTGGAGGTGGGTAGCCTTTCCCTTCTCTAGGGGATCTTCCCAACCCAGGGATCGAACCCAGGTCTCCTGCATTGCAGGCAGATTCTTTACCAGCTGAGCCACAAGGGAAGCATTGTTTGTAATAGAAATGCCCAAACATTCTGAATGCCTGGCCAGCGCTGAAAGCATCAGTTTCTTAGCAGCATAGACAGCGTGACCCCCTTCTTGGTCTCGTCCACCATTCTCACCGTGTCTGCCCGGTATCCGCCCTCTTGTCTGCAGCCCCCAGCACGGAGCCTGCATGCAGCAGTGCTCTGTAATGTCACCCCGCTTTGGCCAGGTCCTTCAGGGCCCTCAGAGTGTAGCCTGTTGCCCTGATGCCCTGTCCATGCTGCTGGCCTGCCAGGGCTGACTTTCCTCTCTCCCACCTGAACCCCCTCCCTGCCATCCACCTCCCTAGAACCTGACCTGAACCTGGGAGAGAGGGCCCATGCCCCACTCCCCTAAGATCTTTCATCACTTCCTGCCTGAACCTGCCTTGTGAAAAGATGGGTGGGGTGGCAGAAGACAGGGATATGTGAGGTCAGTAGGTCCGTGAGTGGTCAGAGCTGGGGGGCACCGTGTGCGGAAGGAAGAGCAGAGCAGTGGGGAGCCAGGGATGGGGCAGGGCCCCCCAAGGGCGTGTCCTGAGGGTCCAGGTGCCGTGGCCACGGCTGTGGTCCTGATGAGGGTCCGTCTCCCTGTCTGCACGTCATCTGCAGGCCACACCCCCACCTGCCAGCCCGGGCTACACGGCCACACTCAGGGGTGTGTGCCCGCCTGCAGGGGGTGGGGGGACAGGCGTGAGGAGGTCCCGTCACTTTCTCTTCTGGTTGGGGTTTTACCTTTTGGTGGAGCTAGAGCCCACACTTGGAGCTTTTTTCTGTATTCTTCTCCGAGTCAGGGCAGGAGCCACGTTCACTCTCTGCTTCTGTCGCCCCAGCGCCTGGTGCACCACCTTGCATGTCGTGCGTGCTAAGTCTTGTCCAACTCTTTGCAGCCCCGTGGACTGTAGCCCACCAGGCTTCTCTGTCCATGGGATTCTCCAGGCAAGAATACTGGAGTGGGTCGCCATTTCCCCCTCCAGGGGATCTTCCTGACCCAGGGATTGAACCCGAGTCTCTTATGTCTCCTTCAGTGGCAGGTGGGTTCTATACCACTACTGCCAAAGGGGAGCCCTTGCAGATAGTGGGTACTCAATAAATATTTATGGAGTGATTGATCAGACTAGATCAGTGTCCCTGGAAACGGAAAGAAAGGAGAGGATGGTAAGGCTTTATAAATGGAAAAACCGTGGGACTTGATGACTGCATTTACTTTTTTAAACCGACTTCTGTGAATGAGCGGGATGTGAATTTCTATATTAAAATATAATTTGCTTAACTCAGAAATCGAAGGCGCAAATCAGCCGTTTGGGTGGGGAGTCCCCAGACCTCGGGCCTCTCCGTCTGGCTCGAGTCTAGAAACAGGCAGGCGCTTTATTGACAGGTGGCCTTGGCTGTCACCCCTCCTAACAGCTCTGGCTCCACAAACCCGCAAATGAAAGGGGATTGAAATGGACGTGGGCTCGGAGGACAGCGACTGTAATGACAGCATCTGTAAGTGGCAAGCGCCTCCATTGTAATCCTGTAATCATTATTTTGATTATCGCATTAGCTCTCATGCTGATTTGCCATTTTCAGAAGCGCTCGGAGCTCACCCACTTCACCAACTGCATGGGCTCCCCAGTTTCTATCACAGGGGTTGGCTCACAGAAGCCAAGCCACCCCTTCCTGCCAGCACCATCTTCCCCTTAACTGTAATATCAACCGCCGGCTGTGACAGCTCTGCAGTGAGCGTCCCCTCATTTATTCCAGGCAGCAGCCTTCCAGGCAGGCTCCACTTCACAGGGGAAGAAAGCCAGCCCCTCACTTATCTCTCCTTCCAGCACCGTGGTCTAAAACCACCAGCACCTCCTTCTTACATACAGGTCTCCCCACCTCCACTCTGGAGGCAGGTGAGTCCTTCCACAGTCACACCCCCTCTGTCACCTCCCTGCTCAGAACTAGTGAGTGGCTCCTTCATGGCAAGTACTGGGTCCCGTCTGGATAGCTCCTCTGCTTCATCCTGCCTCCCACTGCCCTCCCTCTTGAGTTCCAGCCACCCTTCTTGTTGTTCAATTGCTCAGTTGTATCCAACTCTTGGCGACCCCATGGACTGCAGCATACCAGGCTTCCCTGTCCTTCACTATCTCCCAGAGTTTGCTCAAACTCATGTCTACTGAGTTGGTGACACCATCCAACCATTTCATCCTCTGTCACTCCCTTCTCCTCTTGCCCTTAATCTTTCCCAGAATCAGGCGCTTTTCCAATGAGTCATCTCTTCGCATCAGATTGCCAAAGATTTGGAGCTTCAGCTTCAGCATCAGTCCTTCCAGTGAATACTCACAGTTGATTTCCTTTAGGATGAACGGGTTTGATCTTCCTGCTGTCCAAAGGATTCTCAACAGTCTTCTCCAACACTACAGTTCAAAAGCAGTAATTCTTAAGCAGTCAGCCTTCTTTAGGGTCTAACTCTCACATCCATACACGACTATTGGAAAAACCATAACTTTAACTATACAGACGTTTGTCAGCAAAGTGATGTCTCTGCTTTTTAATATGCTGTCTAGTTTTGTCATAGCTTTTCTTCCAAGAGCAAGCATCTTTTAATTTCATGGCTGCAGTCACAGTCTGCAGTGATCTTGGAGTCACCAGAAATAAAGTTTGTCACTGTTGCCATTTTCTCCCCATCTGTTTGCCATGAGGTGATGGGACCAGATGCCACGATCTTAGTTTTTTGGATGTTGAGTTTTAAGCCGTCTTTTTCGCTGTGCAGCCACCCTGCCCGTCTCTTATTCCAGAAGCCTTGGTGCTGCTCCCCACCCTGGGGTTCTGACTGCCTGTGCGCCTGTTCCCTGCCTTGCCCCCAGCCCACCCTTCCCGAAGAGACACAGCCAGTTCTAGAATGGGTGGTGGTGGTGGGGTGAGCCTTGAGGGCAGACTCTGCGCTTGTGCGCCTTGGGCTGACACGTGGAGGGAAGTGCTGTTCTTCACCCTTTTGAGTCCTCTGCTGGGTGTCTGTGACATGGCAGTCCCTGCTCTGGCTGCTGGGAATGTCACCGTGAACCCAGCGAAGACCTGCTCTCGTGCACTTTACAGCCTAGGACAACTGAGAAATAAATTCAGGACAGGACAGGCAGGTGCTGAGAGCGAAAGATCGTTAAGCAGGTGAGGTACGTTCGAGGAGGGGGTCAGGAGAGGGGCATTTCAGCCAAGATGGCCTTAAGAAGGCCTAGAGGAGGCCTTTCACAGGGACCCATGTGGAATGAGGGGAGCGAGGTGAACGGCCAAGGCCTGCCATGTTCTTGGAGCAGTAAGAAGGTAGGAAGGGGGCAATGAGAGGACGCAGGACTTGATGACAGGAGAGCGTCCTGGGGGTCAGAGTTGGTGTGGCGTCTTTTCTGAGTGGGATGGGAAGCCACTGGAGGGTTTTAAGCAGAGGCGTTACCTTGTAGGTTTTAAAGTTTCCTCTGGCCCTTGGGAGGGCAGAAGCAGGGAGACTGTGGAGGTGTGGCTGCAATGGTCCAGGCAAAGATGGCGGAGCTCAGACAAGGCCCCCTTTGGGGGACATGGTCCCGAGCCACAGGCTTTGCTGAGGGATTGGATGTGGGTGTGAAAGGAGTCAAGGACGAGCAAGACTCCAGATCACAGATGATCCGATGGGGCATTTACTCGGGGCCTTTCCCTGTGATCTGTCCCCTGTGAAACGTGCCTCCTTGGAGAAGATGCTCAGCCGTGCGCCTTCTGTCTGGGTCCCTCCCTTGGTTTCACACTGAAAGACCCCTTTCCTCAGGCACTTGTGTCAGTGTTTGCTTATCTGCTAATTAGTGTGACAGCTCTACCGAGTCTCTGCAAACCCAGCTGAGCTGCATCAGAGCCGAGCTGCTACCTCCCAGTCCCAGCCCTCCTTCTCTGTTCCTTCCCCCTCTTCTCCCCACTCCTCCTTCCCACATCCTTTCCCCCTTTCTCCCCTCCCCCTCCTCCCCCTCCTCTCCTCTTCCTCCTTTTTTTAATATTTATTTTTTAAACTGATTGATGATTGCTTTCCAATATTGTTTTGACTTCTGTCACACATCAACATGAATTAACCATAAATGTACATGTCCCCTCCCTCTTGAATCTCCCTCCCACCTCCCACTCTTTCTCACCCCTCTAGGTTGTTAAAGAGCCCCAGTTTGAGTTCCCTGAGTCATAGAGCAAATTCCCATTGGCAATGTAATTATGTCAGTTCACTCAGTTAAGTCGCTCAGTTGTGTCTGACTCTTTGTGACCCCATGGACTGCAGCACGCCAGGGCTCCCTGTCCATCACCAACTCCCAGAGTTTACCCAAATTAATGTCCATTGAGTCAGTGATGCCATCCAACCATCTCATCCTCTGTCATCTCCTTCTCCTCCCACCTTCAGTCTTTCCCGGTATCAGGGTCTTTTCCAATGAATCAGCTCTTCACATCAGGTGGCCAAAGTATTGAAGCTTCAGCTTTACCATCAGTCCTTCCGATGAATATTCAGGATTGATCTCCCTTAGGAGGGACTGGTTTGATCTCCTTGCAGTCCAAGGGACTCTCAGGAGTCTTCTCCAACACCACAGTTCCAAAGCATCAATTCTTTGGTGCTCAGCCTTCTTTATGGTCCAACTCTCACATCCATACATGACTATTGGAAAAATGATAGCTTTGACTATACAGACCTTTGTTGGCAAAGTAATGTCTCTGCTTTTTAGTATGCTGTTGGTCATAGCTTTTCTTCCAAAGAGGAAGTATCTTTTAATCTCATGGCTGCAGTCACCATCTGCAGTGATTTTGGAGCCCAAGAAAATAAAGTCTGTCACTGTTTTCATTGTTTCCGCATCTACTTGCCATGAAGTGATGGGACCAGATGCCAAGATCTTAATTTTTTGAATGTTGAGTTTTAAGCCAGCTTTTTCACTCTCCTCTTTCACTTTCATCAAGAGGCTCTTTAGTTCCTCTTCACGTTCTGCCATAAGGATGGTGTCATCTGCATATCTGAGGTTATTGATGTTTCTTCCTGCAATCTTGATTCCAGCTTGTGCTTCATCCAGCCCAGCATTTCGCCTGATGTACTCTGCATGTAAGTTAAATAAGCAGGTATGTGCATCCATGCTAGCCCATCCTTTCATCCCACCCCTCCCTCTTCTCCCCCGCCCTGGTTTATAGGTCTGTTCTCTGTGTCTGCATCTCCACTGCTGCACTGTGAACAGACTCGTCAGTGCCATCCATCTAGATTCCGTGTATGTGGTTAACATGCTCTCTTCCTCCTCCTCCTCCCCTTTCACCCCTCCTCTCCCCCTCCAACTCCCCCATCCCCTTCCTTCACCCCCACCCCGTCCCTCCTCCTTATCCCCCTTCCCCCTCAGCGCCTGGCTTTATATCTCTGGAGCCTGGCACAGTGTTTAGTACATAGTAGGCTTGCAACAAATGCTTGACTGAATGAATAGATGAACGGGGCTTAGAGAGGTTCACCATGGCACGTCGGTGGTGAGCGTCCTCTGTTCTCTCCAAGGAGCTCTCGTCCCTGACTTCGCGTGCCCTCCATGGCTTCAGGGGCAGCATCGGCAGTGAGATTTCCAAACGCGCGGGTGTGAGTTGGTCTCTGCAGGTTGCTTTGGATCCTCTCGCAAACGTGATTGCCTGTTCTCTGTCCCCCTCCCCCCTCCTCTCCCTCCCTCCCTCCCTTCTGGCTCCCCCCACCCTCATGTGTTACTTTCTGGAGCACCTAATGACCCCTCTTGATGGTCTGTTTGTTGTCATATGTCCCCCTGTGACGTGTGACTGTTCTCTTGGTTGAGGAAATATGCCAAATGCGTCCTGTGTCCCGTCGGGGCAGTAGCCTAAATTAGACCCTCCAGCTGTGTTTGGGTTTTGGGCACACTCCCGGAAACTTCGGTTCCCTTTGCTCTGTTCTCTCTGAGCGGCCACCGTGTCAGGGACAGAAGGTGGCCTTCTGGAGGCCTCCGTGCCCTGGCCTCTCCTCTTTCTCCTCCTCCAGTGACCCCCTGGGAGAAATGGACGCCGCTGTCCATGAGGGTCCCGTGGAAGGTGGCTGGCAGGCAGGGGGCTCAAGGTCAGGTTACAGCCCCACAGGGGAGGTCACCCCAGGAGAGACAGGGAGACGGGCAGGCGGGTACCCAGCCTTGGAGTGAGGACCAATGTGATGCTGAGTGACCGCATCTGCCTCTGACCGGAGACCCTGTGGGGCCTGCTCAGGTCAAGAGGGAAAGGAAGTCGGGCCCGCAAGCCCAGAGTGTGGTCCCACAGCGGCCACCAGGACACACAGAAGAGGAAGCTTTGTTCCCGTGCCTTAGTGACACCTTCCTCTCCTGCAGCTGATGGATTCAGAACTCCCTGAAGTGTGTCGATCAAACGTGTTTTCTGGGGAGAATAAGGAAAAAGGAAAGTGAAGTTGCTCAGTCATGTCTGACTCTTTATGACCCCATGGACTGTAGCCTACCAGGCTCCTCCATCCATGGGATTATCCAGGCAAGAATACTGGAGTGGGTTGCCATTTCCTTCTCCAGGGGATCTTCCCGACCCAGGGATGGAACATGGTTCTCCCACATTGCAGGCAGATGCTTTACCGTCTGAGCCAGCAGGGAAGCCCCCCGCGGGAGAATAGTCACTCATTAAAAGCCCTTTCCGCATGGGCCGGCTGCTGTGAGAGACAGAAAGGATGAACTTGGATGTGACCCTGGGGCCCGGGGCACCCCCAGGAGGAGCTCTGAGCCGGCACGACTCTGGAGACTTGTGGGGTTCTGCCGGGGAGCTTCTTGTCTGGTTCAGTGATGCTGTGCCGGGGGTCCTGGGAGTTTGGGGTGCAGAAGCCTCTCCTGGGAGGCGGCCCCTTGGTGTCCGCAGGTCTGGGCAGTGGGCCGGCCCGCGGTAAGATGCCTTGACCTGAGCCTTCGGAAGTTGTCCCGCCCCTGGGGGACTTCAGCGGCTCCTCCTATTCAAGCACAGTCCCCTGTTCTAATCTTCAAACCGAGCCAGCAGCACGCTTAGGTATCAAAGCATCAGTGCCTGAAAAAGAGCAGAACCAGGTAGTATATTTTCACCTGGTTCTGCATGCCCTTGTTTGTAAGGCTGTGTGGGCCCCACCAGAACCCAGCGGGTACTGACTCTTCAGAGGCTGTGGACATTCCCCAGTTGCTCAGCTGTAACACAAGTTGGTTGGGCCTCATCATTTCTAAGGTACCTTTGTGTGTGTGTGCTAAGTCGTTTCAGTCATGTCTGACTTATTGGGACCTCATGGACTGTAGCCCGCCAGGCTCCTCTGTCCCCGGGATTCTCCAGGCAAGAATACTGGAGTGGGTTGCTGTGCCCTCCTCCAGGGGATTTTCCCGACCCAGGGATCAAACCCTCATCTTTAGACCCCTGCATTGACAGGCAAGTTCTTTACCACTCGTGCCACCTGGGAAGGAACATTGCAAAGTCCCTAAATTTTGAAGGGCCAGAGTCTATGAGCGGTCACCCTCATGTTGTCTGTGAGGCGCTGGGCTCTGCCTGCCAACTGTTGCCCAGAAGGCAGGAGATACAAGGTCCCAGGATGTCTGTCCCTTCCCTGGCCTCTCCTGAGCCCTCTCCCCCCGCCAGCCTCTGGCCCCACCCTCCTCGGAGGCTCTACAGGCCTCTGTGCAGACATCCGATGGCAGTGACGACAATAATATCCATCCTCTATGAATCTTTCAATCCAGAGGGACAGGCAGGGCATTTATTATTTCCATTTGAAAGATGATGACGTGAGGTTGAGAGAGGGCAGCCAGGAAACAACACGTGGACTTTAATCCTGGGCTTCTGAAGTTCTCCCCAAATCCATGCAAGAGGCCTGCTCCTGGAGGCAGATCTTTATAAAGAGGAACATAACTTATTTTCCTTGTAGATCTCAGCCCTTTTGGGAATACTGATTCCCGTAAAATCTCTCATTGCAATGCAGTTTGCTTTGTTTCATTAAGGAAGTTCCAAAAGGAAATAACTTTTTTAAAAAATCCAATAAATTTGAAGAGAGAGAATGTTGAATTGCATTTTGTCAGCTGTAGGGCCTCAAAAATATTTCATTTCCTGAATGCACAATCTCAAATGTATTTTATATTCTGAATACATATCCTGCTTTTAAATAATAACCAGGGACAGCCATACCAATAGGCAAGTGATAATATGCTCATTGACAACTTGAAAGGTTCTTCCTGTCTTCCTGCCCACAAAGACTGTGTTTTCCTATTTTATGTTTCCATAGAAATCACATAAGTTGGAACTGGTATCTCAGCTTTTCTCTATAGTTGTACTACATGATTAAATCAGGCTAGGGCCTCCTAGAAGGCCTCTTCGGGTTTTTTTTTTTCTTTCCTTTGAAAAATGGATGTGGGAGGGATTTCCCTGGTGGTCCAGGGGCTAAGACTCTGCCTGCCAATTTAGGGGGCCTGGGTTCGACCCCTGGTCAGGGAACTAGATCCCACATGCTGCAACCTAAAAGAGTTTGCTTGCCGCAACTAGGACTTAGTACAGCCACATAAACTGACTTTAAAAAATGCATGTGGGAAAAGTGTACCCCACAGAGATTGAAAGTTTTTGCAAGCCTCCCCCCACCACCCTGTGCAAACTTCCATTTGTAGATCTCTTGCCAAACACCAAAGAGATGCAGTCTTATATATCTTGCAGTATTTAAATAGCTCTAATTTTGTTGTCATAGGTAACTATGATTTTTTTTTCTAAAATTGGAATAGGATAGAAGTTTTCTCCTGTTTCATTTGCTTAACAGATGTTTGTGATGCATGGGCACTGAGGTGTTTGGAGAAGGAGGCGTCGTGGAGGTGCCCTTTGGGGGACGCAGGATTTTATCAGGAGAAAGAGGCAGGAAAGAATGGCATTAACAAAGGTACAGGAGGACAGTGCAGGCATTTTGGGGAAATGTTGTTCAATCATTTGGGGTTAATGATTGTAGCTTAGTTATAGGGGCTAATCCTGGAAAGCAGCTTGGGGTCTAAGGGAAGCAAAGGTGTCTGTGCTTTACCAGACAGCAGGGAGCAGTTGGAGGTTTTAGAATAATATCTGCATGCACGCTCCGTCGTGTCAAATCTTTGCAACCCCATGGACTGTAGCCTGCCATGCTCCTCTGTCCATGGAATTTTCCAGGCAAGAATACTAGGGTGGGTTGCCATTTCCTCCTCCAGGGTATCTTCCGAACTCAGGAATCAAACCTGAATCTCCTACGTCCCCTGCATTGGCAGGTGGATTCTTTAGGACTGAGCCACCTGGGAATCCCAATAGGGGAATAACATCCAGCGTATGTATTGCTCCAAAGCCTGAACGTTGCCCAGGCCATGAGTTCTCTGCTGCCTGGAGCAACCCCGAGGGAAAGGGAGAGTGGGACTCGGCTGACCCAGCCAGCAGGGGCTGCTGAGCTTTGGCAACGAGAAGTGTGGTTGAGAAGACATGAGATGAGGGAGGGGAAATGTAGACAAGGAGAGGATGGGATGATTGGTAAGCAGCAGGGCTCCAAGATCAGGGGAGCAGGGAGGACACTGCAAGGCACAGGCCTGGTCCAGCTTGTACACTCGAGGCTGTAGATGTCAACAGTGTGTTCACTAACCCATGGGCCTCCTAGGATAGGGGCCACCTTCAGACCACTGGCCCCTGCTCCCACGCTTGCCCACAGGGGCACTGGGCTCCCATTGTTACATCCAGCTCACTTCTGATTCAATGCTTGGTGCATCTGCAGGGGGGTGGTGCAGGCAGAGTGGAGGCTCCGGTGAGGGTGGGTGGTGTGGGGTGGACAGTGAGCACCTCCCAAGGTGCCGGCCTCTAGCACCATCCTCCTTATATTGTGTCTCAGTCTGATCAGGCTGCTACAACGAAAACATCGTTGAATGTGTCAGTCACTCAATCGTGTCTGACCCTTTGCAATCCCATGGACTGTAGCCCGCCAGGTTCCTCAGTCTATGGAATTCTCCAGGCAAGAATACTGGAGTGGGTTGCCATTCCCTTCCCCAGGGGATCTTCCTGACCCAGGGGTGGAACCTGGGTCCCCTGCATTGCAGGCAGATTCTTTACCGTCTGAGCTGTACCATAGAATGGGGACTTACAAACAACAGAAATCTATTGCTCTCAGTTCTAAAGGCTAAGTAACACGAGATCAAGGCTCCAGCAGATTTGGTGTCTGGCCAGCATCTGCTTCCTGGTTCTTTTTGCTCTGACCTCACACAGCAAAAGAGGTGAGAGCTGTCTGGGTTCTCTTTTATAAGGGCACTGATCCCATTTGTGAGGGCTCCATCCTCATGACTTAATCACCTCCCAAAGGAACGACCTCCAGATACCATCACACTGGGGGTTAGGTTTCAACACATGAACATGCAGTCTACAGTGTGTTAGGTGGTGGATGGGCTTATGGATTGCTAAACTAGATAAGCTTTTCTGAGAACAGCATTCTATAATTTTAAAGCAGTGTTTTCACTAGGGGGAAAAAAAAAACAAAAAAACCAAAGGCAGTTTCAACATAAAACACAAACAAAAAGAGAAGCCTGAATCCTTGCTATTCATTGTGCACCATGTACTCAAAAATGCATCTAATGATGATGAGTTAGACTTCTACATTTTCTCATCCTAAAGCTCAAAATACATCTTGAATTAAATTTAAAATGCTCAAGTTCTCCATAGTCATTTTTGTAGACATGCTTGCAGGGAGTCAACATTGTGTGTGTCGCTGCTGTGTGTATAACTCTGAAATGTCCTCAGACAAGTATAAGCTAATGTTTGTTTCCACTGTTTTTCTTAAAGCAGGGACCAGAGAATCTTTAAAAATGTTTTTCTCAGGGTGAGCTCTAAGTTTGCATTATTGTTATAAACATTCTGTAGTAACCCATTAGTGTTTACATGGTTTCATTTTTATTTGAGTGTGGCTGGTGGGTGTGCAATAGATGTTTACTGAACGTCTTAATGTGAGATTTGCTTTAAGAACAAATTGCATTTATTAACATTATTCAGCAAACTTGTGCGAACTCAGAAAATACACTAACATTCTTTTTATTTAACATCTATAACATTCTTATGCCAGTAAAGGCTGTCCTTTGAGAAGACAAAACAGGCTTGGCTTTCATCTTGCCTCCTTTTTTCCTCTCTCTTCACTCTCCCAGTACAAGATAAAAGAATGAAATGCCTGATGGCTTCACACCAGTTAGGCAGTGTGTGGGTGGAGGGTGTTTTAAACATTCCCACTCACGACAGAGAGTGCCTGTGAGAGGGAAGAAAATGCACAGATCACCATGATGCTTATTGAATTGGAGCTGGTGTAGTCAGGAGGGGCTGCGACAAACACTTCCACCAGCCCAAAGACAAGGCCACATCAAAAAGCATCTGTGGTCTTCTTGCTCCCGAAGTACCTCTCTGTGGCTCCGTTGTGTCAAGTCTTGTACCTTTCATGGGGCTTCCCTGGTGACTTAGTGGTAGAGAATCCAGCTGCTGATGCAGGAGATGTGGGTTCAGTCCCTGCGTTGGGAAGATACCCTGGAGAGGGAAATGGCTACCCATTCCAGTATTCTTTTCTGGGAAATTGCATGGACAGAGGAGCCTGGCTGGCTACAGTCCATGAGGGTGCAAGAGAGTCAGACACGACTTACTTAACGACAATAGCTGCTTCACGAACTTGTGTTAGTTTCTACTGCACCGCAAAATGGATCAGCCATAAACATACATACATCCCCTCCCTCTTGGACTGTTTCCTGTGCTATACAGTATGTTTTTATTAGTTATCTATTTTACATGTAGTATCAATAGTATATATGTGTCAGTTCCAATCTCCCAACTCCTCCCACCCCAGATGATACATTTCTGATGTTTTAAGTCAGCTGGGTTGTTGTACCTCCTTATGACAGCCCTAGGAAATGAATACACATGCCAACTTGCACAAGCCTTCAAAGGGCTTCCTTTGACACAGGTCACAGACACCAGACTCATTATCCCCTTTATCACTTCCTCTTTATCTGCCCTTCTTGTGAACGCAGTGACATAAAACGTTTTGTGGGTATAGAAGTAGGGCGGTCTAGCCAAGCAGAAACCCATGGTTATTCTCCCTGCTGTGGGTAGGCTGGACTAGGGTAAGTGGAGAAGAGTTGCTGGGAGCCTGCTGCCATAATGGAGACCAGGTACCGGGGGCCTTGGAGGGTCAGGGTCAGGCCGAGGAGGCATGGAGAGAAGCCAGAGTCTGCTCAGAATAGACTTAGAGAGAGAAGGAGTTGTTTAGTCACTAAGTCGTGTCCGACTCTTTGTGACCCCGTGGACTGTAGCCCGCCAGGCTGCTCTGTCCATGGGATTTCCCAGGCAAGAATGCTGGAGTGGGTTGCCATTTCCTTCTCTAGGGGATCTTCCCGGCCCAGGGATCTAACCCATGTTTCCTGCATTGCAGGCGGCTTCTTTACTGTTGAGCCATCACGGAAGCCCATTAAGAAGGAGACTGAGGGCAAAACACAGAATAACTTCATGACTTTGAACTTCAAGACTCTCTGGCTTTGAAAATGATTCCTGGCTCTGGGGAGGGAGTATGATGACAGTAATGAGAAAAGTGGGAAGGAATTTCCATTTTAGGAACAATTATGGGTTCTGTTGCCAATGTCATTAACTTCAGGAATTGGAAAGGGTGGAGTTCTTAGGTCTCGGGAAGTTCAGTAGTTGTAGAGAACCTGATAGGTGTGGATTTGAGAAGATGATGGGATTTAGGCATTCACAGAATAGGAATAAGAGTTTTTACCACCCTGTGAGAATTCCCCCCAAAATATCTATTAACAGACTAACTGATGATGGGTCTATCACCACTCCCTCACATGCGGTATGGGCAGCATTATGGGTGTAACTCACGTCATGCACTTGAATCCCAGGAGAGAGGAGTCAGAGGATTAGGTTCCAGTGGGCCCAGGGAAGCCTCCATCACATTTACAGGAGTTCTTGAATTCGGGGATTTGACCATCTGAGATTTGTGAGGCTCTCCTGATAGCACTGCCAGAAGGCCTCAGCCAAGGACCAGTACTGTCTGTGAGCATGTGGCTCATGAGTTATGGGATCAGAGAGTCAGTGCCAGCTTTCAGCATCCCCCTCATTTGGGCAGATGAGGAGTCCGTATCTTGGTGTCTTGCCGCCAGTCATACTGGTGATAGTGAATCAGAATCAGAATCCAGTTTTTATGGCTCTTTCCACCATCCCAGTCAACAAATGTTTTAAAATAAGTGCCAGCAGTGAGAGACACACTTTCTTCTTTTCCTAGCCTAGAACCTCATCAAAGGGACAAAGCCAGTCTCCCAGAGTTTGTGTGGTGAAGACAAACTCAACAGAAGCAGAAAAGAAGGCAAGTGACGCCTTACACCAGCAAACTCAGGAAGCTTACCTATTTCCTATCTATATCCTGGAATCATAATATTTGTCTTGTGTCCCGAGCTAGTGATATGAGAAAGCTTTGAGAGCTATAAAATGCACTGCTATTAGAGAAGTATTATTAGCAATGGGTGTTCAGAGAAGTGAGGAACTGGTGTAGACTTGAAGAGTCAGACTGAATGCAGCCTTTGTCATCGGTATGATTTTGACGGAAGACATCTGTGACTGAGGAGGGTGCCAAGGATGAAGGACCACGAGCAGAGTTGGAGAAGTGTGAACTGGGGAGTATTTTGATCAGTTCATCAGTCTGACTGGGACGGGGAGTCACCATGCCTCTTCCAGCCAGTAGTTGAGGTCAAGTCTAAGTCAAGGCCACTTGAGGAACTTGAGGCAGAAAAGCACCATTATAGATATCACTGTTGCACAGATGATTATTTTTCATTTGTGCAAGGTCTTTATGGCACACTATCTCTGGAATTTCTTAACAAATGTCTACCCCACTGAGCATGGAGAAAAAACATGTTACTGAAACAGATGTTAGCACTTTATTCATCCTCCTTCTTGTCCTCCTTTGTTTATTTCTTTTGCATGTATAAAACATCAAAATAAGAAGTAGAAAATTCAAATAAAGGTGGTAGTATATGCAAAAAATAGTGCCAAAACATCTGTTAATTAAACCTAGGATTTTATTAATAGATTAAAGGTACCCATCACTTTTATCTGTGTTTACTTTGAGTTGACTTCAATGGCTATTAGGCAGGGACAGCTGGCTGGGCAGGTTTTGACCCAATACGCTCAATGTTAATTCGATTCGCATGGGTTCTTAACTGCTTTGCTAAAATGGAACTGTGTTTGACTCTGTTTTTGTTTGCGGTTAGATGATGTATTCAGTTCTGAAAACTTGAAAAAAAAAAAAGAAAAAAAACCAGAAAATGCTGACAACCTACCTAGTTTAAATCCCATTTGCCTTCCTGCTCCTCATAAAAAAAAAAAAACGCTCTTGCAGCTAAACTTTCCCTGGGGATCAGAGAACACTTTGGTATGCGGGCACTGCTATGGGATCCTTGGCCAAAGAGCATTTAGTCAGTCAGGGCTGAGCTCACCAGAGGCTTGGGTTACTGATGTTCCTTGTGCGAGTCTTGAGGGAGGCTTGTGGGATAAGAGTGGCATAAAATGCTATATGCCATGTTGTATGATGGACTGGCTTTTCCTCACAGATCATCCTAAGCATACAAGTGACCACCTGCTTATGATATTGGTATGATATAATATTGAAGAAATACAGATTTATTTGAATTTTGAAACTCCTAAGTCTGCAGTTTTTAGGACACCAGTAGATTCATTTAAGGGCTTCCCAGGTGGCTCAGTGGTAAAGAGTCCGCCTGCCAATGCAGGAGACGCTGGAGATACAGGTTCAATCCCTGGATTGAGAAGCTTCCATGGAGCAGGAAATGGCAACCCACTCCAGTATTCTTACCTGGAAATCCCATGGACAGAGGAGCCTGGCAGGTTAGCGTCCATGGGGTTGCAAAGAGTTGGGTGCAACGGAGTGCATACATACACACACACACACACACACAGATTCATTTATTCCTTCGACAAGTATTCAGTGAGGACTGGGCATTGTTCAAGGACCACGTGCTAGCAATGAAGATGACAGAGTCTCTGCTTTCAATGAGCTTAAGGTCTAGTATGGGTCACAGACTGCACATCCACAAATAGAGGTGTAATGCGATATCGCACGATGACTGTTGGGAGAAAATTCCAGAGGGGAAGACAACAGACCATGACTTGGGGGAGATTAGGCTGTTTCAGAGGAATAGTTGGGGAAAGCATCTTTGAAGAGGTGACACTGAGCAGAAATAGGGAAGAAGTGTGGGATTCAGACTTGAGTACGTGGGGGAAGGGCATCCTAGGGAGAGGGGGCGGGGAGAACAAAGGCCACTCTGAGTGGGATGAACTTGACCTGTTTGGGGAATGGTAGGAAGGTCATTGTGATCAGAGTGCTTTGAATTAAGGGGAAAGGGATAAAGATGAGGCCAGAGTGATAACCAGAGGCCAGATCAGGGAGAGCGTTATGGACCGTGGTGAGAATATTAGGTTTTGTTCTGAGTATAATGGGAAGTCAATAAAAAGAAATCACCCTAGCAACTGGATGGAGAGTGGAGTGTAGGGGAGCAGGAGAGGAAACGGGGAAATGCAGAAGCTATTGCAGAGGAGAGAGGAGGGTGGACTTGACTGGGGCTGGTGATGGAGGAGATGAGGAGTAGGGATGAGGAATATTCGATGGTTGACAGGATTTATTGGTGAGGAATGTGGGGTGCGGTTACCTGGGAAACGGCTTTACTCCTGTTCTCCAATTAGTGATGCCCACAGGCCACGGTCACTAGCCCCCACCCCAGCCGCCCCCGCCATCGCCCTAGAGTGACTGTGGTCCATGGTAGCTGAGCCCATGGCCCCTACATGAAGCTGAAGAATGATCAACCCTTAAAAGGCTTTTGAAATTTCAAATAAAAGTTCACATGTTAAATATGTTTTTGGTGAAGAATAGAATAAAGACTTTGCTTGCTTTGTATCACCTTTTAAAAAAACCTTTCCTTAGCAACCTTTCAAAACCACAGCAGATGTTTCTTAGAAAAATAAAGTAAATTGCAGTTTCCAGGAAGAAGAGACCCATTATGGTGGGCTCATTAAGAATTTCGTTATTTAGTGTATTGGGAAGGCTGAGTTTAATTTACAGTTTCTTCTGCTGGGTAAGAATCCTAGACAGAATCAGGATAGCTAATGGTGAAAAGAAAGCAAATAATGAAAATTCAGATTTTTCTTTCCTCAGTTCTGGCATTTGAAATTTTAAATCTCAACTCAGCGTTGGGTGGACTCATTTTGGATTTCCTGTTTCCTTTTGTTCTGTTGTTATTCCTTCCTTCCTCCAAGGCTGATTATCAGATTTTTTTTTCCCCACTGCAAAAAATAATTCAACATACATTATATGGTTTCCAAATATTTCTAAGACAACTATGCTATTGCTTTAGGATACTTTTGTAAAAAAAAAAAATGTGTAAAATTGAAATAATGTGATTTGGGAGGTATTAACCATTTCTTGATCTTTTTCTGAATAAATAATCATCCTGGAAATCTATTCTACTCTAAATTAGCTGTATCCTTGAATATTTTTTGTTCTTTACGATTACATCAATAGCCTGCAATTAGATACATTTCATTGCACTAATGAAATGCAATATTTATATATTTTTTATTTTTTTAAGATTTTTTTTTTTTGATCTGGACTGTTTTTAAAAGTCTTTATTGAGTTTGTTTTAGTATTGCTTCTTTTATATGATTTGTTTGTTTGGCTGGAGGCAGCTGCAAGGATCGAAACTGCGCCCCTTGCTTTGGAAGGTGAAGTCTTAGCTACTGGACTGCCAGTGAAATGCAGTCTTTAAGTGTTGATATTAAACCTGTGTCGGCTCTTGTTCTGGATCCACAAACACATGGAGTTAGAGTGAGTGTGTTCCTGTTCAGAGTGCGCCTCGGTGCCCAAAGCCAGTATTGTTTTACCTGGAGATGCACAGTCAAGACCACCTCTCCGTGACTGGTTTCCTCATCTGTAGATCATGGATTTAGCCGTTCACTGGCTCGTGGCTCTGGTCGCAGTGTATCAGTGGTTGGTTTTATGATGAATCTGATTTGATAACAAGATCGTTGTCGTTCTTTGGCTTACATATGTTGCTCAGAGTCTCCTCTGTTGATGAGAATTCTCACTTAATGAGGCTTTACTCTTCTCAAAGAGGGAAAGAATTTCCAGACTCCTTAGGGACACAGGCCTCTATTCTGGGCTGGAAGGAATTCTGAGACTAAGACTCAGCCATTGACCACAGGTGTTCATGAACATGGGCACTTATCAGCATCAGTTATTAACAACAAGTGGCTCTTGTTCATTGACCATTTAGTATGTGATGCTGTAAATCAGCCCAACAGTCTTACAATATTCTTCTGGTGGCAGAGAGAGAAACTGAGACTCCCAGAGAATGACTCCCAGAGACTCTCTCAGGGCCCGTGGGAATTGTCAGCAGGACCAGAGTCCACACTGGGTGGAAAGGAGACTGCAGAGTCGAAGCCAGTGTAATACTTTCCTTTAGCATATATATACCCTAGAAGGGAAGACCAAGAAGGTAATTGTGTGAAACTTCAAGAAGACAAGTCTATATAAGCCAGGGCACCTTGACTGAGTATGAGTTGCCCGCTTCTCCTGAGTGCTGAGAGAGAGGATAAGAGAGCCATCCTACTTTGGTGGCATTAGTCAGCTCTTCCCGGAGAAACCTCGAGTGGAGTTTAGTTGATAACAACTGTTCTGAATGATCCTTTTTAGGAGGTTTCAAAGCTTGTGCTCCGCAATCCCAGGTTTCTGAATATCATCCCTGCACCTGGTCCCCACCTCCCATCAATCACCAGTCCACTAATGTTGTGACAGTCGGGGGTATCAGTTCATCTACACGACTCCACCTTTTGCTCTTGGCCTGGTCGCTACAAGTGTCGGAAATGCCACTCGTGGCTCATCGATTTTTGTTGGTTTTGTTTGTTCATTTTAAACCACGTAACTCGTATCAGGGTTCTTTTAGTTAAGGTAGTAGAAAGCCAGGTTTGAATTGGCTTAAGCAACAGGGAAGCGCATTGGTTTACATAAATTGGCTCCTAAAGATAGAGTGATTCAGTGTTGATTCATCTGGCAGTTTCAGCAATGCTATCAAAGACCCAGGTTTTTTCCGTCTGTCTGCTCTGCTTCCACACAGACAACTTTATTCTTGATTGGTTCTCCTTGTGAGCACAGGATGGCTGCTGGAAGCAGGTGGGTTTTCCCAGAAGTCTCCAGTAGTCCTCTCTTTGTATCTCCTTAGACTAGTTTCTTGTCTCCATTCCTGAACCAATCAATGCAAGAGGAGTGGGAGTCCCGTAGACGATGCGTGGCTGCCTTTTGAGCTGAGCTTAAATCCCCAAGCCACAGACAGCTGCTAACCAAGCAGCAGTAAATTGAATGACTGCTGCGTCAGCAACAGGGTCCATCACACAGAGACTCAGGGCCGCCAGTGCTTTCTGATGTGTCCTGTTTCCCATCCTTCCAGGCAAGATTTGGGGCTGATGAAGAGTTTGATAGGCACTGCGACAAAATGCATTGCCTAAAATTATTAGGAGCCAGGTGGTAGACAAAAACATCAAAGCTCGCTCAGCCTCATTAGCCATCCAGGAAATGTAAATTAGGATCACAATGACATACTACTTTACTCCCACGAGAATATGAAGTGTTGGCGATGATGTGTGTGTGGGAACAGGGCCCCTCATGTCCTCCTGGTGGAAGTGCCATCTGGTACCATCATCACTCTGGGAGAGGAGATTATACTGTTTTGTAAAGTGGAACATGCATATAGCCTTTGACTTAACAAAGGTAAACACACATTTATAGGTGTATATACCAGAAAAAAATGTGCAGTTCCTCTAAGGGACATGTTTGAGAATGTTCATTACAATACTGGTTGTAATAGCAAAAAAAAAAACCCCAGATTTGAAACCAATCTCAATGTCCCAGAACAACAAAATGCAACTGTGGAATGTCCACACAAAGGACTATTATACAACAGTGAAAAATGAGGAAACTACAGCTGCATTTAGCAACATGGATATTTCTTAAAAACTTAATGTTTAATTTAAAAAAGCAAGTTGCCTAAGATTACCTACAGTGAAATACCACACTTATAAAACTCAAAAGCAAGTAGATTTAAGCAGTACATTGTTAGGATACATCCATAAGTGGTGAGACTATGTTTAAAAGCAAGGGTTGTTCTCTAAGGAGGGGTAGTTGTGAAGGTGAGATTCAGTGATAATGAGCTATGATCTTTAGTCTATTGATAGAAACGGTGGTGTTTTATTTGGGGCTTCGTAACTTTAAATTTTTTTTTAATTGAGATATAGCTGATTTACAATGTTGTATTAGCTTCAGGTATATAGGAAAGTGATTTATGTTTAGATATCTATTCTTTTTTAGATTCTTTTCCTTTATAGGTTATTACAAGATATTGCATATAGTTCCCTGTGCTGTATAGTTAGGTCTTTGTTGGTTATCTCATAACTTTCTTTCTATCCATCTCTCTATATTTCTGCATGTCAACTATTACATAATAATTTTAAACATATAGGCTCCTGAGCTCTGAAGCAAATGTGATTGGTTGCAGAAGAGTGACAAAGTAACATGATTCTTGTAAAAGGAAGCCACATCTGATGCATCAATTAATGTTCTATGAGGGACCAAGCCATCGTGTGGCTGGGGAGACCAGCAGCTGTCATCTATTTGGAAAAGCCTTTGATTAAAGACTTAATCATAAGTTAAGGTATAAAGACTGTCTATCTTAAGTTATTGAAACCCTGACATCGTTGTAGGTTGGGAAATGTTTACTCATGGTTAGGGAGGCAGGGATCAGAAGTGAAAAATAAATACATTTTTTTAAAAAAAAGAAAGGAGGATTAAACGAGCCTTCCTCTAAAAGTGTAAGCTTTTCATTTCTGTGGTGGCCAGTCAACCTTTGCCATATAAGACTTTTTTTTTGGCTGTGCCGGATGGCATGTGGGATCTTGGTTTCCTGACCTGGGATCGACCCTGCATCCCTTGCATAAGAAGCATGGAATCTTAACCACCAGACAGCCAGGGAAGTCCCGCCTTGTATGGTATTTTTAACGATTTGGTATTTTAATGATTTGAAAGAGTAATGCACAGGCAGGAGAATCCTTTGGATAGAGGGGGTACTGAGTACAGCCTGGCGAAACCCTGAGCAAGTGAAATTTAAACTCACTACAGCCTGTGTGGCTCCAATATAGAGCAGGTGAGCTTTCGTGTGGATAGCTGATTCCCACTTCTTGTTCAATTCCCCCCGGGTTGTCGATGTTTGGTGAGAAGACATTGTCGTTCTTGTGGTGAACGGCTTTTGCCAACTTAGCCTCTCAGAGAATATCCTATCCTAGACTCAATGGTTAAATAACAGGTTCTGTTTCTCATGGGCCTTTTGATGTCATTGGCTTGATTCAGTACAATCTTTCCATCTCCCTCTAGAAATTTTCTGCGTCTCCCTCAACACAAAGTCTAACCACAAGTGTCTCCACTGGACAAGTTTGTGTTTTTTCAACCTTTCTCTCAATGTCCCCATGAGTAAAAGGAAAAGGTTGAACTAGATGATGTCTTTTTTTCTTAGACAGGAGGAGAAAAAAATGAAGTTTAATAGTGTGTAAATGGAGAGACCAAGAAAAACTGAGAAACTCCTGAACTAGATGGAGTTCTGAGGTCACTTGGAAATCCAAGCTTCTGTGACTCTGGGAATCTCTTTGTCAAGGGCCACATGTCCCCAACTCCCCGCCCCTCCCGGAGTCAACACTAGGCTAACATCACTTGTTCTGCCATTGCCATTCATGCTTCCGATAACGCAGACCTCCGTCATTCCCTGCAATAATTCTTTCTCATTCGTTTTAGTTAATATTCCAGGTCCCTCTCCCTGAACCACGCAATGATAGTAAACTTAGCAATGACAGGCCCGACCTTTGCAAAATCTTTTCCAGAGTACATTAGATACAGGACTTCGATGGAGGCATGAACAAGCCCATCAACTTTAGGGAGCCTTCATCTGCTCACTTATGTGAAACTTATCAATGGATGAGTTCTACTGGGGTCCAGGGGAAATGTCAGTGTGAGCCACTGTCGGCAGCAAAGGAAAACACCCTGTCCGGATGTGGGGTAGTAGACACCACTGTGCTTCCACAAGGCCCCCCAGACAGCTGTCTGTCCACCAGAGGGAATGAGGCACCTCGGACAGCAGAGGCCTGGCTTGTCCTGAGCTTCCTGTCCTCCGTGTCCAAAGTCCCCCAGGTTGAGGCTTGGACGGCCACACCAGCTCGTGTCCGCTGACTGGTGAGCTCTCTTCCTTCACCCACATGTAACTTGGCCCCTCAGCGCTTGACAATCTCACCTCTTCCAGAGCTTTCTCCTCTAGGCTTTCTGCTACTGCTGCTCTCTCGGATTCTTCTTTTATTTTCTGAACACTCTTTCACAGCCACTGTTCTTTCTTGGCCTATCTTCCAAAGTTCACTGTTTCCAGGGCTCTGCCAGTGGCCCGCTCTGCAGTCTGCAAAACAAGAAGCACATGTGGACAGATGGGTGTAGCAGGAAGCGGAGGGTCACCGGGACAATGGGCTTGTGCAGACCGCAGCGGGCATGTCCGTGGTGTGACCCAGTGCCCTGCTCGGCAACCACTTACGGCCCTGGGGCCCCAGTTTCCAGCAGCATCCTTCCTCCTGGGAAACCACCGGCCCTTCAGTGACTTCAGCTTTACGTATGCCGCCTATGATTTTGCCATTTCCCTTTTGATTTTTTTCCTTCTTTTTAAGATTAAAAAATTAATGATATAAATGATAAAAAAAATGTAATCAGAACTTACCTTTGTGGTCTAGAAATCAAGTCGTGGGAAGTAACTGGCTCCAACTCCACCCTTGCTAACTCCAGTCTTCATCTCAGAGCCGAAGTCTCCATGTCATCTAAATCCACTTGTAACGTTCAGATCTTTTTAGTGAGTGAGTCCCAGAGCCACTCTGTCGGGGCGAAACAGCCTTGATTGCTCACCTCACATTTCTGCCTGGATGGTGGTTCCCTTTACTGCTGAGGTCGGATGGAATTTTAAGGTGTAAAGTAAAAAGAGGAATCACCCTGGCCCAGGTATTTTTCTCTTAATATATTTGCTTCCTGATGTCATTTTCTATGATACAGAGCGAATCATCCTGCTTGGGATGGAGAGGTGGGGTGGAGTAAAATAAATGGTTAGTGAGTAGAAAGCAAAAGTTGCTCAGTCTTGTATGATTCTTTTTGATCCCATGGACTAATACAGTCCATGGAATTCTCCGGGCCAGAATACTGGAGTGGGGAGCCTTTCCTTTCTTCAGGGGATATTCCCAACCCAGGGATCGAATCCAGGTCTCCCGCATTGCAGGCAGATTCTTTACCAGTTGAGCCACAAGGAAAGCCCAAGGCTACTGGAGTGGGTAGCCTATCCCTTCTCCAGTGGATCTCCCCAACCCAGGAATCGAACCGGGGTGTCCTGCATTGTAGGTGGATTCTTTACCAACTGAGCTATGAAGGAAGCCCTAGTGAGTAGAGGGGAAGAGAAATTTCACCTGACAGGACATCCACTAGCAAGTATTGTAAATGTCCAGCAGATTTCGTTTCCATGTTTGTTCAGTGCATGTGTTGTGAGTCCTTATTTCTTTACTTCCTGGAACTTTCTAGAGGATCCATGTGTGTGTGTTCAGTGTAGCACCTAGAGCAGTGGTTTGCGTGCTTGCTAAGTCGCTTCAGTCATGTCCAGCTCTTTTTGACCCCATGGACTGTAGCCCGCCTGACTCCTCTGTCCATGGGATAGTCCAGGCAGTAATACCGGAGTGCATTGCCATGCTGTCTTCCAGGGGATCTTCCCGACCCAGGGATCAGACAGGTGTCACCTGGGTCTCCTGCATTGCAGGTGGATTCTTTACCGCTGGGCCGCCGGTGAAGCCCAGAACAGTGCCATAAGCAAATGCTACTTTGGTAATGTTTGTGCGGTTGATTGTATTCATGGTAACTGATAGACAAGGTGTTTGTCGTACCTGTTAGTGGTCTTGATTTATTAGACACAGATGCACACATCACGTTCCCTAGGTGTGGAGGTAATGAACGGGAGCGTTTCAAAGGTGGTAAGAACCTGCATTGAGGAGGACCGTGCTCAGCACTACCTTAAGTGCATTCTTTGTATTAAACATTACACAGTTCCCTCCTGGGTAGGTCTGACGCTTATCTTCATTTTAGAGTTGATGAAGCTCAAGCAGAGGGAGGTTAGGGAACCTGAAGTCATGTAGCAAGTAATCGTGCAGCCAGGACTTAACATAGGTAACTATGTTACCCTGATGCAGGAGTCTTCCCTGCTGGCTCAGTGGTAAAGAACCTAGCTGCCAATGCAAAAGACCTGGGTTTGATCCCTGAGTTGGAAGATCCCCTGGAGAAGGAAATGGCAACCCACTCTGGTATTCTTGGGTGGGAAATCCCATGGACAGAGGAGCCTGGCAGGCTGTGGTCCACAGGGTTGCAAAGAATCTGAGTGACTAAACACCACCACCCCGAACCAGGGTCCACACCCCTGGCCGCCTGGCTGCCAGGGGGCTCCCTGCCAGGCTGACTTGCCCACCCAAGAGACCCTCCTTAGCCTGTGGCTGCCTGGACCTGTGGAGCATCGCAGCTCTGCTCTGGGTTTTGGCTGTTTCCTCCCTTAGGATTTTTATAGTTCATCTCGGCACGACATTTCTGTACCACATAGAACACAGTCTGTGGCTTCAAGCACATTCAGACACACATCATGGGCTGCTTTTGGGAAAGAGCAGTAATAAATACATCTCTTATTTTGATGTGGGTGATCTTGTTGGGATAGATCAAAAATACATCTGTCTTTCAGCATGCGTATTTTCTAATTTCTGCATTCATCAGAATACAGGGTTCGGGAATTCCCTGGGAGTCCAGTGGTTAGGACTCTGTGCTCCCACTGCAGGGGACACAGTTTCAATGTCAGGGAATTAAGATCCTGCAAGCCGAGAGGCAAAAAAACAAAACAGAGAATAGAGGATTCAACAACACTAGATATTCTTCAAGCCATATTGTCGTCATTATTAAGGAGTTACGTATTTTACATATTGCAGTTAAATACTTCTCCTAACCCCAGGAAATGCCTGTGTTTCTGCCTTTATATACAATTAGTATTTCACTGTCAAGACAAAAAGTTCAAAAGAACCCAGAAGAGAGACAAAATCCTAGTATTCGGCACATTGAACAAGGCATGTGTGTAACTGTCATAACACTGATGTTTTATTTTCTGAAATAAAGCTTATACAGCCCGTCATTAAATAATGTATCCGCTTCTAAATCAGGCATAGTTGATGCTGTTATTCTTAAGGAGATTCTTTAGTGGAGGACACCAGGGGAGCTGGCCCCCCTTGTCTGGTACATCTTGTGTTAAGCACAGATTGCTCTTAATAGCTTACTGCTCTCTGTAAGACGAAAACAAAATTGACTGTTCGCCTTCTCTGACTGTCTGTCATTAGCCTGTGAACATGCACTAAAATCTCAGGAATTGCCGATAAAAAAGATGTTTCCCAGCTGCCAGTAAAGCCAGCGTCGGTCGTTTAAAGAGTCAGGGTCAGATCTGATGGTAATTCAGTCCTTTCTGAACGCTCACACCATTACCTTAGCTGTTATGGCTCCCAATTACAATCTGTGTCCCATTTGAGATTCTGTCAGTGAAAACACTCGCGGCTCTTTTTGCCTTTTGCTATTTATTATTTAGTGGCTTCCCAGGTGGCGCTAGTGGTGAAGAACTCGTCTACCAATGCAGGAGACATAAGAGATGAGGGTTCAATCCCTGGGTCAGGAAGATCCCCTGGAGGAGGGCCTGGCAACCCACTCCAGTATTCTTGCCTGGAGAATCCCATGGACAGAGGAGCCTGGTGGGCTACAGTCCACAGTATCGCATAGACTTGGACACAACTGAAGTGACTTAGCATGCACATTTATTATTTACACTGTACTGGGTACCTCACTAAATGCCATACATATTGACTTCATCCCGTCTTCATTATTACTATTGTAGCGTCATAGTATTTGTATATTATATACTGTGTTATCATTATATATAATTACTATTGCTTTTGTTTTACAAATTAAGAAACTGAGGTTCAGAGAGGTTAGGCAACTTGCCTGAGTCACACAGCTAGTGATGGAATCAGAGCTCAGAATCTAGGCCTTCTCTGATCTGAAATTGGCTCCTTACCCATCCATCATGCATCTGGAAGAGAATTCAGAAGCATCAGTTTCCAGGCCCTCATATTGTGGACGAGCACGCGTGGCTCAGAGAAGAGTGATGTGCCCAGGGTCTCACTCGTGCAAGCGTTCTCAGACCCCACGCCCTTCCCACTGTGTCACTTGATGTCACAGTCCTCATCCTTCTCTGACAGCGGCTGATGACTCCCACCAGTCTTCCTGACTGGGTTTGCTTCACCAGAACTGGCTGTGTCTGTAGGAACAAAAGGAGTTGAGTTTTCATTGGGAAGTGCAGAAAGTATAGTTTCAGAGATTAAAAGGGAAAAAAAAAACACAAAAACTGGGATGTGACATATTGAAGGCAAGCAAGTGTAAGTGGATTCTGGGCTCTCCAGGTCCTCTGGAGCCCATGACTGTTAGGCTGGCACTGGCTGCGGCTGCCCTCCCCTCTCGGGGTCCAGCGGAGAGTCACTGCCCCTGTGCAAGGGGGTCCCCCTGCCCCCCTCTGTGGGGGTTTCTGTCTCCATGGTCAGAATGCTGGTATGATGTGACTTTCCTCTTTCCGCACCCCTGGTCGCTTTTACCTGTGCTTACAGTGAGCTGTGCAAAGAGCAGACCCTGGATTCCCTGCTGTGGCTGCTGTGGCTTTGGTCTTCCTGGAGGGGGAGGCAGGGGTGGAAGGGCTTTGTTTTTCGGGACAGGGCAGCTCTGTGTAATCAAAGTTATGGTTTTTCCAGTAGTCATGTACAGATGTGAGAGTTGGATCCTAAAGTATTGATGCTTTCAAACTGTGGTGCTGGAGAAGACTGTTGAGAGTCCCTAGGACTGCAAGGAGATCAAACCAGTCCATCCTAAAGGAAATCAACCCCAAATATTCATTGGAAGAACTTGTTGCTGAAGCTGAAGCTCCAATACTTTGGCCACCTGATGCAAAGAACCAACTCATAGGAAAAGACCCTGATGCTGGGAAAGATTGAGGGCAGGAGGAGAAGGGGGATACAGAGGATGAGATGGTTGGATGGCATCAGTTATTCAATGGACGTAAATTTGAGCAAGCTCCAGGAGATAGTGGAGGACAGAGGAGCCTGGCATGCTGCCGTCCACGGGGTTGCAAAGAGTTGGACACAACTTAGTGACTGAACAACAATGACAACTCAGCAGAAATATCCCAGGATGAACCTGTTGTTGTTTAATATTCAGATCTCACTGAGAGGTTGGACTGGAAAGGATGCCAGGACCCCAGTGTGATACTTGGTCTCTCTGCGTGTTAGTGAGCAGGGGAACCGAGGAGCCATTTATAACAAATGTCACACTACTTGAAGGAACCCCTGAGGCTAGGGACGGACCTCTGACTCTGGCTGTTTGAGTCCTGAAGGCTCTTGACCGCTGAAAAGTTTCACTGGACCTGACCTTGGGAAGGCTGACCAGCCTCTGTGGGGAGTGGCCACCTAGGATACAAGCACCAGAAACACACCTCAAGTCCCCAGTTCCAGGAGGATGGGAGTGTCTGGGGCGGGGGCTCTGCACTCTGGTGACGTCTCCACTGTCCAGGGTCTGGTTCCTGAGCCCGGCAGGTCCAGGAGCTCCCCTTTGTCACTGTTTTCAGCAGTGTTTGCATCCGGGGCCTCTCAGGTGTTTGTGGTATCAGAAAGATGCCTGTTGATGTCGTGTGGCCGTTTTACAGGGACAGAATGTCCTTCCCACCTCTCCCGTGTGTCCCGGGCTGGGGACACTGAACGGGTGGTTGGAAGGCAGTTGGCAAGTGGGCAGTGAGAGCTAAGGGAGAGATGGCCTTACTTGACCCGTTATCCGAGGATGGCGAGGCCCGATGACCCCCTCCACTGAACACAGCTCTGCTGACCAGAATATTCTCGGCCTCCTGGTGGACCAAGAGGGACAAACACTGCAAACTTCCTCTCTGCATCTCTCACTGTTTTTTGAGCGAGCACTGAGTGCACTTTGGCTGGCGTGATTATAATCTCTGGCTTTCTTTTCTGAGCTCAGGCCAAATCACACACAGTAAATGGAGAGCACCCCAAGCTTCTTTAGCTGTCCTTTTTCAGACAGTCTCTTGTGTGACTTCCAGAGCTGCCTGCTAGCACCAACTGCGTGTACAAATAGGTGGGCACATGCGTTTTTAAGTAAATGCTTTGTCAATATACAGGCGGGAAAGTGTACAAAATTGTAAGTACAGCTCAATAAAAGTTATGGGGTCATCAAGCAGCACCCAGAGCAAGAAGAACACTGCCGGCATCCCACAAGCCCCCTTCCTGTCCCCCTAAGCCACTGTGTTCTCAGGAGGGACTGCTGTCCTGCGGGCGTGCTAACGTGCTTCAGTCTGACTCTTTGCGACTCCATGGACTGTAGCCCGCCAGGCTCCTCTGTCCATGAGATTCTCCAGGCAAGAATACTGGAGTGGGTGGCCATTTCCTTCTCCAGCGACTGTCCTGCCCTCTAATAAACCATAGGTTTAATTTTGCTTGATTTGAGCTTCATGTCAATGAAACTCCCAGTGTAGTCTTTTGGCTCAACATGATACTTGTAATTATGTCTGTGTGTTGCAGTGGGCACATTGATATCCTTACCGTACAGTAACATGTAACTTATGGGCACATCCTGCTATCCATGTGCTTGTGGTGTTGCTGTGAACATTTCGTGCAGGCTTTTGGCACAGATCAATGCTATTTTGAATCTATCTAAGTTTGCTCTTAAAATAATTTTGTCCAAGTTCTGGGAGCATGTTCCCGTCACCCCCGTGGACAGGCTACAGTACCCTGAGTGCCCTTCTCTACCGTACCATGGTGCCAAATGTGGGCCTGGCCAATCTTCTCCTCCCAGAGTATTAATCCGTGTACTAAGTAATTTGTAATTATTTTAAAAAATTTTTTGTTTTATGATGTGATTTTGTATATTTACCTATTTATGTACTTTTTGACTGTGTTGTGTGACATGCAGGATCTTAGTTCCCCAACCAGGGATGGAACCTATAGCCCCTGCACTGGAAGGCGAAGTGAGTCTTAACCACTGGACCACCAGGGAAGCCCCAATCCATAATTATTAGTTAAATGAATGTTTTGATGAGAGAATGGGACCTAAAATGTTGGGCTGCTGTAAGAAACAAAAATTAAGGCTGCTCATCTCCGTTTTGGGCTTCCCTACTGGCTCAGACGGTAAAGAATCCGCCTGCAATGCAGGAGACCTGGTTTGATCCCTGAATCGGGAAGATCCCCTGGAGGAGGGCATAGCAACCCACTCCAGTATTCTTGCCTGGAGAATCCCATGGACAGAGAAGCCTGGCAGGCTACAGTCCATGGGGTCACAAAGAGCCGGACAGGACTAAGCGATCAACACATTTATGTTTGACCATTGCCACATTCCACCAGAACACAAATGGTATAAGAAAGGCCGAATCAGGGAGAAAAAAGGTCAGGTCTGAAGTGCAACAGAGCAAGAGGACTGAGAGGCTAGCAGATGCAGGGGCGCTATGGGCCGTCCTGGGAGCGCGTGAGTCACCAGATACAGGGAGATGCATGGAGCTGATAAATGTCTCAGCCCCTGCAGGTGCAACGTCGTCTTCCAGAAGAAACCTGTGCCCCACGCCCACCCCATCTGCCCAACACGGACCGCAAGATGGTAGTGCTGGGCAGGAGGGGGATGGCAGGGCTTCCTTTGCTTTCCTTTCTGAAAGCTCCAGCAATGTCATGAGAGTGCACTCCCAGAGACCCGAGTAGAGGGCACAGGGTCATTTGCAGCCAGGAAGTAGAGGTTCTCGGTCACCCGGCCATGGCACCGAAATGACCGTGGGGCCCAGGCAAGGCCTCACTCATCACAGGGATCTTTGTCGCCTCGAACACCCTGTCACTGAGCCCCTCCTCAGGAAACCGTGAGCTGAGAACAGTTCCCCCAAAGCAGGGGACTGGTGGCTCACCAGCCAATGTGATAGGGGAGGGTTGTAGCCCAAAGGCCCACCTCCCCTAAAGGATCCCCAGATCAGTCAGTCCTATGTGCGCCTTGAAACTCAGCCAGATACGCCCAAAGCAGTGACCTCTGACCCTGAGGACATCAGCCCGGCTCAGACCTGAACCACGAGTCCATTCGGGGGCGGGGGTCACCCATGGTACCTCACCCCGCATCCTTTATCCACAGAGCCGCCTACGGGCTCTGCACTTAGTACATTTCAGAAGCAGCTGGCATTTGCTTTTCCTTTTCTATTTTTCGAGAAGATAATGTCATCACCTCAAGAGGAGAGAGTTTTTTTTTAAGGGCTGCTGTGAGCAATGCCTGTGTTCGTCATCAAAGCCCCCACGCTGGCCACAGCATGAGCTGACAGCTGAGCACCAGCGGGTCAGTCCGAAAAGCCATCACCTGTGACAGCTTGAAAAGGTGTCTGTGTACCTGTGTGTGTGCGTGCATGCACGTGCATGTGCGCACATGTATGTGCATATGTACGCACACCCGAGCACTCATGGCTGTGGACACACCGTCTGCAGGAAGATGTGGGGCGGGCGGGGTCAGTGACCTTGCTGCTTCCGCACACACTGCAGGCTGCTTGCAGCTTTGTTTATTTTCCTGGAGTTTGAGGTTCCCTTGCAGGCGTGGGAGGCCTGCTAGAACAAAGACCACCCACCTGCCATTGCTTTTCTTTCCTTTTTTATCTCCACCACAGCCCTGAGTCTAGTCCTGCTTGGGTGAAAGAATTGGCTCCTGCTTGACCTTCCTCAAGCCAAGGCGATGGGTTTGCCACAAGTAGTTACATGTGGGATTCCAGCAAGTGGTACCTAATAGCCGTCACTTATGGGCACCAGAGGGGCCCTGTGTATGGCCGGCCAGCTCCTCCTGTTCCCAGACCTCCCCTCTGTCCCTCCCACCCAGCCTTTTTGCTGCTTCGGTTTTCAGAAGCCATCTCAAAATGCATCTTCTGGAACCTGGATTTAAACCAAGAGCCCTTGTGTTTGTAGACCTCCCCCTACCTCCGTGTCCTGGTCTTGGGGATGATTTGCTCAGTGAATTGATCCCAGGGCTTGAGATCAGTGTAGTGTTGGCACCGTGTGATTTGTGGTTTGGGGGAGACACAGGCCAGGAGGAGGGCTACACGCCGCCCAGCAGCTGGTGTGAGCATGTCTGCATGAGTCAGAAGCTGTGTGAGCATCACTCCATCATTGTTCCCTGCTGAGCCCCAGTGCCCAGCACCTCCCCTGTGTTAACCCGTGTTCTGTGGGCTGACTCATGATGAACCTGCTCTGCCAGGTGACAGGAGCCCCAGCAGCTCAGGCATGTGGATGGAGGTGGAGTTCTCTTGTTTTCCCTGAAGTTTGTGGGCAAATGAGCAACTAAGTTTCAGTCCTGTTTTCTATGTTGTGTTTTTCCATTCCTGATATTAAAACCATGGTAATGTCTTTACCTCTAATTAGAAGCAGAGAGACAAATTTTGCTTTGAAACAGTCGTAGGAAACAGTGTCCGATTTTAAGACACACCAAGACAAGTAGGACGTTGCAAGGAAAAAAGAGACTGAGTCTTTACGTTAAGGGCTAAGTAAGCGTGTGTCAAGCAGTTTTTATCTGCTTGGCCAGAGGGATGGGCTCTTTGAGAAGAGAGAATTTTCTCAAAGGTGCTGTCTTGGTTGCTCTAGAGACATTAATTGCCTTTGCATCAGTTCTGGAGGTGAGTTAAACTGATTGAGTGAAGGTCCAGAAACATCATGTCCCAGGTGACCAGTAGGTGAAGGTCTTGGAGCCAGGAGACTTGGGATCGGTCTCAGCTCCCGTCCTTGGGAACCGAGTGGTCTGGGAAAGGCCCTCTCCTCTCAGATCTTCCTCTGTAAAGGGAAAGGATTCTGCTCTTTGATTGATCAGACATCTACAGGACACCCACCCGAGCCTGTCTCTTTGCTAGATCGTGGGATGAAAAGCTAACCAACTGCTCCCTGCCCCCAGGGAACTCAGTGGGCTCCTGATGAGAAAGGAAATAAGAAAATCAGCATTTAGGGTGCACTGGGGATGTTGATGGTCTAGAGTGGGCACTGGGGAGCTGGGAGTGTCACTCAGAAAAGACTTCTTCGAGTGGACAGCGCTTCAGCTGAGCTGAAGAGAAGGGCATTTGCAGGACAAGGTCACTTCCAATCTGAAATGTTGAGTCTGACTGAGGTGTTGGGTTTCCAGGGTTCCATCCCAGCCCTGTCCTGGTCTGGTTAGTGTAAATACTTAAACAGGTTTGGGGCAGGAGTGTAACAGAGCTGACAGTTCACTTCCTGCCAAGCATGCAATGATACGGTTCTTATTTGCTTATCTGGCTATGCTGGGTGTTCGCTGCAGCACGTGGGCTCTGGTTCCCTGACCAGGAATCAAACCGGGCCTCCTGGGTTGGGAGCACAGCATTGTCACCACTGGCCCAGCAGGAAAGTCCCCCAAATGATATGGTTCTTGACAATTTTGTTTTAATTTAGAGGAATTTGGATTTTCACACATAAAATGAGACTTTATTATAAACCCCTTTACAATCATATACCTTTCAAATTCATGTCAATTTTAAAACCACATGAAATGTACCCTGTTTGCCAGTGCGTAACTGAACTGGGGAAGAAGGGAAAGACAAAATGTACCTGCAGATACATATGTGCAGCTGTAGGATGTTGAAACTCAAGGGCTCATGACGGGAGTGGTCAGTCCAACTCCAGGCACAGATGAACCAGTGGGGACCCACACAGTGAGTCAGACCTTTCTCATTTTGCTTCATGGTGTGGAGTCAGGCCATGTTAGCAAACTTGGAAGATTTAGTAATCCAGCACCATTCCCGTTACAGAGTACAGGCTCAGGAATCTGGAGAGCAGCCTGGAATAAGGGATTCCTATGGTTTCCACTCTGAACCTTAAGCTTTAGGGCAGGAGAGGTCTTGGGTGCGGGGAGAGTCTCTGTTTCCCGGAGTGAAGAGGAAGGAGGTGCTGACCGTGAATCCCTGGTTGGACCATAGGCTACACATCTCCCCTACTGGGAGCACAGAGCGACTGTGATTCCTCCATTGACATTTGACTGATGGAGGCTTCCAATCTGTATCGAGGAATGCTTGGTTTAGAAACTAAGGCCACATCATAAAGGGAAGACATTTGTGATGGTTGCATTAACCTAATTAACCTGAAAATTGTTGTGTTGATAATAAATTGTGTTGTTGTTTTTTTTTCTGAAGTCACAAAGTGGGGCTTCACCAAGATACCCAGCTTTGGCATGAGGTGGTCCTGGAGTTGCCCTTCTCACTTCTACCTAGACGGCCTTTGACAGCGTGCTTAGGTACTGTTTAGTCATCAGTCACAACACCCACTCATAGGATGCTGTGAAAATTAAATGCAGTCTTTGTTTCAGATCCCTGGGCCTATTTGTTAAAAGTGTTGATTCCTGCCTTTATAAACACAAATATTATGTCAAATGCCAAACAGAGAAAATGGCTTTGACAACTAAAATTGAGAAATTCTACCATCAGATAATTAGAGTTTAGACTTGATGCCTAATTTCCAATTAAATTCAGATGTCCGTGAGAAACTGATAAATCTGTTCACGAACAGGAATGGACTTGACACTGTGTCACTCGTTTTCATATCAGCTCTTTCATTAAGTATGGGACACGTGATCTTGTTTGGGGCCCTCTTGAGTTGTTTTTCCCCATTTTCTGCTTCTGTGATTTTAGAGAAACAACTAATTTAGGAAATATAGGCTTAGAAAAGGAAATTCAGTATTATTTTTATTGCTATGGATTTTAAGGAAATTATTTCTTTTCTGATCTCAAAAAGCTACCAAGACCACTTTTAATATTTTTCTCTTATTTAAAAAGTAATTTTTAAGTAATTTAGAAATGATTTTTAGGAGTCTACTCACTGTAATTTTTCTCTTCTCTTTCTCTCCACCACCCTCCTATCCCCCTTCCTTCTTTCCACAAAGAAAGGGTTTAAAAAAGAAGAGGGCTTAAACTGTCAGGCTCTGGGCTCTTATTTCCAGACTGCCTTCTAAGAAGCCTGCCTTGCTGTCCACACTGCCACGCACTCTCTTTGTCTGCCACCGGCTTCCTCCTTTCCTGAAGCCTTAGGGGCATTTGTCAGTGGAAATCTACAAATGGTATTTTTAATTTCCATTTCTTGGATTACTAGGGAGGTTGATGGCATTTTAATTTCTCCTTCTAAGTTAAGGTCCTTTCCTGCCCTTTGGGGGGTGGGTGGCATCTGCTTTGTTCTATTTTATAGCTTCTGGACTTTGAGATGTGTGATCCAAACACACCTTTCTCAGCTTCTCCCCACCCCCCACATCAGCCGTGTATTAACGGAAACCCCCTGGACTTTGGCCTGTGCTGGGCTCTTATCTTCAGCCTTCATTGCTATTGACATTTTTTTTCTTTCTGTGTCATCACGAGGGTTCTAATGGGAGGCTGGGAAGAGGGTATCAGACTTGTTTAACCCGCTCCTATGCAAGCCCCACCATGAAGACTCGACTTTTTAATGCCACTCACGATAACCTCAAACCACCGGGGCATAAAAGTTGGCATTGCCTGATTCCGGAAAGACTATTCTGTTAAGTCATTAAAAGACAAAGGCTCACTGGTAAATGTTTCTTTCTTATTATTTTGTATAAAAGATGGAAATATTTTTCTTGGGAAATTAAAAGAGGGGAGGAAATTACATGTTTGGTGGTATCTAGCACAGGATTAAAGAACTACTGTGGGGAAATAAAGAGATTTAAGACTAAGACTATCTGTAGGAAATGCCAGAATGATTTATTGATGTTCACTTCATTATTAACTTCACTTCTATTTGCAGTGTTTTAATAGGCAGTGTTTTCTAGCTCCCTGGTTTAATTTTAACGTCTCTTCTGTGGCATATGGTTGTGCATAAACATGTTTTCTTTTTCCATATTAGTTCTTTATCTGTATCTTTTTTTACATACGAAGAAATTGCATTTTCTGGTAATTGTTTCTGTAAAATTCTCACATCTCCTTGAGCACAGTCTTTAGACCATGGAGAAGTTTCGGTCAAGTAGTAACAACCCAAACAAATAATCCATAAGTTTTCCTTTCAGCCAGAAGAATCTCTGTCTACCACTTTTTTAGTTGGGGGAAGTCACAGAGAGAATGTTCATGATTTATTTCATTCATTGATTCCGCTCTATCACTTCAGAAAGAAGAATATTCCATTTTATCTGGCATAGGTAACTTCCAAATCTAGCTTGTGCCTGACAGACCCAGGTGTGTTCGTGAGCTAGTGCTGTGTAACAAACAACCCCAGAATTTAGTAGCTTAAAACAACAGACATTTATTATCTTATAGTTTCTGAGTCAGAAATCCAGTGCAGCTTAGCTGCATCCTCTGGGGCAGGACTGGAGCTGCCTTCGTCTCCACGCTGCTTGCCGGGAGTGTCTGCTCCCAGGCTCACTCTGTGCTTCTTGGCCAGCGGCCACCCTCATGACCTTGACCCCATGAGCCTCTCCATGGGACGGCTCACAGCATAACGTCAGGCCTCCCTCAGAGAGAGCCAGCAAGAGCCAGTGAGCAAGCAGGGCAGTTGCTGTCTGTTTTGTAACCTCATCTTCAAAGTGATACCCCACGACTTGTTATTTTCTAGAAGTCACTATGGCCACCCCCAAGTCAAGGGGAGCGTGAATACCAGGGGCAGGGATCCGTGCCATGTAAGGACTTCTTTCTGTGGAGTTTCAATTATGATTCTGGGCATCAGAAGGCATGAGAATATTGCCCCCTCTAGTCCCACCGCTGTTACTGGATGTGGGGATAGGGACTTTCCTGCCAGTTAAAGCCACAGGGTTGGTGACTGGTTTCAGGCTGTCCCCACACACGTCTGTCTCTCACAGACTCCTCGGGAACTAGCCAACGGGCCCACTCACCCACGCTTGCAGTGGCCACCAGTCACTTCTCTGCTTGAATTCCTCTCTGAGCTTAGAAGCCAACCTTCTTCCCAGCCCCACTGGCCTCTGAAGCAAATGGACAGCTGTCAGGGACTTTTACTGTAAACTGCATGGAGGCTAGCTGGACTTAAATGAAAAGGAGGAACAGTGGGGAGGTGTGGAAGATTACAGAAATCCGCACAAGGGCAAGGCTAGCTCTCCTAGGAAGAAGCGGGTAATATTGAGGGAGGGTGGTGCGAGAGGTCAAGAATCTGCCTGTCAATGCAGGAGACTCAAGAGACGCCCGTTTGATGCCTGGGTTGGGAAGATCCCCTGGAGGAGAAAATGGCAACCTACTCCAGTATTCTTGCCTGGAAGAATTCCGTGGACAGGGCAGCCTGGCGGGATATAGTCCTTGGGGTCACAAAGTCCTTGGGTTGGACACGACTGAAGTGACTTAGCACGCATACGCAGTATAAACCCGGAGGCCCTGCTAAGGGTCTTCCACTCAGTAACTCCTCCGCTCAAACAAGCACTACCATGGGCTGTCAGCACTGCCGTTTGCGTTATTCCAGTTTAACCCCTAAGGAAACTGAGACCCCAGAGAAGAAGTCCCTCAGTCAGGTTGACACAGTAACTAACTCCCAGACTTAAGAGCAGAAGCCAGTCGGCCCAATTCCAGTCCCAAGGCCTTCCCACAGCCCTGCGGGACTTTTCCTGGAGGCCCTCTGGACCTGACTCCTGGTTCTGGGGTGGAAGTGGGTCGCGGTCTCGTCTTAACTGTCAGTCTGCTCAGCCTCACCGAGGTGAAGTTCTCAGACTCCAGACAAGGCTGTGGGGCGGGGATGGTGCCCTCCTCGGTTTCTTCCAGAACCTTCTTCGCTCTTTCAGGTTCGCCTCAGGGCTCTTTTCCTTCTTCACTCACAGGAGGCCTTTCAACATCCAGGCTCCTTGCCCACCCTCCGGCTCAGCATGGACGAGGAAGGGGCTGCATGCCTGCCTCTCCCTCAGGATGCTGTGAGCCCGGCCTTGGGTTGGACCCATGTGTGTGCACCAGGGCTCCACTGAGGAGGCTTGTTCCACTTCCTAAGACCTGTGGGCAGAGCTCATGGCCGAGTTAGCCAACAACTAACTGCTCGAGGCCCCCAGCCTGGCAGGCATTCGCTTTTTTTGCCAGCCAGGGTGTGCACTCTTGTGTAGGGAGATGGGTGCATGCGTACCTGCCTCCCGGAGAGGAGCTGAGCCGTTCATAAGATCTTGGGGTCACGGACCCTTTGAAGAATCTATGGCCTGAGTAAAGGCTCAGCCTCTTCTCCCGCTGCTGGGCACCTGGGCTGAGTGTCCATCCCCATCACCAGGGCAGCTGCCCGGGGCCCCCACCTCCTCCCGGACCCGCGGTCCTCCTGACCCCCACCCCAGTCCCCCTGCCCAGGAGGGGCTGAGCTATCAGCTCGTTGGCAGAACAGCCTCAACTGAGATTCCTTTGCTCACTTTACCTGTTTGCCTAGTTTCATCCCAGACATCCTATTCAAGAACACAGCGTCTTGGCACAGCCTGCTATTGCATTTAGACCACATTAAAAATCCTTCCATCTAGCTCAGTGTAGCCACTTACCATCCACTCAGGGAAGAAGAGGAGGCTCCGCTAATCCTACTGACAAGTTTAACCCGCCTGGACGACGTAGGGCCCAAAGTCTGGATGAATGAGGACCTGGTCCAGTGGGAGATGTTGGCTTCTGATCTTCCCCCCCGCCTTGTCTCACTCTCCGGCTCCCCGGTTGACCCTCCAGCTTTGCCATCTGCTGGGCAAAAAAAAAACTCAAGGAATGCGGGCGCCGTCACTTAATTTATTGTACCGTTCATGACAGTAAACATCTTCCAAAAATTCCATCAGGAGAGCCAGGCATGGTTTCCTTTGCCTGAATCCCTGTTGGGGACTCTCTTATTAAATACACTTTTCCCAGATGTGTCTCTGCCGTTTCCCTGAAGGTTGTTTCCACGATTCCCCCCAGAACTAATGAACTTCATTCTGCTTTTTGACCCCCCCTCTTTTAAAAAATTAATAGTCTTGTTTGCCCCCGGGCAGTCCTCAGGAACCTGTTCTATTTTAAAATGAACTGAAAAGATTTTTATCTCAGAAGTGCATGGCCTAAAAGAAAGCAAGAGACAACACGAAAGTTTAACCCCAAAAGAATATGATTGGAAAAAGAGTCACAGATGTATGGAACAGACTTTTGGACTCTATGGGAGAAGGCGAGGGTGGGATGATCTGAGAGAACAGCATCGAAACATGTATATTATCAAGGGTGAAACAGATCACCAGCCCAGGTTGGATGCATGAGACAAGTGCTTGGGGCTGGTGCACTGGGATGACCCAGAGGGATGGGATGGGGAGGAGGTGGGAGGGGGGTTCAGGATGGGGAACACATGTAAATCCATGGCTGATTCATGTCAATGTATGGCAAAAACCACTACAATATTGTAAAGTAATTAGCCTCCAACTAATAAAAATAATTGGGGAAAAAAAAGAATATGATTGGAAAGGCACAATTAGATGGATGGGGTGGTGGTTAAGGCATTAACTGGCCAACAACAACATGGTATTTTTCTGTTTTTTTTTTTTCCAGTGAGTTCAAAGAGTTTCAGAAAAAGTGTATCATGGGACTTAGACTTTCAGGTGTTGCAGCTGCCACCTGTATTCTTCTGAGGTCCTCTGTCTCACTGTCTTGACAGGAGTGCATGTCTAAGTATGTTCAGTTCCACACTGGGCTTCTTGTAAGTGGGGGGCTTTGGGCTTTCTGCACCCCACCCTCTTCTCACAGGAAGCAAGTTACTTCTTGAGCATAACCTGGTGATTTTAGGAAGATTCTCTTTTTTTAATAAATGAAAATTTAGTTTTAGCATTATATCCATCAGAATCCACCCCCCCCCATTATATGGAATGGATATATCCATTATATCCATGCACAATCCACAATTTTGCACAATATTGAAGCAAAACTAACTAGTACTATCTCTGTGTGGCATAAAGGTATTTTGAAATAGCCAGAACAGTTTTAAGCATTTGCTGTCAAAGCTCGATTAACAGGGACTCCAGGAACATGAGCTCTGGTCTGTGTAGAAACTATGGAGCTGGTTATTTAGCAACTGGAATCGGGAAGCAGAGCCCAAAGGAACGTTCTTGACCTTGGGGCACTAAAGGTATTAGTCCCTCGTTAGTTTCATTGAAGCTCAGGGCGGGTCCTGAGCTGTGTAGGACCCTGTGAGTGCCTGGAGGTGCAGAAACCAAAAGGTGGCCTGTGGCCCCTGTCCTTGTGACTTGCACGTTAGTGGCCCTGGCTCCACGCCCCTCACAGCCGCCCACACCTTTCCTTGGATGGAGTGGCCACTTCCCACAGCTCACGCCCCACGTATCGGGGCTCTATCCTCTGCTCACAGCAGTCAGGATCCTGTGCGTAGCTGTCTTTGGCAGGACAGCGCATCGTTTCCGTTCCTGCCCATCTGCTGATAATCCATCACTGAGAGGTACCGTTGCCCATGACTCCTGAGCCTCCATTCACCCCAAACTGGGCAGGGTACCTTCCAGCTGAATCAAGTTTCAGGTTTTCTAGGCATCTTAATTATATAGAATGAGGGTAACTGAGATCATTATAAAAAGATAGAATCTTTTTAAAACTGTATTCCCTTATGGCTCAGATGGTAAAGAATCCACCTGCAATGCAGGAGACTTGAGCTCAATCCCTGGGTCCGGAAGATCCCCTGGAGAAGAGAATGGCAACCCACTCCAGTATTCTTGCCTGGAGAATCTCATGGACACAGGAGCCTGGTAGGTTACAGTCCACGAGGTTGCAAAGAGTCGGACACGACTGAGTGACTAACACTTTCACTACCAAGAAAATGTGGAGGGTACAAATCAGAGATACAGACCTCATTGGGGGTTAATTGAGATGATGGGCTGTTACGCACAGGATTTAAAGACAGCAACATCTGATTTGAATGCTGGTTCTGAAACTTCAGTTGTGTGTGTGTGTGTGCTCAGCAGTGTCCAACTATTTGTGACCCCATGGACTGTAGCCAGCCAGGATCCTCTGACCATGGAATTCTCCAGGCAAGAATATTGGAGTGGGTTGCTATTCCCTTCTCCAGGGGATCTTCCTGACCCAGGGATCGAACCTGTGTCTCCTCCATTGGCGGGCAGACTCTTTACCACTGCACCACCTGGGATGCTCCTAGCTGGGTCTCCTCAGTAACATTAGTGATCCTCTTAGGGCTTAGTTTCCTCATCTGTAAAATGGTCTCAGTAACACCAAGGTCAGAGTCTTTTTTGTAGAGTGTACACGGAATTTAAAGTGAAGCTTTTTGAAGTGTAGGTACTTGATCAAAAAAGGTAAATTTTCATCCTCTCCCTGCAATCTCCCTATCCGGCTGCCTGTTACCGTGACCACATCTGTGTGTCTAGCAAGAGTGGTTCTTCCAACTGTATCTGTCTGTTCTGACCTTGTCTTCTGATGGGCAGGATAATTACATGGTGGGAGTCCTCCCCACCACTGGGGAAGAGACATGCTTTTTTTTTTTTTTTTTGGTGCAAAAGCATTTTTTTTTACAAAGGAGCATAGTCGATACTGCAGGCAGAGTTTTGGTGGGGAAACAGGCATTGTCTGTTAATGAACAGGAAGTGCTGCCCCTTTAGACCAGGGGAAGAAGAAACTTGCAGCCCCCAATAGCAACTCCATATCCAAAAACTCCCAGTGAATTCCACGTTGCTCTCTTTCCTACTAAACATGCGCTACTAAAGCTGTCTCTACCTGATGGCTCCCAACTTGGTGTCAAAAGGTTCATGGGATTGTTAATATGTTCACCTTATTTTGTGTTCATTTCTCTTCTTTGGGGGAAAAAGAAAACTTTTTTTCTTAATGCTGCATATGCAGCATTTTGCTTCTCCAGTCAAAAGAACCGTATTTCCATTTTATAGAAGTATTATGTACTATTTTTCAAATTATGGTTTCTCTACCATTGAAAATGGCATTGTTTTTTGAGTTTATGAGTGAAATAGCTTAACCATCCAAGCTCACATGCATCTCTGTCTAAATGGTTGGCTGCTTCTAACCTGTATTTATCCTGTATTATCTGCTTCTAAGAGGTTTGTGATGATGGGTATGTTAAAAACCACTCTTTGGTTCCTCCGCAACCTTAGGAAAATATTAAAAAGGAAGATTTACTTGGTAATTCATCTTCCTTTGCAAAAGGAGGAAGGTGCCCTCTTTCTGTTCCGGTGATGGGGGGAGATTAACCATGACATCTGGGTGAAGAGAGCTTTAGCAGAGGAGGAGTGGGAACACACGGAAATGAGTGCCTGCTCGTCTCCATGTAAGATTTCTTTAACTTTTCAACCGCGCAGCAGTCTTTGCTATAGATTGCCTTGCAGTTCACCACCCACAGCATGGATCCAGGTCTCTCGGGTCTGCTCTGATGATTATATCAAATTCAACTCAGCAAATGTTTGCAGAGTGGCTACTCTGCAGCAGCAAGTGTCTGGGGGCTGGGGATACAGCAGTGGGTAAACAACCTGCAAAGACCCCTCCTGCAGGGTTGCCCCTGCAATGGGGTCCAGTCTGGGCAGCTCTGAGAAGGCTTCATCTCACTCCTTGTCAGTCAGCCATTTTCAATTTAATTGCTTCGTACTTGGTCGTGTCTGATTCTTTGCGACCCCATGGACTATAGCCCAGCAGGCTCCTCTGTGCATGGAATTTTTCAGGCTAGAGTGGGTTGCCATTTCCTGCTCCTGGGAATCCTACCGACCCGGAGATGAAGCCTGTGTCTCTTGTACCTCCTATATTGTGGGCTGGATTCTTTACAGCTGAGCCACTAGGGAAGCCCATGGAAGGCCTGGAAACTATAAAGACAGTGAAGGGTTTGGGGGCTCCGTGTCCTTGTTGAATTCCTTCCTCTTTGGCGATCTAACTCCTACTTAGCCATCAACACCCCATCCAGAAAGCCTTCTCTGATTCCATCCAGGCCCCCTGAACTGGTCCCCTTCACTTTCCCTTGGTGTTCTCTGTTTATCTCTCACCTAACTTGCTGTTTTGTTTGTAGTTAACTCATGTGGGGTCTGTCCCTCTTACTGGAGAGCAGCTTGAGATCAGGGCTCTTGTCTTGATCTGTATCCATTCCTGGCATTCGGTCCAGAATGTTGGTGTGTAGTAGGTCCTCACTAAAAATGTGTGAAGTGACTGAGTGAAGGAATGAATAATGCTCAGGGACATGGGATACCCACAGTATCCATGGTACTTGCTTCCTATCTTTTTTTAAATTAATTTGTTTTTTAATTGAAGGATAATTGCTTTACAGAATTGTGTTGGTTTCTGCCAAACATCAACATTTCTGCCAAACGTAAATACTCTCTTTCTTTGTAGATAGCTTCCCCAGTGGTGCTAGTGGTAAAGAATCTGTGTGCTAATGCAGGAGTCATAAGAGACACGGGTTCAATCCTTGGGTCAGGAGGATCCCCTGGAGGAGGACATGGCAACCCACTGTAGAATTCTTGCCTGGAGAATCCCACGGACAGAGGAACCTGGTGCGCTACAGTCCATGGAGTCACAAAGAGTCGGACACGGCTGAAGCAACTTAGCACACACGCACACATCTTTAGAAACTTTCCAAAACTCACGCAAAGGCCAACGTATTCTGAGTTAGTACTTCTTTTTAACACCCAAGACCACTTTTCCACAGCAGTAACTTCTGGACACTGGAGGAAGAGGACTTGGCCCAGCGTGATAGTCATGGCAAAGGCCTCAGGAATGTATAAAACCTTACTCTCTGCTTTACCAAACCTGGGAGGGTGACCGATGCCCTAGGGGTGGAGCTACTCAGAGCTGAAGCCCTGTAAATAGCAGCTAGTAGGAGGGAGGAGAAAACAGGCTGCACAAACAGCAATGATTCGCCAAGTGGTACCCATTGCATCGCACCACAGGCATCCCTGGGCCAGATCCCAGGAGAGTGCCTGTTGCCCCGAGGGTCTCAGGACAGGAGAAGGCTCTCTGATGTTCACTGTGCAGGCTCAAAAAAGGACAGGGCTTCTTCATCCCACATAGGTTTCCTGGAACACATGATGATTAAACTAATTTGAATTTAGTTGAAAATGTTCCTATGTTGAATTATCTATTCCCCAACAATGCTTATAACTGTGATATCCAGCCTTTGGATTCAACACCAAGTACATTGCCAGTGTTCAGGGGTTGAATTTGCATAGCTCTTCATCCCAAAGGCCCCCTTCCCCTTCCTGCTCCCCTTGGACCCACCCCCGACCCAAGGAAAGAGAAAGGGAAAAGCCTTCGCTGAGTCTGAAGCTCTGGATCTGCAGAGGGTTTGCTGGGCACCTGCAACTGATGCCTATGTTCCTGCCCCTCAGGCTTCTCTCAACTGCATCTTTGAGGTTGTTTTTCTTCTTGTTCCTGCAACATAGGAACACCAGGGTGCAGTGTCTCTTCCTTTAATCTGTACGTGTGCAGGGTAAGGTAGAAATCTACAAGGATGGTGGAAGGACTTCGCAGTCACACTCCCGTAAGAAACTGCCTACAGACTAGGGCTGAGATGGGAGGTACCTTGAGTTTCATATTCTTGAATGGACGATACCCCATGCCTCACAATACGCCGATCTGACAAGAGGCAACCTGCAGAAATCAAGGACTTTAGCCTTTCGAGACTTTGATCTAACCCAGACCATGCCTTATTGTCGAGCATCTTTTTTATTGATCATTGGTTTTTAAAAAGTCACAGATAGATTTTAATATTTTGTCAGTCCTTCCCTTCTTTTTCAGTTCTGTGAGTTACACTTACATTTCTTTTTTTTTTAAATTTTTTGGTTGCCTTGGGTCTTCATTGCTACAAGGACTTTTCTCTAGTTGCGGCGAGTGGGGGCTATTCTCTGTTGCAATGCTCAGGCTTCCTGTTGCGGTGGCTTCTCTTGTTTTGGGGCACAGGCTCTAGGGCCACGGGCTTCAGTAGTTGCAGCACGTCACGTGGCCTCAGCAGTTACGTCTCCCGGGCTCTAGAGCACAGGCTCAATAGCTGTGATGCACACGGCTTGGTTGATTCACAGCAGGTGGGATCTTCTCAGATCAGGAATCGAACCTGTGTCTCCGCATTGGCAGGTAGATTTTTTTTAACCTCTGAGCCACTAGGGAAGCCCTATATGCTTGCTTTTAATCATATATTCTTCCACTGCAAAAACAAGCCATGTTTGATTAGGAAATTTTAATTTCTTGGCAACAAGAGAAGCCACTGCAGTGAGGAGCCCGCACACCCCAGCTAGAGAGTAGCCCCTGCTTGCCGCAACTAGAGAAAGCCCAAAGATGTAACCTATGGTTGCCTGGAGTTGGGTCCAGCACATAGTCTCTGAATAAATATTTGTTGAATGAACTGAAAACACAGGATAATAGGAAGTAGACTCGGGATGATCCTATTTTTGTTTCAAGCATATATTTATATTCATAACTGGAAGAATATATCCTAAAGTATGACCCTGTTTTCCACGGGGAAAAGTGTGAGGGTGTTGAACCTGTGTCCCCTGAATCAGCAAGCAGATTCCTAATCTCTGGACCACCAGGGAAGTTCCTGACTTGCTGATTTCTTTTGGGTTCTGGGAGGCACTGAAAACAAGATGATAGCATTACTATGGACATATTCCCTCTGAAGAAGACACAAGTATGTGAGTGAGGACTCTAGTGGATGTATGGTTGCCATGCCTAGGTGATCCTGTGAGGTCATTAAAGAACCAGTTTGGGGACAGAGAGATACTGACTTTCCTCCCTGTGATCCACACACGGGCCAGAAGCCTTTGGCTTTCTGGAATTTTGAATCAAATGCAAAATCATTTAACCAAAAAAGTTTGAAACGCCACAATTTTCGCTAACCATCCCTTGTACGTTCTCAATAGTAGATGGGGAAAGGGGGCTGTTTACACACTGGGATTTGAAGCCTGTATTTTTAAACTAGGGCTCCCCCGGGTTCTGTGTCTATAACTAGACCTGTCTGGGTGGTCTGCGAGGCCCTGAATTAAGAATAATGACACTGCTTTTGTCACACGGGAGCTCCACAGGCTTCAGGCGAGATTGTGCTGTACAGACCTTGCCTGTTGGAACCACATGTGGCCGGGAGGCTTAGGGAGAAAGCAGAGTCCTTAGTGACTATCCTCTCCTTGGGAGAGAGAGCTTTACCACCTCTTCCCTTAATGAGCGTGGAAACTGCTGCTCCTGATGGGAGGGTAGACACAGCCTAGTATAAAGATGATCCACGAGTCTCTGATGACACTGGGAGTCATCCTCACATTTCTGCCTGGAGTTCTCCTCTCCCCATTCTTCCTCTCTGGGTTTACGCTTTCCCTTCCAATCTCTTTGGGTTCTATTTTTTCCCTTTGGTCCTGCGTCCATTTATTTCAACTCCCTGCTTCGTATAGCATTGGTAGATTCATCACTACGTGCAGTTGGTAAGAAGGGGCCTTCAAACATTGGGTGTAGCCGTGGGGTGTCTTGAAGGGGGTTGTTTTTCAGTCTTAACTGACTCTTGAGACCCCATGGACTGCAGAAGGCCAGGCTCCTCTGTCCTCCACTATCTCCCAGAGTTTGCTCAAACTCATGTCCATTAAATCAGGGATGCTTTCTAACCATATCATCCTTGGCCATCCCCTTCTCCTTTTGACTTCAGTCTTTCCCAGCATCAGGGTCTTTTGCGCTGTATAAAATCATTTCTGTTTTTCCATTCTCGGGTTGTGAATGGATGTTATTTCTGAACCCTCTTCTTTTCTCTATTTGTCTCCAACTAATGTGCTTATCTTTGCCCTGTAGTGCTACATTTATTTCTAAATATGTGATTAAGGAACAAATCATAAAAGTAATGGTGTTTATGTCCCTGCGTATAAATGAAAAATACATTTATTTTAGAGTGACTCATATGAAAAGGGAAAAGATCATTTTTATTACTACCCTCATAATGCTACTCTGTTATTATTTCAGACATGTGAGTCATTGGCTCAGATTATTTCATTTTATGATCATTTGCCTTAGCTGTTTATTACTGAAATGCATTGCAGTCAGAAGTCTGACATTTAAAATAATAGCTGAACTTTGTGATTTCTGAAATATGGAGACTTCCTTCATTAGAGTGCAACATCAATAAAGCAAGGCCACGCCCTCCTTGGTATCAGTTTTAATTACGTGCCTCATTTCTGTGTATAAAGAATAGTTATTCTTATGTTTATGCTTTCATATGTACAGGACAGAACAAAAGTGTCAAACGCAGGTCGTGCTGTAGTCAGGGGTCATGAGCTACAGTTAATGGGAATTTTTTTGTTGTTTGCGTATCCATTTGCCAGCAAAATATTAAAAGATGACTCAAATTGTTTTGCTATGGGAAAAGATTCTCTACTTTTTTGTTGTTATTGTTATGTAATATTATTAATATTACATGTTTATTATGTCTTTCTGCTCACCTTCCCATGTTTCAAAGGGCCATTCACATTGACAGGTAGATTCTACATCTATTATCAACTGCAAAAGATTTTCTTTATTCCAAAGGCCACATGATCTTAATGTCTCTGTTACATATTGTTAATATGGTTTCATTTTGTTTTATTTTTGTTTTCAAGTAAGGCTAATCTCCCAAAGAATGTCCTATGAGGAAATAGAGAGCCCTAAACACCCAATAATGAACTCCAGATTTTCTATGTGAAATGTTTTAAGACATTAGTTTAGTTCCAGGATTTTAACACAAAGTATCAATTTTAACCACCAGTAAATTCTAACCTGAGAGTCATTCTCTAAATAGAAATATAGAATTAATGAGAGTATTGATTCTGGAAAGGTCAGTATCTGTTTGATGGTAAAGTAATTTTGTCATGTATGCTAAGTTGCTTCAGTCATGTTGAACTCTCCGTGACCCTATGGACTGTAGTCCGCCAGGCTCCTCTTATCTATGGGATTCTCCAGGCAAGAATACTGGAGTGGGTTGCTGTGCCCTTTTCTAGGGCATCTTCCCTACCCAGGGATCAAACCCAGGTCTCCTGCATTGCAGGCAGATTCTTTACCATCTGAGCCACTAGGAAATAACATTAATTGCATAGTCTCAGATAATAAAGCACCTAGAAAATGGCTCTATCGTTCATGTATAGCCATCAAAATACAAATAATTCTTTTTCTTAAAGATTTGAGAAGATTGCTATTAGAACTGAAAAAATTCCCTGTAATCTTTTGGCAGTGCTATATGGTCTAATTATTACCTGGAAAGCCCTTTCTTTACCTCTGATGTAGAGTGAGTTGACAGTTTGTAGTAGATATTTAATCATCATATCTAAAGGGAAACAGCTCACTGACGTATATCATAGGAGCGGGATTATTATACAAACTTTTCGTCATGATAGCCTTTGTTTTGTCTGGTGCTAAATTAACTCATCTCTTTTATGTTATGAAAATGCATGCTTTCAGATTCTTTTTTTTCCCTCCTGCCACTTTCTCATTGAGCTATATGAAGACAAAGATGCTTGTAGCTGGTTACCCACCCGGCCCTGGGTTGTATGTAGGTCACAATTCCTCAGACTGAGAGAGAGGACTCCATTTGGTGTTTATATCTTTGGCAGCTGCACCCTCATCTTGTATCCGATCCAGGCCCTCGGGGGAAGGCGTCTTCCTCATCACAGATGGCTCTCAGAATTGGAGAGCCCAGCCGCGGTTGCTCAGAAATGTGAAGGAGCCGTTTTCTAGTTGTCTGAGCTCAAGCTAAGAATTTTCTTTGCCCACTCACAGCACTTCAGCTATTAGGTCGCGCCAGTGGCTGTGAGATTTTCCCATCAGTCTTGGCCCCTCCTGGGGGTTTGGTGATCGCCGTCCTGAGCTGGGCCTCTTCCTGAGTCTTCACCAGCAGGACTGCAGATGCTCTTGGCTTTTTCTGAGCGGCAGCTTGAAGGTCTCAATGTAGCCCTGATCTCCTTGTTTGCTTGGGGATCTGGATTCTTTTCTACAAAGCCATACCCAAGACTTCAGTGAGTAACTGAACATTGTCCTTTGATATACAGGCCACTCTTACAGAGCGCCTGCTACCAACATATGGTGCTTCATCTGCTAAAACTTTAGAGAGTGTTGCACACACTCAGCTCAGGTACAGTCTTGCCTTTTCTCATTGGCAGAAGCATCCTAGACAGGACAGATCCTTAGCACCCGTTTGAAGGAGGTTCTAACAAGCTTAGAAGATAGAGAATCAAGTTCTGGACACAGGGTACATTGTGATCTTGACAGTATGGCTGACTTGACTTCCCTGCAGTTTTCTCTGTTACTGTAAAATTCAGTGACTAGGTCCCATTCATTCAACTACTCAACAAATACTTATCAAACACCTACCCTACGTGAGGCATCACTCCCGGTGCTATGAAGGACACACGCTGACCAGGGCCCAGTCTCACCCTTGGGACTTCCAGTCCACTGAGGTTCATGAGGCATGTCCACAAACACCCACAGGTACCATCGAGAGAAGCAAACAAAGATACTAGGGAAGTTTAGAAAAAGAAACCAGCTCTTTTGCTTGGGGGTGAGCCAAAAAAATCTTGTCACCAGGTCTTTATGGAAACTTGAAAGTTGGGGAGGCTTTAATTAAGGTGAGATGGGGGTGGGGGTGCTCCAGATACCAGGGCTGGGTCATGGGCCCCTGTCTGGGAAGGTGGAGACGATGGGAGGCCTCCAGAGTCATCAACCTGGAGATGTGGGTGGGTGGCCCTACATACAGTGCGGTTGGGACAACGAGAAACCATTTCAGTTCAGTTCATTTAGGACATGGCTTACTCATTAACAGGGCTTCCCTGTTGGCTCAGCGGTAAAAAATCTACCTGCAGTGCAGGCCACCCAGGTTCGATCCCTGGGTTGGGGAGAGCCTCTGGAGGAGGAAATGGCAACCCACTCCAGTATTCTGGCCTGGAGAATCCCATGGACGGAGGAGGCTACAGTCCATGGCAAAGAGATGGACACTACTGAGCAACTAACATTTTGACTTTGACTTAACTTACTCATTAATGACATCTTGCTCTGGGAAGGCAAACCTTAATGACTATGAGCAGGCAACCTCTGAGGTCAACCAAGTTACATTTCAGAACCAAAAGGGAAAAACAAAAGCACTGAAGATCCACTAAATCTCCTTCACGGGAGGGTTCCAACAGCACTCACGTCTCCATCCTTGGAGAGGTCAATGGAGCTAAATAAACTCCATCCCTAAACACTCAAGGTGGGTCCCATCCTGTGGACTGGTTGTCCAGGTCACGTTGTCCAGCTATGACTTGGGTGCAGCTGCTGAACAACTGTTCCAGCTGCTTCTTATTCAAACTCATGAATAATGAGAAGGGGGGAAGTGTTGGCCTGTCGTATTCTCTGCTTTTCTTCAAACAGCTGTCCATCTCTTGAATTCTGAATTTAAATTCTAGAAAACTTCTCTTGACACAATTGATCATTTTTCTAACCATTTTATTTAAAAAAAAAAAAAAAGATGTACACCTAGAGTAGATTCTTTTGGACTAAAAAAAATTTTGACTAATCCATATAAACCAAAATGTATTTGTATCAGGGTCAGTTTTAATGCCTTCAATAACGGACTGTGTTTATTTCTTTTCTAAAAAAATCCTTTTATTTTATATTGCTGGATAGCCAATTAACAATCTTGTGATAGTTTCAGGTGAGCAGTGAAGGGAGTCAGCCATGCATATACATGTATCCATTCTCCCCCATACTCCCCTCCCTGATTTCTGATTGTGGTACACTAGCACATTTTCAAGGCTTAATACAACTTCAGGTAGCTTTTTATATGACAATAAGAGGAACAAAGATAATGCCATATTTTATGACACAAATGCTTTTTAATGATCTTTAGAGTCTGAGTTCCTTGCTGTTAACTTGATTGACATCACAGTCAGAGATTTAATCAATAGCCTTGCAGCAATTGATATTTATCACCAGCTCTTCACAGACGCTCCGTGTCAGAGTCCGCACGTGTTCCATTTGACATAATGGACGTGCCCTGAGAACGGGTTTCTTTCTGTAGCCCACGGCACTGCACCATATCCCAGAGCTGGGCCACAGTCCCATGCGAAGGATTCAGTGCAGTGTTAAATGATTGTCGCTTTATATTTAATCTCTGAAGGAAGATGGTCATTTCATGACAATCCCCCAGGACTGAGCCCCCTGCTCATCTCTTAAGCAAAGCTTTCCAACCCTTTCTCTTCCAGCTCCTTCTCTTTTGTTTGGGGTTGAGTGTCTGAAGAGCCTCCCCTGGTGAGGCAGACCATCTAGGAGGCACTTTGCAGTCGGGGTGTTATGACTCTGTGAGTCCGTGAGGTGTTCCTTGATGCCCACAGTGTTCCTAAATGTGGAGACAACAGACTGACTGTGGTCCCTGCGGGGCTCATCCTTCACTGGGCTCCAGGCACCAGGCTGGTCTTCTCTCTGCCTCTCACCACCTCTGCGGAGTCAAGGGGCAGTGACTGGATCTGGATCCTGGGTCCCCGGAGCCGGCTGGCACAGACGTCCGTCTGTCGCAAGGGCACCCTGCCCTGACTCATCAAGACCCTACTGCGTGTCAGTGCATTCACTGGGTACAGCGAAGGGGGTTCGAGAGTCAACTTGGGCTGTGTTTATCCGTTGGTAGCTCATCATCTTCTGGAAGTGCATGCTCAGTTCAGTTCTTTCACTCAGTTGTGTCTGACTCTGTGACCCCATGGACTGCAGCACACCAGGCTTCCCTGTCCTTCACCATCTCCCGGAGTTTACTCAAACTCATGTCCATCGAGTTGGTGATGCCATCCAACCATCTCATCCTCTGTTGTCCCCTTTTCCTCCCAACTTCAATTTTTCCCAGCATCAGAGTCTTTTCCAATGAGTCAGTTCTTCTCATTGGAGTTTCAGCTTCAGCATCAGTCCTCCCAATGAATATTCAGGACCGATTTCCTTTAGGATGGACTTGTTGGATCTCCTTGCAGTCCAAGGGGCTCTCAAGAGTCTTCTCCAACACCACAGTTCAAAAGCGTCAATTCTTCGGTGCCCAGCTTTCTTTATAGTCCAACTCTCACATCCATACATGACTACTGGAAAAACCATAGCTTTGACTAAATGGACCTTTGTTGGCAAAGGAATGTCTCTGCTTTTAATAAGCTGTCTAGGTTGGTCATAGCTTTCTATCTGCCTACATCCTTTTAGTCCTTTTGGGAAACTGGTCCACCAGTATATTTCCGTATCTCATTAACCTCTTTTGGATAGATTAGGTCCAAAATGTTGAAAAAATACTTCCTTGCCTTTTGAGGGTGGCTTGCAGTTCTTTGCATTCTGTGCCCTGAGCTGCCTGACCCAGGGAGGAAAGGCCGGGTCTGATGAAAATTGTTCTAAGCCAGTGTCTCCTATGTTAATACGACTCCAAGACTGGGTGGAGAATCACGTAATTCAGTGCCGTGTTTCCAACACAAAGGGTGCAAGCTCTGTGCATCTTGCATCGATTATACAAGCAGGATTATTTTCATTTTTCTGCCAGTGTCTTTCCCAGTAGCTGAGGGTTGTCTTAGCTGAGAAGGGAGGGTTAAACTGTCCACGAGAGAGAACTGCAGACCTCCCCAAATGTAGATGTTTAACACAGATGAATTTTTAATGGAAATCAATTTTGCTTCTCCAAAAAAAAAAAAAAAAGCCTGTAGGTTCTTGGAAAACACAGACTGCTTACTGTTGAATACTGACATTGTATTTCCTTTCTTTCTCCCCTCCCCTCCTGCCTTCCCCCACCTGCTGGCAGCTGCCCGTACCTAGCAGTGAAAATCACCCCCGCCATCCCGGTGGTCGGTGGCATTTTGTTCTTCTTTGTGATGGGGACCCTGCTACGCACCAGCTTCAGTGACCCCGGCGTCCTTCCGCGAGCCACGCCTGATGAAGCCGCCGACCTGGAAAGGCAAATAGGTAACCCTGAAGGTCCGCCCTTAGCCTGTCTGTGGTCACTGTCCACCTGTGCTCAGGCCCAGTGCGGGAGGATGGGAGAGGAGCCCATGGAGGAGGGGCTGAGTCCCTGGGGAGGAGTCCCAATGTTTCTTCATTCACTTGGCCCGAGGATGACCTGAGTAGGAGGTGGGATGGAAAGTGGTTGGAGGTAAGGTCGAGGGACTGGTGCGCTGGAGGTGGGCTGGTGGTACCAGCAGGCAGGCCACCGCCAGCCAGCCAAGCTCTCTGAAATCCAAGCGTCTGAGTCCGCTCTGAGAAGGCGCCTGCAGAAGGCGCTGTTGGGAAAGCTGTGGTTCTTGGTGGCTGCTCTTTCCTCTGCTTTCTAAAATATCAATTGGGAAAGGTTACACCTTAGACTCTGTCCTATTTATCTAGCCTAGGCTCCAGCATTTCTTTATTAAGGTTTGACAAAGATAATATATTTCTGATATATATTGAGATGAATGGCTTTATTTTTCCTTAGATGTTGGAAAGCCTGGGATTAAAAACTTACAGCAGTCCATTTTAAAGATATTAAAAAAAAAAAACCCAATCCCTATCCCTCATACAAAAACCCTTAAAATCTCTTTTTTAATTAAAAAGAGAGCTCCCGCTTGCTCTTAAAAGTTTGCCTTTGTGAATGTGTAGCTTTGCTGTGGTTGTCATTTGACAAGCTGGCAGGGGGACTGTGGTGACTCGGTGTGAATGTGAAGTTTAGGTGTGAAAAATCATTTGACAGAAATAGTTCTCTCCCAGTGGGCTTCCCTTCCCAGCCCACTCGGCTGAAAGACCCTCACTTTCCACCATATAATGAGGTACAAGTGTGGGTCTTGAAAAACAGTGTCTGCTCTGGTTCGCTTCCCCAAATGCTGAAGCGCAGTCATGTCCTTCTCTGAGCATCTGCCTTCATCCTTCTTCCCTGGGAGGGGAGCAATAAAGGGGTCAATAATGGGAGTGTGTGTGAGTTGTCCGCTGGGCTGCAGCCTTTTTGTGTCCTGAGGTAGGGAAGTGGGGAGACAATCTCTTTCTTAGCCACCACACGTTGAGATTTAAACACAGGGCAATAATCTATAGCGTAAACCCTTTGGAGCCCAAGAAGATATAATCTGTCACTGCTTCCACTTTTTCCACTTCTATTAATATTTGCCATGAAGTGATGGGAGTGGATGCCATGATCTTCGTTTTTTTAATGTTGAATTTCAGGCCAGCATTTTCACTCTCCTTTTTCACCCTCATCAAGAGGCTGCATTTATTTTTTTTTTTTTAAGAGGCTGCATTTATATAGCTCATCAATAATTTGTAAAAGCCACTCATGATGATCATTGAATTTGATCACATCCCAGCAATTTTGTGAGGAAGACTTTATTATTACACCTATTTTACAAATAAGAAAACAAAACCCCAAGGGGTTAGATGGAAGAAGATAGCAGAGCCAGACCCTTCAACCCAGGTCCCTTGGATCTCAGTCCTAGTTCTTTAGTTCATGTCATAAGGAAGAGAGAGAGGCCAGGGCCCAGTTTCCTTCAGAATAGGTTGGAGCCTGTAGACAGTGCGTAGTCTAGGCCCGCATCACTTCTGCATGAGCTTAAATCTCCTACTGGTGCAGTAGGCAAAGAGCCCAGCTCCCACACTGGCCGTTAAGCATTTTCCTGCTGTGATCCTGTTTTCTCTCCCACCTCCCCATTAGTGCTGGGAGCATCTGAAGAATCAGCAAAATCAGGAATTTTTTTTTTTTTTTGGCCTTTCTTACAAAGCTGATAATAAAGAGTGACATTGAAATTCTCTATTATAAATGCAGATCCTAAGAGGCATTGAGTTTCCATTATTAATAGTGAAGAAGTTAAATGACTCATTAAAATGCAGTTTTCTTGTTGTTTCATTTTCTTAAAGTTGATAACCTCAGAGCAGTATTTTTCAACATACTTTTCAACATCAGCCATTTTTAAAACCCAGCTCTGCCCCCATGCCCCTTCCCCCCAGAGATACAGATTGTGTAAGAGGTGAAACCAGATTTTGTTTCCTGTGAAGGAGAGAAAAGGAGCTTTAGAGACAGGGCTTTGGAGTGGCAGAAACTAGTAGCCTGATATGTCTTCCCCCAAAGGCAGTTAGATGAGATGAGATGAGACATGGTAGTCAGAAACAGTCTGTGTGTTTCTGGAATCCAGCTGTATTAAGGAGCAGTTATTCATGAAAAACTGATGAACTTTGGGGCAGAACAGTGGGAGTCTGTGGCAGTCTCTCTGGGACCACTGTCATCCCCAGCCTGCGTTCTGAAGGAAGCTCTATGTGGACACCACGCGCCCTGTGGCGTCCTTGTCTGAGGGGCTGACTTGATTCGGAGTGGAGCATGTGAATTTCCAGGTGGTGCTAGTGGTAAAGAACCCTCCTACCAGCGCAGGAGATGTAAGAGACTTGGGTTCAATCCCCAGGTTGGAACGATCCCACGGAGGAGGAAATGACAACCCACTCCGGTATCCTTGCCTGGAGAATCCCATGGACAGAGGAGCTTAGTGGGTTACAGTCAATGGGGTCACAAAGAGTTGGACACAACTGAGGTGACTTAGCACGCATGCATGGAAAAAACCTAGAAACTGAAGCTTTCACCTTAAGAACTAGAGAAAGCAGAGCAAACTAAACTCAAAGCAATTAGTAGGAAGGAAATGGTAAAGATGAGAGTGGAAATCAGTGAAACAGAACACGCAAAACAACAGAGAAAATCAGTGAGCCCCAAAATTAGTCCTTTGAGAAGATCAACAAAATTGACAAAACTTCAGCTATACTCCCCCGACTCCTCACTCCAAAAAGAAGACAAAGAGAAAGAGAGAAGTTACGAATTACCAAAATTAGGAATAAAAAGCAGAGGTGTCACCATCAAACCTACAAAAATTAAGAGGATTTAGATTTTATGCTACAAATTTCGACAATTTAGATGAATGGATAAATTCTTAGAAAGCCACAGTTACCAAAAAAAAAAAAAAAAAAAACCCTCCAGAAATAAAAAACCTGAAAAAAAAAAACACAAAAAACCACATAGCAAGTATGCTTAGCATGTGTGCTAAGTCGCCTCTGTGTCATGAAAATGGTCCAAAACTGGATTGTGGTGATGGTTGCATAATCTAATAAATTGACTAATGATTATTGTATTGTACACTTGTGATGGACAACAGTTATGTAAGGCAGCTTATACTGCAATAAGGCTGTCTAAAATAAAAAGGAAGGAGAGAGGAAGGGAGAGAGGAGGAGGATGGAGGAGAAGGAAGAAGGCTCTCCCATCCTCTGGTTGTGTGACTTTAGGCCAGTCGTACACTTTTTAAACCTCATGCTACCATATTCTTAACTTTAACATGGAAATGTTAAATGTTAATTGCTCTGTCGTGTCCAACTCTTTGCGATCCCATGAACTGTAGCCCGCCAGGCTCCTCTGTCCATGGAATTCTCGAGACAAGAATACTGGAGTGGGTTGCCATTCCCTTCGCCAGGGAATCCTTCTGACACAGGGATCAAACCTGTGTCTCTTATGTCCCCTGAATTGGCAGGCAGGTTCTTTCCCACTAGCGCCACCTGGGAAGCCACTTAACATGGGAATAAGAACCCATAGCCTGTGAGGATTGGCTCATTAAATGCTAGAATCTTTTAAGAAAAATTCTCCTCTTTCCCCACTTGGATCTCTCGTCACCTTCCACAAACATAGATTCTCATAAAAAATGACCTGCTTTGTGATGGAAATAAACAGCAGAGCTAGTCTACTGCCTTATAAGGATTCCTCCCGTATATCACCTGGCTGTGGAAAATAAGATGATGTTTCAATGAGATCTTAGCACATTTATTTCGTGCTCTTTAAAGAAGCAAAACACGAGATTTGGAAACTTTTTATTATTAGAGCTATTGATTCCAATTATCCATTGTATTCCTCTGAGTGTAGAAGCCCAGAATAGTCCCTTGAAACCAGCCGTCTGAGGAACTGATTGAAGATTTGCCAAGAATCTGAACAACATTCCCATCCTCAGATTTCTGGAGGGGAGTGGGTGGTGAGGCAGAGGCTGTGTGTCTGTCAGTTCCAAGTCTGTGGAAACGCCTTACGCTTCTTCTGAAAGAGCTTTCGCAATAACTCATTCTGTCGCTGAAAAGACAGTGAAGCATGGGGGTGGGGTCCAGGCGGTGGGGTCACTGAAGTCCTTCTTGGCAGCCTTACAGTTTGGGAAACTGTTCTTTCATTCCACTCAGGAATGACCATATACTAAGCAACTGATTTGGGGGCTAGAAAAAAATGATGATACCACAGCCTTCCCTTTCAATTACCTTTCCAGGGATAAAAATAGGGGAAAGGGGCTGCTCTCCCCCCGTCTTCCGTTCCACATGCATCTCGCCCCATCCGCTCTAGCATCCTCAGGATCAGGGCAGGCAGTCGTGAACTCACACGTGCGGTCCTCCTGTTGAGCTCCAAAAACAAGGCTAGTTATTGAGGTAACTCTCGCCGTGTGCCACAGTAACCCTGACACCAGTAAGTGATCTTGTGGAGGCTTGATGAGGGTGGAATGAGATCAAAGGAAGCTGGCTGGCCTTTAAAAAAATTCACCTGGGCTGCAGTAGAATCTTAAGGTTTATTACCTCCACTCTGAACCTTTGACCGGGCGGCTCAAATGTCTGCTGGACAGCACGCATCTGTGTGCCTCCCTCATGTCTGCTCTGACTCCCTGAGTCCCTTTCCCTCCCCTCCTTCCCTCTCTCCTCCTCCTCCTCCTATTTTTCTCCTCCCCCTCCCTCTTCCTCCCTCCTCCTCACCCTCCCCTATCTATCCTCCTCCTCCCCTTCCTCTCCCTCCTCTCCTCCCTCCCCCCTCCTCCCCCTCCCCCCTCCTCCCATTTGTATCCTCCTCCTCCTCCCTCCTCCCCTCCCTCCTCCCCTTTCTTCCCTCCTCCTCCCCCTCCTCTCTTTCCTTCTCCTCCCTCCTCCCCTCCCTCCTTCCCTTTCAATCCTCCCCCTCCTCCTCTCCCTCCACTTCTCTCTCCCCCTCCCTCCACCTCCTCCCCTCCCTCCTCCCCTCTCTCCTCCTCCTCCCCTCTCTCCTCCCGTCTCTCCTCTTCCCTCCTCCTCCCCCCTTCTTTCCTCTTCTCTCTCTCTCTCTCTTCCACACTCTTGATCAAATTCTCATCATCCAAGGGTTTTCCTTGTAGTACACAGAACCAGTCACCTTTTCCAAGACAGGAGTCTGTCTTTCATTTCCTCCTAAAGTACCCTTGGGCCAGGAATCATCTAGAGGAGCTGTCTAGGAAGCAGGCAGGCCACATCTTGCCCCTGTGGAGGCGCTGGCCTTGTCAGCAGCCTGGGTCTACACCATCCCAGGGAGTGCAGTTCCTGAGAAGTGTTCTATGGAAACAGGATATGTTCACCACCTATTTCACTCGCTAGTTTTTTCTTCCCAAATACATCTTAATTCTTTGCGACTCCATGGAGCCCGCCAGGCTCCTCTGTCCATGGGATTCCCCAGGCAGGAAATACTGGCGTGGGTAGCCCTTCCCTTCTCCAGGGAATCTTCCCCACCCTGGGATTGAACCCAGGTCTCCTGCTTTGCAGGTAGAATCTTTATCTGAGCCACCAGGGAAGCCTTGTGTTTAAGAGTAGAAACATTTTATTTAGTTCTTCAAAAAGTTCATTTGGGTTTCCATTGCCTCTTACAGAAAAACCTGAACAAACTTTGGGGCCAACTCAATAACTGGAATTTTAATAACACTGGTGGATTTTCACTGAAGAAAATACTTTCTTAGGAGGACATTCTTAAGCCAGTTTAAGACCTTAATCAATATTCCCTATTGTAAAGCTACACTATTTCCCATTTTTCCCATTTCCATTTTTATTCTACCAAAATTATTTTTACTGGAGTGATTTCTGCATAAAATTTATACCTAAGATTTTTTTATTGATTGGTTTTTATATTATGAAATTTGCCATTGTGAATTTTATTATACAACTATTATGCTAATATGACTAATTTTCCCTGTGATTTAATTTTTTACCATGTGAGATTTTTAAGCCATGATAGGCTTATTTTTGTGTTTAGTTATTTCTACTGGTAATATTCACCATAAAATTGCTTTTTAAATTGATAGTTTCATTTATTTTTTTGCTTTATAATTCATTAGTCTATTAGCTGTGATTAGTCTGTGATGACCTCTCCCATCGACCTTGCAGTCAGTTTATGTGCTCCATACTAGACAGCCACCCTTGAATATGCAAGAACAAAAGGCATCAAAAGGGGTTGATTTGACTGGTTTTGCCAGTTTTCTTTTCAGAAGGTGACATTTTCTGATCGTTTCTCCAGTTCCTTAACTTTGTTTATTTTTAATTGGAGGATAAATGTTTTACCGTGTTGAGTTGGTTTCTGCCGTATACCAACATGAATCAGCCACAGGTGTATATATATGTCCCCTCCCTCTTGAACTTCTTTCCCACCTCCCACCCTATCCCACCCCTCTAGGTTACTTGCATCTCCCTCCTCACATCTAAGGCTTCCCTGTGGCTCAGTGGTAAAGAATCTGCCTGCTGATGCAGGAGACATGTGTTTGATCCCTGGGTCAGAAAGATCCCCTGGAGGAGGAAATGGTGACCCACTCCAGTATCCATACCTGGGAAATCCCATGGACAGAAGAGCCTGGCGGGCTATGGTCCATAGGGTAGCAAACAGTCGGGTGAGACTGCATACACACGGCATGGTCTCACCTCCAAAATTACCACAGTTTATCCTTTGTGCAACTTTTATTTGCAGTGGGGTCATTTCAGGTCCTCAGGAGCATTCTGCTAGACCAAGAACTCCGTCCAGAATTGAACTGGCCCCTGCCACCTGCTTTCTGCCCTGGCTGTGCCAGGGTTATGATCTACTTCAATAGCTGTCAGATTCTCTCTTGTATGTACCAACTCCAGCATTTGCCTGTGTCCACTGAAATAAAATAGTCTCTGCCCTGTCCTGTGAAGTAATTGGTTTATTGGTCTGTGATGACAGGTAGGATTGTATTAATAGCTGTTTTCATTAAGTGCTTCTCTTGTGCCAGGCATTATGCTAAGCTCTTTCCATGTATGATCTCATTTAAGACTCACAACTCCATAATGTTTAGATGCTATTCATGTTCCTATTTTATATCGGAGAAAGCCAGTACTCAGAAAAGAAGGTGATTTGCTAGAGATCGTTTGACCATACGTTAAGTGTTAGTCGCTCAGTCAGGTCCAACTCTCTGCAAACCCAAGGACTGTAGCCCATCAGGCTCCTCTGTCCATGGGATTTCCCAGGCAAGAATACTGGAGTAGGTTGCCATTCCCTTCTTTAGGGGATCTTCCCGACCCAGGGATTGAACCCAGGTCTCTTGCATTGCAGGCAGATTCTTTACTGTGAGCCACCAGACCTGGGAGTCAAATGCAGGGTCATCTGCCACGACACCCTATGCCCTTCACCCCTGCTTGCTACTGTCCACCATCTGGCCCGAGGGGAGAGTTCTGGGACCCCTGGAGCGGGTAGCACATCCCTTCGCTGTAAGTTACATTCTCTCTCCCCCTAGATTGTCAGCATCATCTGGTCCTCCAACTTCCCTGTCTCTTTGGCTGGGTCTCCCCATCATTGCCGCAGCTCAGAAATAAAGAGCCATATTCCAGCCCACTGTGGATAGTGGGCCTGGTTCTCACATCCTTAGCCCAAGCAGGAGGAGAAGAAGGACTACAGGGAAACACCAGACAATTGGACAGCTTGTTGTGGCTGCCTCGCTGAAGTCTAGATGTTCCCTGATGCTAGTGGAGGACTTATGGGAAGTGGGGGCAGGGTGCCCTACTACATCTGAAATACCTTTCAAAAGAGGAAGAGATGAAGGCTTTTGAAGAAAATGACATCCTAGTAATAAAAGAAGCATATTCCTTGTTTGGGGGAAAATGCCAGAATCATCAAGTATGTACTCAATGCCAGGGAAGGGAAGGCAGCGAGAAACTCAGGGTGGGTGCTTACGATGTCAGAATTCCTAATTAAAAAAAAAAAGAATTCCTGATTATCTCTTTAAAAGCAAGTCCTAGCCTGGGAGAGCTGGGAACCAGATGTCACAATTCAGAATCTTGGTATTTGAGGAAATACCACAAGGTTCTGAAGGCTCTGGCTCTGAGGGAAGGAAGGAGCTGGAGATTTTGTTTGTCCCAAGGTTTTGGAAGGATGGGTGTGTTTCATCCAGGATGTTCAGTGAAACCTAGGTTATTTCTTCTTCCTGTAGAAGTCCAAACCTCGGGGAATGTACTATGCTGGAACTGAGGCCGGTTTCTGATGCAAACCTATTTCCTTGTTTGTGAACGAGGACATTTTACTGTGTGATGGTTGTTGTGAAGAATTATCATCCTCTCTTCTGGTGGAGACCCTGTGCAGAATTGTCTTTGCTGTCCTCCTGATATCATTGTGTGTGGCAAGTGATTTTTTTTTCTTCTTCTTATAGGAAAAGAAATTGAGGCAAGGTTGAGGGGGTGCTGTTTAATTTGTTGAGATCTCACTCTCATGCCCCCACTGCAGCGAGCCTAAATTCCTAAATCTACATAGGTATTTTAGTGGCCTCCCTCTGTATTCCCTATCCTGGGTGTCTCTTAATACAGTGAGGATTTGGCTTATATATATGTACATACGTTGGGCTTCCCTGGTGGCTCAGCTGGTAAAGAATCCACCTGCAATGTGGGAGACCTGGGTTCGATCCCTGGGTTGGGACGATCCCCTGGAGAAGGGAACGGCTACCCACTCCAGTAGTCTGGCCTGGAGAATTCCACGGACTGAATAGTTCATGGGGTCACAAAGAGTCAGACATGACTGAGCAACTAACACTTTCACTTTACTTTCGCTTTCACGTAGGTACAGATTGGAAGCTCTTCTGTAGAATTGGTGAACGCCCTAAAAGCAGTACTATCACTCCATTTCAAAGAAGGGCAAATCTCTCTCTCTCTCCCTATCTCTCACTGTGTCACAGCCTTTAAAGAGTTTGTGTTAAATCAGCAAAATGGGGACTTCCCTGGTGGTCCAGTGGTTAAGACTTTGCCTTCCAATGCAGGGGGTGCAGGTTCGATCCCTGGTCAGGGAGCTATGATCCCACATGCCTCATGGCCAATGTCAAACAGAAACAGTATTGTAACAAATTCAGTAAAGACTTTAAAAATGGTCCACATTAAAAAAAAGGAATCTTTTAAAATCAGCAAAGTGATGGCGTAGAGCAATATTGACATGCTTTACTTAAAAAAAAAAAAAAAAAAAGTACTGTAATTGGAATCATTTCTCATATAGAAGGCCACAAAAGGGGAAAGGATGATGAAAGAACCAGGGTGAGGAAAAGGTCAGCTTCAAGGGAGCAGAAGAAGCCAGATGCTGCAAGATGGGGCGGGGTGGGGGGGGGGGAAGTGAAGGATCAAGTGGCATAAAAGGGATGGGAAAATTGGGACCACGTGCTTCAAGACTATGGCCAAAGGAAAGAGCGGGGGTCTGGAGCGTAATGGGAATTAGAGACACCCCCCGCCCCCCGCCTGGGGCCCTAAGGAAACTGCTGACTCATGGATCTCAGGCTCTAATACAAAAGCTTCTGAACCCACCTCCCTGACTACAGGTAGGCTGGCATGCTGCAATGCTGAGTCATAGGACACCCCGTCTGAAAGGGACCTCAGCAATCGTGGAAACCATCCAGAACAACTCCCCTGGTTTACCGAGATGAGTAAACCAAAGCCCAGAGAGAGACAGGTACAACTCCCCCCATGCTCACACAGAGCGATTGTGCAACAGACCCGGGACTCCAGCCCTGGGGTCCTGGCGCCATCTCTTCTTTGACGTTTTTGCTTCCGAAACTGCATCCCTAAATCCTTGCTGCTCAAAGTGGGTCCATGGAAGAGCAACATCAACATCACCTAGGAGCGGCATAGACCTCTAGGACCCCAGCCCCGAGCTCACCTACTGAAGCAGAATCTGTGGTTTAAGGCAGATGCAGGTGATTCACAGGAAAGCGCAATAGCACCGCCCCCTAAAGCCATCCACCGCCCACCCTGCAACTGGTGCCCAATCCCATGACCATCTCTCCAGCAGTCAGCGTTTGCTTCCTCTCCTGAAAAGCGCTCCAAGCCATCGTATTTTCAGGAGCTTGGCTCACTACAACTTCATTTACCTCGAGCATTCCGTGTGATCACCCCGCTCTGTAGCGAATCTGAGTAGGTGGCTTCACATTCTTTAATATTACTTGTTAATAACAACTAGTACACCCATGGCTGATTCGTGTGAATGTGTGGCAAAACCCACCACAATATTGTAATTAGCCTCCAATTAAAATTTTTTTAAAAGTTAAAAAAAATATACTACTTGTTAGTAACAACTATATCAGTGGCTCAGGTGGTCAAGAATCTGCCTGCAATGCAGGAGACCTGGGTTCGATCCTTGGGTCAGGAAGATCCCCTGGAGGAGGGAATGGCAACCCACTCCAGTATTCTTGCCTGGAGAAGCCCATGGGCAGAGGAGCCTGGCGGGCTACAGTCTGTAGGGTCACAAAAAGTTGGACACGACTGAGCAACTAACACACATATCAATAAATATTTTCTCTTTAGATAGTGCTTTGCAGAGTTCAAAGTTCCTCTATGTTTTTATCATCAATAAACCACTATGAGCCCCTAACCTGGCTGTTCCACTTGATGTAAAACCCTGAGAAGTGTTTTAACTTCTCTGGGCCTTGATTTTGATCCGTATAAAATAGATACACTAAGTGCAGATTTCCATTCTAGTGTTGCTATTCCATGGTTCTTATTTTTTTTCTTGAAAAGGGTATCATGTATTTTTTTTTTAAAGTGGGCTTTGTCATACATTGACATGAATCAGCCATCCATGGTTCTTAAAATAAACCCTTTTTCCTCCTTTGCTTGACCATGAAAATCTGGGGACCTAGATGCTTTAGAAGGTTATGAAGCTTATTCAATGACTTAAACAGAAGGAGTTGACGTATTCTGTTAATAATTTTAGAATGCAAAGCTACACGCACACCCATGTAAATCCAGCAAGTAAACTATAGTTGCTGCGAAGTGAGATATTTATGTGACTCAGTGGAATATTACTATCGTTATTACTTTAACTGGTATGCTTGGGGGAGGATAAAGCAAGATGATGAAACAGTAGCTCTTGAGAGTGAAGGAATGAGTCAGCCAGTCCCTAGGTTTTAGAGGGAAGTCAAAGCTAAGGCTGGAGGAGGAAATGGCAACCCACTCCAGTATTCTTGCCTAGAGAATCCTGTGGACAGAGGAGCCTGGTGGGCTGCTGTCCATGGGGTTGCACAGAGTCGGACACGACTGAAGCGACTTAGCATGCATGCATGCATTAAGAAATGGCAACCCACTCCAGTATTCTTGCCTGGAGAATCCCAGGGACAGAGGCGCCTGGTGGACTGCCGTCTATGGGGTCACACAGAGTCGGACACGACTGAAGTGACTTAGCAGCAGCAGCAGAAAAGCTAGGGCACTTCTCCAGGCAGGGCCTTTTGGGCAGAATGGGCTGTGGAGCGGGGGTCTGGCTGCACCAGTGCGTGTGCTGGGCGGGAGGAGGAGGGAGTTAAGAACAGCCTTTCAGGAGAGAGATCCCCCCCAGAAGAGGAGGTTAATCAGAAGAGTGGGTAGGCTCTTTGTGCTGGGGAGTGGGAGGCATTTTCTTATTTCAAGTATAGAGCAGCATGAAAGGCAGTGAGGAATAAAAGGAAACAAAGGCCCCGGGAGAAGAGAGGAAATGGATGGGCCAGGAGGCGGGGCAGGGGCTTAGCTGGGAGGAGACCGAGAGGCCCAACAGGTGCGGGTCCCGGAAGGATTACCCGCCACGCTGAGCAGCGGAGATGATTTAGGGAACAAGGGCTGTGGTCAGAAAAGCAAGAGGTCTGCCTTGAAGTTTTCTTGGGAGGAGCTTTTTTATTTCTTCTTTTAACAACCCAGGGAATCATCCCACATGTTGCTTAGTAACATCTGCACGTTTTGTGGCTGGAGTCTAAACTTAGTGTGAAAGTCACTCAGTTGTGTCCGAGTCTTTATGACCCCATGGACTGTAGCCCGCCAGGCTCCTCTGTCCATGGGGATTCTCCAGGCCAGGATACAGGAGTGGGTAGCCTTTCCCTTCTCCAGGGGATCTTCCCAACTCAGGGATTGAACCCAGGTCTCTCGCATTGCAGGCGGATTCTTTACCATCTGAGCCACCAGGGAAGCCCTAAACGTAGGGATCCGACTTAACTGAGGGCCGCTTGTCAGGCAGCCCCTTCTTTGGTGTCTGTGCTTATCCTTCACCCTCCAGACGCCTGTGGGTCATTTATGCTCTCCCACGGACTTTCCTGGTGGCTTAGATAGTAAAGGATCCGCCTGCTATGCTGGATACCCGGGTTTGATCCCTGGGTTGGGAAGATCCCCTGGAAAAGGGAATGGCTACCCACTCCAGTATTCTTGCCTGGAAAATTCCATGGACAGAGGAGCCTGTCGGGCTACAGTCCTAGGGGTCGCAAAGAGTCGACATGACTGAGCGACTAACACTTTCACTTTTTTTTATACTCTGGGAAGGTTGAACTTTGTTGACATGTTACCTTGGCAGGGGTGGGGGAGGGAAGGTCAATGAAACTATGTCACAGTCATCACCCTCTGAAATTTTGGTATAACCCACCCAACTCACTGTTGTTTTCCAAGTGAAATTTCTTCCTCCTCCTTTGAAATTTAAGATTGCCATGTAGGGATTTACAGCTGGTTTGAGGAGGAGGAGTGATATCTCTCTTCCTTTCTGTGTTCTCGAAAACTCAAATCTAAGTTATGAGAGATAGATCACTGTTGTGTTTCTTGTTGATGAGTTCTGAGGCTAAGATCTGTTGCCTAAGAATAGGAGTAGACTCCTGGCTGCTCTGTAGTCCAGGTTTGTGATGGGCATTAGCACTCAGAGGCTGGAAGGCACGTGAAAGAGGGCAGAGAAGGCATGAGATGGTTCTGTCCGGAAGAACAGGGGGGGTCCTCCGGTGAGGGCTCTTCCTGCCACCATGGTAGGAAGTAAGGAGAAAATCCCTCACATTTTTCATGTATCCGAATTTATCTTCCAAGGCTCCTGTAGGAAAAAAAATTTAGCTTACGTAGGTGGTCAGAAGTGAAGACCATTTATTTGGACACTGTAGATTAACACTTTCTAAGAGAAAACAGAAACCCGAGTGGATGAATGCCACGTTACATGCCATCAGAATCTGGAGTGTGTGCGCGACAAGATCTCTTTATTTTCCTTTAAGGGTGGAAACTTGAAGTCCAAGGGTCCTTGAGTGAGTGAATGGATTGGGTTACTCCTTGCACTCTATAGAAATCAGTAGGACAGAAATAGGCTAAAACCTCCTGTGGCCCTCACGAAGCTAAATGTAACATACTTGGAGCGATACCAAGTTTGGTAGAGATATACTGGCCCTCTGTTCTCTGGTCATCACTTTGCAGGGTACTAAGAGTAATGTAAGAATGCCTGTCTGTGGTTGTTCCGGCTGTCCTCAGCTTCTTCACCTTGCGCAGGAGTGGGCTTAAGGGCTTGCTCACTTGTGCTCTATGCAAGCCCTCATCCAGTTATGGGTGCAGCCACCAGGGGAGCGAGTGATGGTCTCTTCTGCCCCCTTATCATCCCTGTGGCAGACCAGGAGACAGTTGCCAGGGGTTTCATTTCCCTGCGTGCCATTCACCTGTGCCTTAATCCACGCGACATCAGATTTAGCTGGAAACACCTTCCCCATCGCCTCCGCTGCTCTGCAAAAAAGGAAGACACATCTTCTCTTAGATGCAGATGAGAAGGTTTTGCTGTCGTATATGATATTTATCTCACGAATACCAACAAAAAAGGTCAAGTTCTGAGAGAAGAACTCAGAAATGAAAGCGGTCGAGAACAGGTCTTGTGTGTGACCGTGGCCGGGGTTGAGAAGAAGCTGTCTGTCGTCAGACAGACTTTCGCAGGGTGACGACAGAGAGACGACCGCATTTTTCTCTCCAGGGGCACAGGATGCTTCAAACATTTATGTGACTATTTTTTATCTTGTGATGACATACCCCAGACACTTAATGAAAAATATTCCTGGCTGGCTGTTTAGTTAGAAAATGAATCATTATCAGTTCATCTATTTTAAGCACAGCACTATCTTAAGTACTATCGAAGAATCAAAAGCAGTCTAGCTGGAGGCTAACATACAGAGTGAAAACGCTGAAAAGTGAAAGTGAAGTCGCTCAGTCGTGACCGACTCTTTGCGACACCATGGACTGTAGCCTACCAGGCTCCTCCGTCCGTGGGATTGTCCAGGCAAGAATATTGGAGGGGGTTGCCATTTCCTTCTCCAGGAGATCTTCCCGACCCAGGGGTTGAACCCGCGTCTCCCACATTGTAGGCAGATGCTTTGCTGCCTGATCCACCAGGGAAGTTCACTGAAACAACCGAAAGGCTTTAAAAAAAACCCAAAAAACAGAAATGCATTTTTTCTTAGTTCTGGAGACTAGAAGTCCCAGATCAAGGTGTTGGCAGGTTTGGTTTCTCCTGAGGCATCTCTCCTGGGCTGAGAAGGCTTTTTAAAACAAGCCAACAAACAAAAGAACGTCATCAAGGGCAGGTGGTCATAATGCAGGGCCTACAGTCATTGTGCTGTGGACCACTCGAGGCAGAGACTCTTTGTGGTGGGGGCCATCCCGTGCAGCAGCGACCTCCCCTCTACCCACCAGATGCGTACCCCCCGCCCGCCTGCCCCAGCCGTGATAAGAGAAGTGTCTCTTGACAGTGCCCACTGTCCCCTGGGTGGTAGAATCACCCTGGACTGAGAAGTTAAATTTGTCAGACTCGAGGGAACCTGGAACCAAGAGAAGTTAATGGGTGGGGGGGATTGTTGGGAGAAAGCAGACTCGAGTTGGCTCTCAAAAGACAAGGGGATGAGAATTGCCCAAGGCGATGTTCCTGGGGGTGGAGGTGGGTAGAGAACAGGAGAAAGGGGGACACTTTTAGAAAGCAGGGGACTGAAAAGGGTGGTCTAGGCACCCAAATGACATTTCTCCGCTAGTGCGGGTGGTATATAAAAATAAGGAGTAACAGCTCACGGATCTGGCTGGCGTGTGAGGCGGGTCACAGCCACTCGGTACAGATTTCAACAGGCAAGCAAACAGAACCAGATGAAGATGAGAATGACTCATGGTCTACCAGCACACGCTGTAGGCCGAGCGCTATCTTCTGTCAAGGATGCTCATTTCATCCTCTCAGCCCCTCGAGGAGGCAGGTGCTGTTATTATTCCTGTTTTACAGCCGGAGAAGCTGAGGCCTGGAAAGGATGAATCACCTCCAAAAGTCTCAACCAGTACATGGCAGAGCCCCGGACTTACCCCGCCGTCCGGATGCTAAACCCGTGCTCGCAGCCATGGCCCAGGGCAGGGTTGGTCCAGGCGGTTTCCCGGGTTCCGGCATTCTCACCAAGAGGCAGGATGGAACCCAGGTGGACAAGCAGAGTTTGAAAGGAATAAAAAAAAAAAAACCCTCTACCTTAGTTTACAAAAATGTCAGGAATGTGTTGGAAGAGTCAAATAGACGCTCAGACTGTAGAGAAAAGCAAGGGAAGAGTCGTCGAACGGACAGCTCGGATCCGTCAGCCTAGGAGTCAGGATGAGGGGTGGAAGGCGAACCCTGGAGCTGGGGCTTTGAGCAGGATAGACAGGGGAGGCCTGGGCTTGGGAGAGCGTGGCGGGCAGGCCACAAATGGGCACAGGTGGGTCCCAGCTGAGCTGAGGCAGAGTTTGGACTCTGCTGGTGAAGCAAGCCAGAGGTAGGGCTAACTAGAAGGGAAGGTTGGGGGAGACAGGTGGGCCTGGAGCCAAGGCCGGGCCTGTAGGAGGGAACGCGGGTGCAGCGGGACGCTCCATGAGAGAGGCCACGTGGTGGAAAGGCCGCGGGCAGGAGGAGCCTGCCTGGACCCTGGTGGCTCCGTTCATGGCTGTGATCTGGGCCCTTTGCTTAGCCTTCCAACCTGGGGGGTGGGGGTGGGGTGCTGTCCTCTTGAACCTGTCTCTTAGGTCGTTGGAACAGTTGAATGAGATTCTGTATACGTGAGGCCTAGTACGGATCCACACATGTGTGCATGCTAAGTCACTTCAGTCGTGTCTGATTCTTGTCACCCCACGGACTGTAGCCCACCAGGCTCCTCTGTCCATGGGGATTCTCCAGGCAGGAATACTGGAGTGGGTTGCCATGCCCTCCTCCAGGGGATCTTCCCAACCCAGGGATTGAGCCCACTTGTCTTATGTATCCCGCATTGACAGGCGGGTTCTTTTTTTTTTTCAAATGTTTTTAATTGAAGGAGAAGACTCTTGAGAGTCCCTTGGACTGCAAGGAGATCCAGCCAGTCCATCCTAAAGGAAATCAGTCTTGAATATTCATTGGAAGGACTGATGCTGAAGCTGAAACTCCAGTAGTTTGGTCACTAGATGCGACAAACTGACTCATTGGAAAAGACCCTGATCCTGGGAAAGATTGAACGCAGGAGGAGAAGGGGACAGACAGAGGATGAGATGGTTGGATGGCATCACCCACTTGATGGACATGAGTTTGAGCAAGCTCTGGGGGTTGGTGATGGACAGGGAAGCCTGCGTGCCTGCAGACCATGGGATTTCAAAGAGTTGGACATTGAGCAACTGAACTGAACTGAATTGCTTTACAGAATTTTGTGGTTTTCTGTCATACATCAACAAGAATCAGCCATAGGCACAGGGTGATTCTTTATGACTGAGCCACCAGTGAAGCCCACACACAGCCCGCAGAGGGAGGTGCCCCCAGAGGGGGACAAGCCCAAGGGCACCATCAAGTGGCGGTAACGGGAGGAAGCTCTGGTGGGGACAGCGGCTCCAGGGGAGAACCATGGCGCTGTTGGAGTTTGCAGGTGCCGTTCTGATAGGAGAGGAAAGAAACTTGGCTTCTGCCGTGTTGGGATTTTTTTCTCCCATGGGTCATCCAGTCCATAACGGTCTTTATCTAAGTGGACAGAAATTGAGCTTCAGGGCTAATGTTCATGCTTGGGAGAGGTACCTGGTGGGGTGCTTATGTGCGGTGTTGTGTTGGGTTGAAGAATGAGATCAAAGCGGATTTTTATTCCAGGGGCAGGACTTCGGTTGTTCTCATTTGTGAATTTAGTTCTAAAAAGAACTTCAGCCTCCAGACCCTTCAAAGGGCTTGTGGTGCCTCTTGTGAGCCGGGCACATCCCTGTCTGCAGTCTTCCCAATTTCATTCCCTCGCCACTGAGAAAACAGCGTGAATGGCAGATGACTCTGAGAGCTGGCAGACAGAAGAAGAGCTGAAGGCAATGCCCAGCATGAGGCCTCGTGCCCTGCAGACCTGGGCAGAGTATCAGGGAATGCCCTCCCCATTGACACCTAAAAATAAATATAAATAGAGATTTTTCACTGATTTCCAAAGAATTTAAAAAAAAAAACTTTTTTTGCCACACCACATAGCCTGTGGGATCTTAGTTGCCAGACCAGGGATTGAACCCACACCCCCTACCTTGGGAGTGTGGACTCTTAACTACTGGACCTCCAAGGAAGTCCCTCCAATGAATGTTTAAACTGCCTCTAAACCAGCACTGTCCAATGGAACTATACTGGGAGCTGCAAAAACAAGCCCACACGTGTCATTTAAAATTCTCTGGTAACCACTTTATAAAGTGGTAAAAAGAAACAGGTGAGATTAATTTTAGCAATATATTCTATTTCAGTCAATTCTTCACCGTATTATCATATGAACTGGTAATCAACATTTAGAGGGCATCGAGATATTTTACTTTCACACTAAATCTTCCAAATCAAGGGTGTGTTTTACACATCTCGGTGAGATGAGCCACACTTTTAGTGCCCAAGAGCCACAATGGCAGAGGCCACCGTGCTGGAGAACAGAGGCCCACACTCCCCAGCTGCAAGCTGCCTTTCCAGAAACAGGCTGGTGATTAACTCTGAGCTTGGTGACATCAGCGTCACCCTGGCTCCCATCTGACTGACGCCTGTGTACGGGAGTGCAGGTTTGTGGTTCATTTCCCACCTCATCTAGTTTGCATCGCCAGAGGGAAACAGTGTCAGAGCCATCCATCCCCCCAGAGCGCCCCAGATGGGCCGTTTAGTGACAGGGGCGGCCCATCCAGGCCGTTACCAACTCCAGAGAAAAACAAACTAGTAACTTCGGTGCCAAAATGGAACGCAAGCTTGTGAGAAGGAGGAATTCCTAATATAAGAAAGGCAACAGCCCATCAATAAAGAAAGATTGTTTTCAGCCCAAAGCAACGAAAGACACAGAATTGTGTCTTTGGTTTCATTTCTCCTGCCTGAGATCCTCCTTTCAGGTCCTTGTGATTCCATTTTTCCACTCGACGGGGTGCACAGGGCGGTTCTAGGGGAGTCAATACTAAAATAATAATTACTGGTTTGACATTTCACAAAAATCACCAAGAAAACTTTGGGAGTATAAAACAATATAACAGAGCGCAAAGCATGTGGAATGGGGATTTCTCTTCCCCGAGGGAGGCTCGTTTTTCTTTCCTGGCCGAAGGCAGAGAGGGAGGAGGAGCTGGCTAGAAGAGAGCACATCTGGAAATGTGACCTGCGGAGAGGGAGAGGGCGGCCCGGGCCCCCGCCCTCCGGAGCCTGGGTTCCCCTCCAGCTCTCAGCAAGAAAGCAGAGGCAGCCCTTCTGATTGGAATCATACTTCAGAGTCACTACCGCTCAAAACACACAGTGTGACGAGTGAGAGCTTCCCAGGGCTTCCCATAAAGCCCTCCTGAGATAAAAGCCGTGAACAACTGCTCTTCGGGGCTGATAAACGGCTGTTGGTTTTCTTTCATCAATATTTGAGTACCTGTTTGCACAGTTGGGCAATTACGGATGCAGAGAGGCTGATGGTGATCACAGAAGCAGATCTCGGAGGTGATTCACGGGACGCACTTGGCCGTCTGGAGCGACTAGCAGGGTTCAGCCCCGGCCCCGGGCTGCCTGGCCACTGCCTGAAGCCACGATGCCCGTGGCGTCGATGCGGAGCGGTTAGCTGGCCGCCTCTCCCCTCGGATGCCCTCTCCTCTTGGTAGAAAAGTGCTGTCGTGTTCCACGTAAGCTTCTCATTTCTCCAAGTGTGTGTGCTCAGTCCTGTCCAACTGTTTACGACCCCATGGACTGTCGCCCACAGGCTCCTCTGTCCGTGGAATTTTCCAGGCAGGAATACTGGTGTGGGTTGCCATGTCCTCCTCCAGGGGATCTTCCCAACCCAGGGATCGAACCTGTGTCTCCTGCGTCTCCTGACTTAGCAGGTGGATTCTTTACCACTAGCACCACCTGGGAAGCCCCTCTCAATTCTCAAAGTACTATTCAGATCACTAATTTCACTGTTCTGTGTTCCCTCATTTCAAGCCCCAGGACCTCCTCACGTGAGTACTATTTTGCAGGCTACCAGTTATACAAGTTTTACCCAGAAAGGAGCCTGGAAGAAAAGTTTTTAAAGGCCTGGAATTCATAGAAGGAATGTTAGGGGGTGTCTTTCCTCATTGTTAAAGGTTTTAGAGATGAATGTGAGAACAAAATAACAAGATGATAGAAGGAATCCAATCTGAAAGGAAATTGAAATTAGGGTTAGGGTTAGGGTTTATGGAACTTCAGGGAGCAGAATTTAAACCTCATATATGAAAAATAAATAGGATACTCACTACAGAGTTATTTATAACAGTGTAAAGAAGTAGGTTTCCCTGGTGGCTCAGTGGTAAAGAATCCACCTGCCAATGCAGGAAACTCGGGTTCAATCCCTGGGTTGGGAAGATCCCTGGGAGAAGGAAATGGCAACCCACCCCAGTACTCTTGCCTGGAAAATCCCAAGGACAGAGGAACCTGGCAGGCTACAGTCTATGCAGTCACAGAGAGTTGGACATGACTAAGTGACTAAACAACAAAAACGTTAGGAGCTTAAATGTACAACAGTAACAAAATGGATAAATGAATTATTGTATGCTTCTGTGATGGTTGTTATGAAGGAAGTCATTAAAACACTAATTTCAAAAATATATAATGACTTTGAAAATGATCTCAATACAATGTAAAATTAAGATACACAAAATATAAAATTGTATGTCCTGTGTAATGTTAATATGTACATAAGCATAGCAGAATGATTGGTAAGAAATATAAACAGCAGTTTTTGCAGTTGGATTGACCACAATTTTTTTTTTTAAAGATATACCTTTACCTTGGATTAGACTATTTTAACCCACTCCAGTGTTCTTGCCTGGAGAATCCCAGGGACGGGGGAGCCTGGTGGGCTGCCGTCTATGGGGTTGCACAGAGTCGGACATGACTGAAGTGACTTAGCAGCAGCAGACTATTTTATTTTTTCTATTTTTTTACTTTTGGCCTTTCTGTGTGGCATGCAGGATCTTTGTTCTCCGACCAGAGATTGAACCCAGGCCACCTGCATTGGGAGCTCAGAGTCTTAACCGCAGACCACTAAGGAAGTCCCCCTTTTTCTTTTCTTTGCCACATCAAGGAACTTGTGGGATCTTGTTCCCTGTCAGGGATTGAACCCAGGCCCTTGGTAATGAGAGCACAGAGTCCTAATCAATGGACAGCCAGGGAATTCCGAATTCCCAAAAATTAAATTAAGTTTTCATTTTTTTCCTTCATGTATTTCTAATATTCCAAATTTTCTATGATGAGCATATACTACTTTCATAATCAGAAAAAAAAAAAAAGTAAATGTCATTACATAAACTCTAGCTGGTGTCTTTGCAACTAGTATTTATTATACTCGTTGACTGACCTTGGCACATCACACACGGTGGGAGAGGGGAGTCTGAGCTGCTCTCTGTCACCCTGAGTCTGCAGAACCCCCTGGGTGACTCACCTAAGCTGCTCATTAAAATGCAGATTCCCAGGCCTCCTCCTGAGCCCACAGATCAGAGCATCTAGGAGATTATGGCCTGGCGGTCTGCTTCCAGCGCATCCCCCGGGCGAGTCTTTCACACAGTAATGCTTGAGGCCCGCTGTCTTTGTGTGCTGGCGTGCCAAGTCACTGTAGTCATGTCCGATTCTTTATGATTCTATGGACGGTAGCCCCCCAGGCTCCTCTGTCCATGGGATTCTCCAGGCAAGAATATTGGAGTGGGTTGTCATTTCCTTCTCCAGGGGATCTTCCTGACTCAGGGATCGAGCCCAGCTCTCCTGCATTGCAGGCAGACACTTTACCATCTGAGCTACCTGGGAAGATGCAAACTAGATGGGAGCGGGGGTTGGACCTGCCTCCCGCCGGCAGGGACTGCCTATCCAGCCTGTCCAGGACTGGGTGCTGGGGGAGCCAGAGACTCAGCCTGGGGTTCCTGTGGTCCAGCCATGCAGGGACTGGTATGGGCAGCAAATGCGGGCGGGCGATTGTCCACCATCCATCACCCGCTCTGTTTCAAAAGCAAGCAGGGCCTCTGAAAGCCAAACTTCTGGGCTCTTCCAGTTTGTGGGGCTGCATTGCAATTCTGGGACTTTTCTAGGAGCCTGAATAAAACTGAAACACAAGGCACTCTGGTCAGCTAAGGGGCTCCAGGTATGCAGCCACCCTGAGGGGCCCTTCCAAGCAGCTGTGTCCCAGGGAGGAGTCTTTAGTGTCCAGGCCAGCTTGAGGGTGCAGAACAGACCGGGCTGCCATGCTTCCCTCTGGGACCATCAGGGCCCCCGCAGAAATGAAATTGGGCTGAAACTCGAAGAATTTCTCTGTCCTGTTTTTTTCCCAATTGACAAAAGAATTAAGAAAGTCCTACCCTGCTGACCAGATAATTAAAAAAATATATCAAGCATCACATTCTTGAGAGTTAAAACTGTTGTTTGGCTATGGTCTCAGCTGGCGTCTGCTTAGTATTGGGAAATGGGGGCGGGGCTTCCCTTGGATAATCAGAGGCAAAAGGCATTACAAGTCAGATTCCAACTCACTCTTCATGCCAGCCAAGCTGGGGACCTGACCGAGTCACGTGATGTGCCAGAGGGAGGGGAAAAAACCATCATCACTGTGTGGCTGGAAGATCATAAGTGTCTAGAAACTGTCTTTTATGGGGTGCATGCGTATTTTTAAAATAATATATACAAACTGGTGACTATTACATGCTGATCTTTAGAACTGGTTGCTGAATTCCCTTCTTGTCCAGTCCAGTCCAAAAGATGTTCAGTGAGCTGTTGGCTTTCACTGCAAGTCACGTTGTAAGCTTCGGAAAGAAGACTAAGAAAAATGGCATTGTTGGTTTTCTTTTTGTCAAAATCTAGACTCTGCTGCCGTCGACTGCAATGTGCTTACTCATAAATAAATTACCTGAATTCTGTTCAACGCACACATTTTTATTTCACGGTGCTTATAGTCCTTGGTTGGCTTCCCCAGTGGCTCAGCAGTAAAGAAACTGCCTGCCATGCAGGAGACACAGGTTCGATCCCTGGGTCAGGAAGATCCCCTGGAGGAGGGCATGGAAACTCACTCCAGTATTCTTGCCTGGAGAATTCCACGGACAGAGAAACCTGGTCGGCTACACAGTCCATAGGGTCACAGAGGGTCGGACACGACTGAAGTGACTTAGCACGCACACATGTATAGTCCTTTATTAAAGTCATGTTGAGCACCAGTAAGGGCAGACAAAGTCACTACTGCCAATCTTAGGGGCAAAGGTAGATGCAACTCTTCTTGCCTGATTTCCCATGGCCTTGATCGTTTTTCAGACCTGGCGCTGGAGAACTCAGAGGTTTGGGCCTTTGAGGACTGCTGTGGGCCCATCATGGTGAGCATGAGATGCTAGAGATCGGTGGGCGAACTCTTGGTGCTGCTATTTTTAGTAAAGGAATCACATCGCGTCCTCAGAGATGCAACCTTGAGTAAGAGGATTTGAATAATTTATTTTAATCGCGATAAGTGGAAAGGTGGTGAATTGAGGTTATTGGCTTAATGGTCATCCAGATGAACAAGCATTTATTAAGTGCTTACCTATTATGAAGTGTGCCTTCAACCCATTTACCATCTGCTTGTGGGACTAAAGCAGAAATACAAGAAATGAGTTCACGGAGAACACAGGCAAGTTATTTAGCGTTATTCAAACTTAGTCACTTGCATATGGAAAAGCACAAAGCAAAGTGGAATCAGAAAGTTGGGGAACGTGAGCCCTATACCTCAGAACATGTTAGGAAACTCACTGGTCATCTCTCCAGTCCCCTCTTATACAGACCGGAGTAACCTAGGAAACTTAAGTCACTCAGTGATGGCAGGGCGTGGAAAATGTAACTTGGTCTCTCGACTCCCAGGAGAAAGCACGTTTCCCCTTGCTTTCTCATGGCGCAAATCTGGACAGTTATTTTGGCAGCTGAAAGAATGCTCTGCCCAGTAGCATGAGATAAATGTTATGCTGAGATAATCTATGTTAAGTAAGTGAGCTAATTTTGTGACTTGGCCCCATGTCGCAGTTTGCGGCTGCCAGAGGATCAGAAGGAGAATTAAAATTCTATGAGCTACACATGGCCCCCGATGAGTCAAATAACCTCCTTCTACAGAGTTTCAGGAATGAGAAAAAAAAAAAATCTCACAACCCATCTTTAGAAGAGGTAGAGAGGACATCTTTTAAAAATTACTGAATAAATTTATGAATTCATAACTGTTTTTCAAAGCAGCAGATACGTCCATTGACATCTCATTTTATGACACGTAGGGAGCCAAAGTCTTCTGAACCCCTTTACAAATGTTCTGTGCCTCTTTCCAAACTTTGTTTTAAAAGTAACATTTTTTGTTCTTCACAAAGTAATATATGTTGATTGTGGAAACCTTGATAAGCACAAAAGGAGAAATAGATTTTAACTTACATAGATTTAAATGTATTTCATTCATCCTACGAATCGCGTATATCCATGGTTAAGATTTGATATATCCTAGTTTTGTTTCTCTGAGTAATATATTTTCACACAAACGTGGGCTCACATTGTGCATTACTATTTTGAAACAGATCTTTTTCTCCCTCTTAATATGCTGTGAACCATTCGCCTCCATCTATAATGGGTGTATAGTAGTCCATTGTATGATCCTATATCATAATTCTTTTAACCAATGTCCTCTATTGACATTTAAGTTGTTCTCAGTTTTTAATAATAAAAAGCAGGATGCAATCAATATTCCTGAAAGTTTCCCTAGGTCAAAAGGCCTGAGAGTGCTGGGCCGAAGAATATATTACATTGTTAAGGTTTTGAGATATGTAGCCAACTTATTCCTCAGGAGGTAATATTAATTTATTTTCACACAAAAAATAATGGAAAAAAAAAATAATGGGATGTCTGTTCTCCTTTCTTTCAGAAATGCTATATGTTATCATTTAAAACTAATTTCTGGGTACTTGTCTGGTTGTTTGGTGGTTAAGACTCTAGTCCAGTGGCCCAGGTTCAATTCCTGGTCAGGGAGCTAGATCTCTCCTGCCTCGACTAAAGAGCCCACAAGAGGCAAAGATCAGTAAGACCCAGCGTAAATTAAAATAAATGAAACCAAACTTTTACTTCATTTCTTTGAAACTGGGAGGAACCAACAATTTGTTTGAGGCTGGGAGGAGCAAACCACGAACTTCTTAAATGTATTTACTGCCCCTTTCCTTCTTTGTGTGTGTGTGTGTTGCCTGTTCATCCTTTTTGCCCATTTTTTTATTGGAATATTTGCCTTTTTCCCAATCATTTGCAAGAGCTCTTTAAAGACACTACCCTTTATTACATATGAAAACAAATATGTTTGTACTTTATAACTTGCATTTTGTGGAGTTTTTGACATACAGATTTTAAAACTTTAATCAGAACATCTTTTCCTTATGTATGCTACCTTGTCATATATTTAGAAAGGGTTTCCCCAACCCCCAAATCTCAAGTTTATGTATGTTTTTCTACTTCTTGTATCTTTTTGTTTTTTTACATTTAAATCCTTGGTATAAGATTTGAGATATGGCTCCAACTTTAGATTTTTTTTCCCCCTAAAAGATTGTTTATCATAATTCCATTTATTGGATAATCCATGCTTACCCTACTGATTTGAAATTCTATATCAGATACAGAATCTCATAGAATTTGCATCTATTTGGGAATGCTCTATTTTTTTTTCAGTGTTTCATTTTTCCCCCCAGGACAATTATTTCCCCTCATAATTTTACTTTTGTAAATATTGTCACCTGTGTATTCTTCCAGATGGAACTTAGAATCATTTTTTTCCAGGTTATCAAAATTCCCCCAAATTATATTGATACTTTGCTTGGCAGTGTAGTAGATACATAAAGTCAACTAGGCAGAGAATGTCTCTCCATGTTTTAAAAAATCTCCTTCAAGTCTCTATATTTGTTTTATAGTTCTCTTCATGAGACTTCCCTACTATTTTGGGGAGTTAGGTTTATTCCTAGAATTTTGTGCTGTTTTTTCTGTTGTAAATAGGGTTCTATCCCCCTTATAGCTTCCAAATAGTTGTTGCTAATATGATATATTCTAAACCTTCTGGAATGTATCGATAGATAGATAGATAGGTTTATAATAGTCAACTTATTCAAGATTCTTATTCATTTTAACCATCCTGTGTTGACTAAAAATAAAAGAGTATGTGATCATAGTGGATGAGCACTAAAGTATAGTATATTTATAAATAGTATCCACTAGTTCTATACTTCCATCCTTAATTTTCTTTTCCTCAGTGCTAAAGATAAAATCTTATTATTGTACAGAATGAGACATAAGCTGGTTCTTGCAGCCTTGCTACTGTCCTTGTATTAATGCCCTTCAAATTTCAATAAAAGCTGATCATATTTTCCTGGTGATAATGGTGACGCACTGCCCTGCCCTCGCGTGATTTCTAGTGCCCTGTTTTTACCTTTGTTCTCATCTCCTTGTCTTATAATATTGCAAACACTGACAACTCAAATTGATCTCTATCATTGTACAATATTTAGTAGCTTCTGATAATGCAGAAACTGCGCCCCATGGAGTAGAAACACACACAAATATTTCTCGCTCTGGCCTTCGATAGAAGAATTGATTTTCATTTATGCAGCACAGCAGTTTTCTGTGTGTGTTCAGAGAACTTTGACCAAATTTGAGGGAAATTAAAACTTTGCAAGGACAAAGCCATCTTTGTTTTGTTCAATGGTAAGTCTTTGCCATCCATGCAGGAAAAGAAACAGTATGGCCAAAAAAAGATAGTCATTAATTTTCATTTTGCTTTGAGCATGTTTTGAATTAACTCAGTTTAAAAAGATCATAGCTACTAAGCACTTTCTTTTTCTCCTTTCTTTAATTGCGCTAATTAGTGATGTGTGTGTGTGTGTGTATGTACACACATAGATAGACAAAGAGATAATTTTGCCCTATAGGATCTGGACAGACCATCCCAAAAAGAAATTTTGATAATTATCAACATTTGACAGTTCAAGGTCTTTCCATGAACTACAATGCCCTTGAACTACAGGCACCCAAATTGTCATAGTTTCAATGTGGAGAAACTAAGGGTTATTTTCTCCATTGGGTCAAAAAAAAAAAAATGACTCTCTTCATCAGTGCCATTCAATGTTCCTATTTTCAGGGATGTATGCTTTCAGAACTATCTTTTAAGAATACTGGATTTATACTCGTGGAATTATTTTCACAATAGAATGAAGGCTGATGTTTGCCATTGCCCAGTCACAAAGTTCCCTCTCATAGCCATCTCCTGAACTGCAGGAGAGCACACACATTGGGACCAAACCTCCCCTTGAATGCAGTTTAATTTAATGGGCCTTCCTTACCTGAACTTGACTTCCACTCCAGACCACAGCTACTATCTCTCATGGTATTTTTCTATCTGTGCCTCCTGGAACCACAACACAAGACAAGTAGGTTGAGAATCACTGCTCTGGGTGATCTTGATCATCAGCCAAGTTTAAGATCTATCATTAAAAGTTATTTGTTTTTTGTTTGTTTGGTTTTTTTTTTTAATATTTATTTATTTGACTGTCCTGGGTGTTAGTTGCAGTACACAGGATCTTGGATCGTTGCTGTGGCATGCTGCATCTTAATTGCAGCATGGGGAATCTAGTTCCCTGACCAGGGATCAAACCCTGGTCCCAGCATTGGCAGCATGGAGTCTTAGCCCCTGGAGCACCAGGGCAGGACCAAAAGTTATTTGTTTGTGTGCTTAAATTATTAAAAAACCATACTCTGTGTTTATCTACCCTCCCTAGAATATGAGCCACAAAAGGACAGAGGAATGATCTTATTCATACCATATCCACAGCACCTGGGAGACTATTTAGCATATAGCAAGTACCTAATACATATTCAAATGAGTGAATAAATAAAACCAGCACTTAGGAGCACCTGAAGCTCATTCTTTGAGGCTGCCCTTTCTGTTTTCTATTAAGTAGACAGAAAAAGGTTGCTTTGCCCAATTCTCTACAAATACTTCTATTGTGTTTTTCTCAATCTTTTGTTAAAGCCCTAAGTAGTCAAGTCCTCATGGGGCTAAGAAGTGCCTATTAAAGTTCTCATCTGACAAATGTTCTTTCCTTGACAAAGTTCTCCCCGAAAAGAGATCCAGCCCACAAGCCTTCTGATGACCAAATCTAGAAGAAGCCCCACTCCTCTGCGGTTTCTAAGTGCGATTACCTCCTGCAACTCAAATCCGCGTGCAGGGGAGGCAAGGTTAAGCCCGAGCCTCTTTGTGAAATGTGGGTTCGCCCTTTACACTCCTCATCTCCCCCTTCTTCGCCTGTCAGAGCTCAGAACGTGAATGTAAGCGTTCCCACCATTTCTGACTTCTCACTTTATGCAGGTGAGGGGCTTGGCGTCCCTCCCTCTCAGAGCCAGAGAGCATGGCTCCTGCCCTGTTCACTTCTGATCGCTGAGGACTTCCTAGGCAGCCATGGTCCCCGCAGCCAGCCTTGCTGGCCCTGCTGTGCTCCTGAAGGCGGGACTACCAGAGCGGGTTTGAGCCTCAGTGGAATAAAGTTGGTACCCAGCACCACCATCACCCGTGCCTCCAGCAGGCAGACCAGTCTCTTTTATGGAAGATGCCGGGTCCCCTTGCAGCTCCCCATCCCCAGGAATTTGTCGTAGGTACCCTCATCCCTGCTTGGGGATTCTTTTCTAGATCTCTGCATCTTTAGATGACTCTTCTCCATTTGAGGGCAAGTCTGTGGTCTCTTGTGGTGGCCAGCCCCAGGCTCTTGCCATCTCTGTGCACGTGGGCATGATGGCTAATCCCTCTCACCAGCCGGCAATCTGGTTTGTTTCCAGGGCCCTCGGTCCAGCCCCAAGGGAGTGCAGTTGCTTCCCGCTCCACCCTGGCATCCACTCGTCTCTCACAGCGTCACCCTCTTTTCCCTAAGGTCCCCACCAGCTCCTGCCTCTTGCATCTCATGTCCTCTGCTGGAGTGCTACACGACACATCGGCTGCCTGCCCCGCAGACCGGGGGTGTCCTCGGATGGCAGGAGAGCCAAGCCCCCTGGGGAGGGCCTGGGCTTCCTCTCCAGCATCCTTGCTGTGCTAGTGCTCAGCCAGTCCCCCAGTGTTCAGGTTTTCTTGAGAGCGGATGACACACGCTAAGGGGTGCAGCCACACTGTGCCCTCCTTCCATCCACTGGGCACTCCTTGCTTTTAAACATAGGAGTGAGCACCTCAAGGCTCAGCCCTTGGCCCTCTCGCCTTCTGACACCTTCTGACGTTACCTTCTTCCCCCGTGTCACTGTTGGACGTTTATCTCCAGCCTCGGCCCTTCCTCTGAGGTCCCGTTCTGTATACACACCTGCCCATGTGGTGATTCCTCCGCTTAACACCAGAAGGTGATCTCCCATCCCCACTGCACCTTCCCCCAAACCCTGAAGCTCATCCTGGTCACTTGTTTACCACATCCGTTAATAACTGATGTTCAGTTCAGTTCAGTCGCTCAGTCATGTCCAACTCTTTGCAACCCCATGGACTGCAGCACGCCAGGCTTCCCTGTCCATCACCAACTCCCGGAGCTTACTCAAACTCATGTCCATCAAGTCGGTGATGCCATCCAACCATCTCATCCTCTGTCATTCCTTTCTCCTCCTGCCTTCAATCTTTCCCAGCATCAGGGTCTTTTCTAATGAGTCAGTTCTTTGCATCAGGTGGCCAAAGTATTGGAGCTTCAGCTTCAGCATCGGTCCTTCCAATGAATATTCAGGGCTGATTTCCTTTAGGATTGACTGGTTTGATCTTCTTGCAAGGAGATAATTGATGTTACCATTTCAATATTTCTGGAATCTATTTATTTCTCTCCATCATCACAGCACCACCATGTTGCAGACCGATTTCATCTCTAGCTTGTATTTCAAATCCCTTCTAACTGGTCCTAAATCCATCTTACTTCTCCCTCCCCCAACCCAGCCCATCTTTGAAACTGCAGTCAGTGTGATATTTTTAATTCCTACACAGCGTAGAACTCTTCTTGGCTTCTATGTTAGGGTTCTCTGTCTGGAGAAAAAGCACCAACAGGAGCTATAGATAACAGGAGTTATAGAAAAATAAATCCATAGATTTATTTTTAAGGAATTGGCTCATGCACTTGTGGAGGCTGGCAACTTTGAAATTTGTTGGGTAAGCTGAAAAGCCGGGCAAGAGCTGTTGTAGTCTTGAGTCCAATTTACTCCGGGCAGCAGGTTGGAAACCCAGAGGAGGTTTCTTACATTGCAGTCTCAAGGAGAATTTCTTCTGCATTGGGGAACCTCAGTCTTTGTTCTTAAGGCCTGCAACTGATTGGCTGAGGCCCACCCCCATTAGAGTGGGTAATCTGCTTTACTTGAAGTCTACCAATTTAAATGCTCATCTCACCTAACAATACCTGCGAAGTGGCACCTAGACTGGTGTTTGATGAACATCTGGGCACAGAGCTTGGCCAAGCTGACGTGAAACTAACAATCAAGCTTCCTTTTGCATTTAGGCTGAAGGCCAGCACCCCAAACCTGACTACACGGCTCTGTGTCATCTAGCCCCAGCCTCCTCCCCCACAACGGTCCCCTGTTCACTCTGATCCTGGTCACACTGGCCTCCCTTGGGCTCCGGACATACCACCTGCCTCCTGTCCCAGGACTAGAACCCCTGTTGCTCCCTCACCGGAAATGCCCTGCTCCCCACTCCCGGCATGCGTGCATACTCACACACACACCCAACACAAGCAAGTATCTGAACACACGTTGCCTAGGGAAGCCCAGCTCAGTGGTCCTTCAGATCCTGGTTCCAATGCCACCTCTTCCGGGAAGAGGCCCCACACCAGGCAGCCTTCCCTGCTATTCTGAATGCATGACGAGCATTCAGTCGTGTGATTATAATTCATATCTGTCTCCCCCACTAGACTGCAAACTCTTTGAAGGCAGGGACCAGGTCTCCTTGACAGTCTGTGTTGCCTGCCAGGGTGCCTCCAACTCTGGTGGGTGTTGAGAGTGTTGTGAACACTTTGGGATGCGTACCTGGCCTTGGATGTCACGTGTCTTCCATTCCTTGCAGGACTCATTCCTACGACACAGGGCCTGCCCTTGCCTCTGGCCCCCACGTCGGCTTCCCTTGTTCTCTTGGTCTGGCTTTGCAGATATGCTCTGCTCCTCCTTGGGATGAGTCCCCCTAAGGAGAGGACACCCCCTGACTGCCCATCCTGTGGTCCAGCTTTGAAACTCTGCCTGCCTGAGCCTCACCTCAGGCATCAGCTTCAGTCCTTGAAGACAAGTGTTTAAGACAAAGTGACTTACAAAGCTTTTATTTTTTTTAAAAAAACTTTTTATTTTGTGTTGGGGTATAGCCGATTAACCATGTTGTGGTAGTTTCAGGTGAATAGCAAAGGGACTCAGCCATACCTATTCATGTATCCATTCTCCCCCAAGCCCCCTCCCATCCAGGCTGGACTTGGCAAAGCTTTTAACTGGAGGAAGAGGACTGTCACCCTCCATGAACCCTCATATGCATTTTTGTATTTAAATATTTGTGGAAGCAAAATGCTGCCATCCAAAATACTTGTGAGAAAAAGTCCACATTTTTACTCTCTCAAGTGGAAACCTAACCAACTATTTGTAGACAGACCAGCTTTTCCCCTGCCTTTTCTCCCAAGCACTTAAAATAATAGAGGTTGACTAGTCTGACATCGCTGTTGTTAATATTTTTCCGTAAACTTGGAAAAAGTTTACAAACTGTTAGCTAAGAGATTGCTTTAAATGGCTCTAAAAATAGCCATTTTGTGATAGATCAACCATCACAAGGTTGGATAGTTTGTGACCCAGATGCTTCAGAGCGTCAATGAAATGAGCCTTATGAAAACTGCGAGTTTGTTAGATCCCACAGCTGTCCTCCAGCACGTGCAATCAGGATTGTCATGGAGGCTTGGGCATGACGCAAATCATACGGTTCCCGTTGACTGTATCCTCATGCAGAGATACTTGATCTTCATTCTTTCCGGTCTGGCAGACAGGTTGTCAGCTAGTGAATGGTCTGTAAAACACCCGTACATCAGGGTATGACGCTGTTCTGCATCTTTTTGATAAAGGAAAAGAATCTTCGTCTACTTTGTTTTTGCAAATTGGGTTTTTTTTTTCCTGTATGCATTTTTAAAAAGTGGAGTTTCAGGGACTTCCCTGGTGGTCGAGTGGTTAAGTTTCCATGCTTCCATTGTAGGAGGCTTGGGTTCAATCCCTGGTCGGGGAACTAGATCCCTCATGCTGCACAGTGTGGGCCAAAAAAACAAAGGTGGAGTTGCATTACTTTTCATGGTGGATTTCAGCAACTTTTAAAGCTCATCCATTTCCCCCCTGAATTTGGGGCGGGATTAAATCAGACGGCAGACAAATGGGTCTCTTGGTGTGTTAGCACTCTGATTCCTCCCAAGAAAAGATGGCTTGCGTTTTGGAGAGTGGCTTTGAAATAGGCATATATTAACAACTTACTTAAGACCTCTGGAAGCCCAGGATCTCTCTGTGAGTGAAAAACTTAGTAAGCAGGCCATGTTGTGTCCCTGAACACACCAGCCTCCCATCCCCTCTCCCCACTTCTCCTAATTCTTTGCCCGTAGGCTGACTGCGAGGTTAATACTAGACAGATATTCTGTGACTGTTTCTGCCCCTGTGCCAACAACTCCCAGCCATTTGGAGGGGTGGTAGGGGCAAGGACTTTATGAAGCAGAAGACCGTTTCAGTCTTTTAAGTTTTTTTTCAAAACGCTAGTGTATAAAAACGTCCTTGAAAAATACTGACTCATATAAACTTGCAGAACTGCTGGAGGTTTTCCCCCCCAAAATTCTAGTGTTCTTTACCCATTAGCTATTGCAGACTTTGACTGTTCATTTTTTTTTTTTTTTTTTTTTTTTTTTTATTAGTTGGAGGCTAATTACTTCACAACATTGCAGTGGGTTTTGTCATACATTGACATGAATCAGCCATGGAGTTACATGTATTCCCCATCCCAATCCCCCCTCCCACCTCCCTCTCCACCCGATTCCTCTGGGTCTTCCCAGTGCACCAGGCCCGAGCACTTGTCTCATGCATCCCACCTGGGCTGGTGATCTGTATGACTGTTCATTTTCAACAGCTGCACCGTAAACCACAAAGAGCAGGTCTAAGAAGCAGAGGCACCACTGTGGTCAACAGCCAAAGCCAAAACCCAAACCACAGAGTAACTGAGGATTAGAACGGGAACACCCCCTCTGGGCCCTGAGATGCAGCCCCGGGTGTCTGTCATCCTTCCAGCTGAGGAGCAGGTCATGACCGGCCACTGATGCCAGTCTGAATGTTCAAGGGGCGTGTCTTTTGTCCTCAGGTGGGTGTTGGAAGCCTTGGGTTTCAAGGCTCCATTATCCCATCTGCCCTTTATTTGGGCACACTAGAAAGCCACTGGTCTGGGGCAACAGTTGAATGTATTATGTGAAAGAAACAATTTGGGGATTGTACCCTGAGATACACTGAGAAGAACTAAAGAGTCTCTTGATGAAAGTGAAAGAGGAGAGTGGAAAAGCTGGCTTAAAACTCAACATTCAGAGAACTAAGATCGTAGCATCCGGTCCCATCACTTCATGGCAAATAGATGGGGAAAGAATGGAAACAGTGACAGACTTTATTTTCTTGGACTCCAAAATCACTGCAGATGGTGACTGCAGCCATGAAATTAAAAGACACTTGCTCCTTGGAAGAAAAGCTATGACCAACCTAGACAGCATGTTAAAAAGCAGAGACGTTATTTTGCCAACAAAGGTCTGTCTAGTCAAAGCTGTGGTCTTCCCAGTAGTCATGCATGGATGTGAGAGTTGGACTATAAAGAAAGCTGAGCGCCGAAGAATTTATGCTTTTGAACTGTGGTGTTGGAGAAGACTCTTGAGAATCCCTTGGACTGCAAGGAGATCCAACAAGTCCATCCTAAAGGAAATCAGTCCTGAATATTCACTGGAAGGACTGATACTGAAGCTGAAACTCCAATACTTTGGCCACCTGATGTGAAGAGCTGACTCATTTGAAAAGACCCTGATGCTGGGAAAGATTGAAGGCAGGAGGAGAAGGGGACGACAGAGGATGAGATGGTTGGATGGCATCACTGACTCGATGGACATGAGTTTGAGTAAACTCTGGGAGTTGGTGATGGACAGGGAGGCCTGGTGTGCTGCAGTCCATGGGGTCACAAAGAGTCGGACAGGACTGAGCAACTGAACTGAACTGAACTGAGATACACAGCTATCCATATTGCCCGCCCCTTCCAGGTGGCGATGACTAAATGGGTCTCTGGACCAGCAAAAGGTATAAGGAGGACATGTAAAGGGGCTTCTCTGGTGGTCCACTTGCTGAGAATCTGCCTGGCAATGCAGGGATGTGGGTTCAGTCCCTGGCTGGGGAACTATGATCCCACATGCCTTGGAGAAACTAGAGAGATTCTGCGTGCCACAATTAAGACCTGAAGCAATCAAATGTTTTTAGAAAGAGAGAGAGAGGACCAGTAAAGAGGAGCAACAGCCCCAAAAGGACCTTGAGAGAGGAGCTCCTGGGGCGGGGGGAGTCCCCGAGCTGTGTGACTCTGACTGGTGGGCGTGCAGGCCTGGGGACACCGATCCCATGCTTCCCAGCATCCTTCCTCCAGACCAGCCAGGACAACTGGTCTTCCATTCAGCAGGCAGTTCTTAGGGACCTACTGTGTGCTGGACCCTCTGCAGGACAGCGGGAACATGAAAGCAGTCAGGCCTCATCCCCCTCCTGGCACCACATCTGGGGGAAGACTCAGAGATAAACCCTCGTGGTCACCACCCCAGTAGAGGGTCTCCCCTCGGGCCTGCGAGCCTCTCCAGCTGTTACGTTCCTGCAACATCCCCAGCTGCCAGGACCGGGCTGGCACCTTTGAGCACGACATAGATCTGCTGGCTGGATAAACACGCTGTCAAGTGCAGTGAGAGCCCAAGGAAGCGAGTGCCCTCAGCGTGTTTGCACAGGAGAGGCTTGAAGTGGACCGTCTAGGATGAGGCACATCCAGAGCTCAGGACGGCCCGAGCAGAGAAGAGATGCTGGGAGCCTGAACAGCGAGGCCTGTTCCGGGTCCCAAGGAGGCCACAGCCCCGGACTCGGGTAAGATTGTGCAGCAGGAAGAGAAGGACCAGCCCGCACAGACGACCTTGGTGCATCACCAGAGGCCGGGGTGGGGGGGTCTCCATCGCCCGATGTGCACTTAGGAAGCAGGCTCTGAAGGCTGGGAGGGCAGCAGACCAGGGGTGGCGGGGGACTCACGGTTCATCAAACAGTCCAGCAGGACCCCTTGCTCACCGCTCTTCACGCGTCATCTCTGTTGTTTATGGGTCCTTCATTGCCTCTGGTGCGGTATTTTGCATATATTAAATAGGGAATCATTTATAAAGGTAAATCATTCAGCTTCCCAGGTGACTCTAGTGAAGAACCCGCCTGCCAATGCAGCAGACGTGAGAAATGCAGGTGCCATCCCTGGGTCGGGAAAATCCCCCTGGAGAAAGGAATGGCAACCCACTCCAGTGTTCTTGCCTGGAGAATCCCATGGACAGAGGAGCCTGGAGGGCTACAGTCCATGGGGTCGCAGAGTCAGACATGACTGCAGAGACAGCACACTCGCTATTAAAACTAGGCTTTTTTTAGGAGTCATTCTAGTGTGAATAAGTTTGTCATCCCTGCTTCTTAAAACATTTTTCTTGGCAAAGCAGTTTTTAAACTTTTCTGGTTAAAGTAACACAAGTGTTATTGATTGGGTTATTGTTACTTTTAAACCTCTGTGGACCCAGAGGGATGGGATGGGGAGGGAGGTGGGAGGGGGTGTTCAGGATGGGGAACACATGTACACCCATGGAGGATTCAAGTCAATGTATGGCAAAACCAATACAATATTGTAAAGTAAAATAAATAAACAAATAAATTTTTTAAAAAAAGACCTCTATCTGACTCTCTGGTTTTCCTAGTTTTTCTAGTTTTCCATGTTTGCAAGAGCTAAAGAGATACAGTAGATTTCACAGCTGACATAAGGCTAGTGAGGCAAAGTCATAATTAATTTAGACCTCAGTGGCATTCCGTTGGCACTGGAAGAGCTCTGACCTTATCTTCGATTATGTTCAAAGCCAGTTATTTTTACCCTGATGCTCCAGGAAGTACACTTTGTTTTCTCATCACAGAATCAGTTGGGATGCCACCCTCTTCCCAGTATCCACGCTTTGGGAGCTGGTGCTTCTCTGGTGCCTGCTGAACTCATTGTCATTTCATGGGGCAGACACCTGGGGTGCCAGGCAGGTGGGGGATATGCCAAGAGAGGGTGTCCTGCCTGGCAAGATCACCCAGAGTTCTTGGTTTATAATAACAGTCCCTCTGTTTCATTATTCCAAGTAGAATGACTGTCCTCAATGAAGAGGTAAAGCAGAAGGGCTGTTCCTCACTCTCTCCCTGTCCCTGCTTCGTGCCATTTACCCATTCACTGTAAGAATTAAAAAAAAATAATTTTTTTTAAGAATTGTCTAAGATTCGAAGAGATCAAGGAGATCAAGCCAGTCAATCCTAAAGGACTGACTATTCATTGGAAGGATTGATGCTGAAGCTGCAATAATTTGGCCGCCTGATTTGAAGCACTGACTCATTGGAAAAGACCCTGATGCTGGGAAAGATTGAAGGCAGGAGGAGAAGGGGACGACAGAGGATGAGATGGTTGGATGGCATCACTGACTCGATAGACATGAGTTTGAGTAATCTCTGGGAGTTGGTGATGGACAGGGAGGCCTGGCATGCTGTGGTCCATGGGGTCGCAAAGAGTCGGACACGACTGAGAGACTGAACTGAACTGAAGATGGAAAGAGCATAATAAGGTCTTGAAGAGTTAGGAGAGGGGGATAAAAAAAAAGACTGCGGTAAATGGGGCACCTCCTGAAACCATGACTTGTGAATGCTGTGAGTGAGAGCAGCCTGGAGGCCCCGAGGGTGCCGCTCTGCAGAGACCATTGGCTGTTCCAGGTCACCAGGTTCTCTGTGTGAAAACGCTTGGGGGACTGACTGTGCTGTGTGAAGCGGCCCCCTCCTGCCCACAAAGTTTTTCTAGGTTTCTGTGCTCTGTAAGTGCAGCCTTCTACCACGTACATGAGTGTGCTGCTGCTGCTGCTGCTAAGTCGCTTCAGCTGTGTCCGACTCTGTGTGACCCCATAGACGGCAGCCCACCAGGCTCCCCCGTCCCTGGGATTCTCCAGGCAGTGCGGTGCCCTTTCCTTCTCCGTACATGAGTGTACAGGGGTACGAAACAAAGAGGCACGTGAGGTTAAGAGGCGCATGTGACGTGTGGGTGGGCAGTGTTTATAGGCATCCGGGGACTAGGTTCTCAAACTTGAGGGTGTGTGACACCCTCCCCCCTGGCGGGGAGGGAGCACGGTGACCTCAGTAGCTATGGGTGGGACTGAGAGACAGTTCACTTCTCTGACAAGCTCTCAGACAGTGGGGATACTGCGTGGACCGCAGTGACCAGGCCCTGCAATGGTGGTTCTCAGCTTTGGCTGCAAATTTCCATACACGAGGAGCTCTTGAAACTTCTGATGGCAGGTTGCACCCCTCCAAGGACATGAGAATATATATATATATCTGAGGGCGGGTCGGTAGCATCAGTTGTTTTGAAAGCTCTCCATGCAATTCCTGCCCAAGTTGAGTTTGTGGGGTGGGGGTTGGGGGAAAGCTGAGTGGATCATGGGACTCCTTCCTATCACTTTGGAAATTTACCAAAAGTATGTTGCAGCTGTCACTGTCTGACAGTGTCTGAGTTAAATGAACAGCTACCTTTAGTGTTTCCATCTCTGTTTTCAAAGAGCACTGTGACGTTTCCCAAGATTCCCTCCACCCACCAGGCTCTGCTCCACCTGTTTATCAGCCGCAGAGTCTCAGCTGAAGCCCTCACGGATGTTCTCACTCTTCTCCATTGACCCGTGGCCTCCTGTTTCCACTGCTAGCTGCCCTCAATTCTTTATGGCTGTGAGGGGTCTAGATGAGAAGACTGTTTTATCTTCCTGCGGAGCAGGGGTTCTCAGCCCTACAGCACATTACAGTCACCAGGGGCACTTCTGATTTATTGGATCTGGGGCAGGTCCCTGTGCTAGGGGAGTTTGAGAAGCTCCCTGGGTGATTCTCATGTGAACTCGGGGAGGAGAGCCAGGTTATAAGATTAAAATAAACTTCAAAAAAATAGTATTTTCTTCAACATTTTGAAAACTGGTTTTAAAAAAATTAAAGATGTTGGTCAAACAATAAACTATAGAAATTAATTTTTTTTAATGTATGCTTAATGATTTAGTTGGGACTTCCCAGGTGGCGCTCAGTAGTAAAGAACTTGCCTGCCAATGCAGGAGATGCATGAGATGTGAGTTCAATCCCTGAGTCGGGAAGGTCCCCAGGAGGAGGGCATGGCAACCCACTCCAGCATTCTTGCCTGGAGAATCCCACGGACAGAGGAGCCTGGCGGGCTATGGTCCATGGGGTCGCAAAGAGTTCGAGACTTAGGGACTGAAAGTGTGTTAGTCACTCAGTCGTGTCTGACTCCTTGTGACCCCATGGACTGTAGCCCACCAGGCACCTCTGTCTATGGGATCCTCCAGGCAAGAATACAGGAGTGGGTTGCCATTTCCTTCTCCAGGGAAGGGACTGAACACCGTTAATTAGGACAACGCTAACTGGGGAAGGATTTTCATGCACAAGTAACAGTATGGCCCCGAGAGGCAGTCACAGGGGCGGCCCTCTAGCGCATGGTCATTCTGGGCCCCGCCGTTTGTGTCTCCAAGGTGACCTGGGATGGAGCGCGGGAAGGGTGGATGTGGCTCAGGGGAGGCGCCCATTGGCTGGGCAGGGCCACGTGTGTGGCACCCCATTGGCCAGAGCTCAGTCACATGGTCTCTCCCACGTGCCTGGACTCCTAATTTCAGTCCCAAGCTCCGAAGCCGCGGAAAGGCCAGCGCTCTGCGTCCTACCGCATTTGTGTGTCCGGCGTCAGGTGCCTGTGGGCCTTGCACTTGGAAATGAGACTCCAGGCCGCCTGGGGGCAGGATCCTGCAGAGTTCACGTGCTGTGTTAAGCGCCTGTGCTCTTTTTTTTCTTTTCTCCACAGATATCGCAAACGGCACCAGTTCAGGGGGGTACCGCCCACCTCCCAGAACCAAAGAAGTCATCATCAATGGCCAGACTGTGAAACTTAAATATTGTTTCACCTGCAAGATTTTCCGGCCCCCTCGTGCCTCTCACTGTAGCCTTTGCGATAACTGCGTAGGTGAGTCAAAGCCAAAATTGCCTCTGTTCCACCTTTAAGGCTTGTGCTAAAATGTCTGCAGCTGATGGAGTAGCCTGATTTCCTTTGACCAGACCTTGTTCTTAAACAGAGCCAGCATGCGTGTCTCTTTAATCCTTCAAAACTAAGCAACTGGGTAATAGTTATTTCAGTCCTGTTGCCCCTGATCTGATCTAAGGTCTGCCGCTGATCCCCTTCACCAAGCCTAGCCTTGCTGGATCTCTTTTTTTCCCTTTTTACATCCTGCAACACATCCCTAGGACAGCACAGTGCCCCGGGTCTTCTCCTTCCAGGAATACTCACCAGAGTGGGGGTTCTTGTTCCTTGGAGGTTCCAGATCAGCAGACACTTGAAATAAAACCATGATACCTGTAGACCCTCCATTGCCGGAGGAGCTGGCCATGTGTGTAGCTGGATTCTCCCAGCTCTTCAGAAGGCATTCTGCTTGGGGAGCTGGAGGCCATGGAAGCCCAAGGAGAGGAAAAGGGGCAAAGGCCCAGAGGCTGCTGGGCCCACATTTAGGTTGTTACTCTTCCCAGAGACCACCAAGATCTGCCCTTGCTGTCAGCTTGCTTCCTCCAGGACAGGCTAGGAAACAGGCAGAGGAATCACAGTGGAGCACAGAGGGCCTCAGCTGTAAGGCTTAGCCTTGATGTTGGGTTGCCAGCAGCGCAGCACAGGATTTCTGCCTCTATATGGGTCCCAGCCCCTGGGAATTACTTAGCAAGCTCATCCCATCACACCGAGAGATATTACCTACACTTGCAGACCATTACTCTGCCCCAGGATGGAACGTCTCAGAGATGAAGTTGGCAAGAAGATGGTGGAAGCCCCAAGTGACAGGAAGGGTAATAAGGGACCACAACTTTGCCACATGGGGGAAGACCCACATGTCTTCAGTCCCATAGTCTGCCTCTAACAGAAATAACCAGGGATTTTCCTGGGAAAACAGGCATGGAAATCCTGTTAACCTCACACCTGAAAAGACAGAACATCTCAGAACAAACCTTGTTCCCCTTAGTAACACATAAGCGATTGCTAACATTTTCCAAGCCTATTAGAGTTTGTGGTCTTGATTCTTCTTCAGAAAAAAAAAAAAAATTATATAATGTGTTTCCTGCTGTGCAAAGCTGTTTTGTTTATTGGTCTGAAATTTACTTTATCCTAACTTTAATGATAATCTACAATTTGGTAGAAATCTGTGTTTTCCCTCTCAGACCTTTTCTTGGTTTTATTAACTTGGAAAAATTACTGTTAGCCTTTGCCTCCCCAGCAAAACATCATGGAATTTTGTTGTCTTTCTCGTGTATAAGAACCAGTTAAGAGCCTGAAATCTGGCACCCAATGACCTGGGTACAAATACTAGCTTCGTGATTTAGACGAGCTACCCCAACTCTGTATTCCTTGGTTTTCTTATCTCTGCAATGACGTCAGTAGCAGTGCCTACCTCATGGGACAATTGAGAGAGCAAATGAGTTAAAGTGTACAAAGTACTCAGCCTAGTGCCTGGCTTTTGCCAAATTCTCTGTGGTTGTTAGCTGTTACTCTGTTATTACTACTGCTCTCTTGACACTTCTGATTGGCTTTCTCTGGCCATTATCTTGGTCTGCTGTAGCCCTCTGCAGGTATGATGACCAAACCTGTCCCTGGTCCTCTATGTGAGGACACATACCAGGGTTTCTACAAGGTCACAAGATGCCTTTGTGTGATTTCTGATACCCTTCCAGGTGACTCCAACCCCAGTGACCATCCCATGCCCATCTTGAGGACACTCAAGCCAAAGCAGCCCACTAGCTTAAATATCTTCAGGGAAACAATCCATAGGGATTCACGGGATCCTTTCTTGGGTTGTGATTTTGGGATTACATGATGGAATATTATATGATGGGATAATATGTAACTTATACTCTTTCACCTAAAAATCTTCTATTATTTTGCATATCTTCTCCTGGAAGTCTAATGACTTGTTCCCATTGACATTTACAGGGAGGGAGTAGTTACCTACAGACCTGAAGAGTTTATGGGGCATCTCTCTCTCTTTTTTTTTTTTTTTATTATTTATAAACGTGTTTACCCATTGCTAGATAACTGACTGTTTCTATTTGTTTGTTTGTATTCCATCTGTAGGATAGATTCCTGATCATGATAAAATGTTCCTTTCTGTCTCATGGTGTTTTAAAATTCTCTTCGATTATATCGTAAAACACTTTCTGAAAGTTCATCAAATTCTCTTGTTTGTTCCCTCCACCATTGGTTTAAGAACCCTTAAAAAACCCTGATGTATTAGATGTAAAATCCTCTTACCAGAATTATTCATCTAGTTAATGGTATACTTCTGTGGTGGTTTTAATTGCTAAGTCATATCCAACTCTTGCGACCCCAGGGACAGTAGCCTGCCAGGCTCCTCTGTCCATGGGATTTTCCAGGCAAGAATACTGGAGTGGGTTGCCATTTCCTTCTCCAGGGGATCTTCCCATCCAGGAATTGAGCCTGGGTCTCCTGCATTGCAGGCAGATTCTTTACCAGCTGAGCCAGTAGAAACCCCCAGTGAGACAGTAAGAGCCACCAGTCTGTAGTGTCCAGGAGCCCTTCTGATAGGTTCTGAGCAACCTTTCTGGTAACTCCACGTCACCATGGTAACCCAGAACTCCACAAGCAAGCCTGACGACGTCCTGGAATGGCAGGATGCAGAGCCACAAGGGGAAAGGAGAGGAAGGGGGAAGGTTTGGGGTGGGCTCAGAGGAGGGAACTAGACGAGGAGCACATTGCCAGTGGGTGCCTGTAAGCTTCACTTGACGGTCCTTGGGCTGGAAGTGGGCAAACTGTAATCAGGGCCCCGCTCTGTGGAGGACAGGTGAGAGGAACAGCACACAGCTGATGGAAAGTGAATGTACTTGCTGCACTCGGGGAACAACCACACAGTGACTCAGACCTACATCATTTTGGCTTTCGAGTTCATTACACTGCATTTGGGCCTTTGGTGTGACCCATTAGCTGACCAACAAATTGGACCTCGTCCATTTGGGAAAATAGAGTGGAAAGCATTTGTCTCCAATGGAGACGTACAATTGCAGAGTTTGCCACCACTTTATTTTTAGACGGCAAGTTTTTAATTGAAAGAATTCAACTTTTTGCAGCCGGGGAAAAAAGTACAATGATGTGCTGAAAGCCAGCGTTCGAACATGTGGCTTCCCTTCCATGGTAATAAATGGGCTCAGGTTGGTCCTTCCTAGGCATGCAAATCAATGTCACTTTGCACTAGGAGAGGAGAGAAGAAAATGCAGCTTCCCGAAGCATGTTTTTCTTTGTTAAGTAAGTTTGGGATGAGAGCAAAGTCGTAGGGGCTCTGTAGTTTTAGTCGAGGGCTGAAGGAAAAGCTTTTTGGGGAGCACACTCTGTTGCTAACAGAACAGGTTAGCAGAGCTGGGGGCTTGGGACACGGCTCTAAGGACAGATGCCCAGGACTGGGTCCTGGTCCTGCCCTTGGATAATATTGGAACCTGGGCAGGTTACCCTCAACTGTTTCCACATCTGTAAGATGGGATGATCCCAGTACTGCCTTGTAGGTTTCTTCTAAGGATGAAGCGAGACAGTGCCCAGCACGCATGGACCTGGTGCACACCGAGGTCTCACAAAGGGCCTGCCAGCCAAGTGTTGTTACCGTGCGTAGTGGGAGCAGGCTGCCGCAGTGCTCGCAGGTTAACTGTAGAATGAGACTGTCATCACAAGCCATGGGAGCCCCCTTGTTTTCCTGTAATCTGGGAGGCTTTCCATGATCTGCAGCTGCAGAAATGAATACATTCTCTCTCCCTCTCTCTGACTTTGTCTCTTTTCATCTCTGTTTCTCTCCTGTTGTCTCTTTGTGTTGCCATCAAATTGCTTCTGCACATTTGAAACAGAGTGTTTGGGGTTGTTTGTTCATCCAGGCAATTTTTGATGTTATTAAACATTTTTAGACAACTGTCAGCTGGGGCTGAGGGGGCATCTCTCTTCGCTCAGACCCCTAGGAGCCCTCAGGTCATTTAAAGGAGAGTAACAGAAGGAGCTGGAAAGCAGAAGCTGCCCTGGGGAGGTCTTCTCAGGCTCACTCTGTACGTTCCAGTCACAAGTAAGCCCCCTCCGCCTCCCCCACCCTTGAGCAGGGTGGACCCTTTCAGAGAAGTCTGTCCTTTGGTGGACTCTGGGCCAGTGTTGGAATAGCCAGCAGCTTCCCCTGGAATTTAGTATTTTTTTTTTTAACACAACCTAAACCTGTAATAAAAAAGGACTTACTTGAAAGTAATTTATTCACACACTGTGAACTAAATTAGGTTTGCCAAACACCAAGAAGGAGCATTGCAAACCTTTGCAAGCCTGCTCTACGAGAGCCTGTCTGATTTTGACCACCTCAGCAAGAAAACAGCAGAACCTGGGTCCCCAACCTTCTGCCTCATCCAGGCAGAGGGGAGCCTGTCTTTCTCCGAGACGCCACATCTGGAGGTGCCGTGAGGCCGGAGGAGGTGATGCGTGAAGCCCTCGCATTGTGTCAGCCCTGCAGGCCTCTTCCCTCGCACAGCAGATGCCCTGGTCCCTTTTTTCTCCCATCCCCTTCTGTCCTTTCTGGTGTGGATGGCACAGTGAGCCTCCAGACACCCTCTGCTTGGACTCAGTGCCCAGTAATTTTTGTTTTGGAAGAGTTTAATTGTTCTTTTTTTTTTTTGAAGGTGTTTTTTTGGTGTGGACCATTTTTAAAGTCTTTATTGAGTTTGTTGACAGTATTTCTTCTGTTTTTTTGTTTTGACCTTTTGACCAAGAGGCAGATCGGATCCCATCTTCCAGACCAGATATGGAACCCACACCCCCCGCATTGGAAGGCAGTCTTAACCAGTGGACCACCAGGGAAGCCCCTTAATGGGCGTCTTTAAATGCTTGCTCTTTCTCCCGTGGGCTCTTTACTGTGCTCTCCCTTCCCCACAGTGTCCCCTCCTGTCCATCCAGATGCTTCCTCTGTGGTACGGGTCTCTGAGCCAGAGCTGCAGATGTCTTGTCCGCTGAGCCCAGTCACTGTACTGGGCTGTGTTCACAGCGGTACTCAGTGTTAAGAGGGCTGGTATATTTGTGATCTAGAACCATACCTACCTCTGCTGTAGGGCAGCACTCTGGAATTTCTTTTTAACTATCTGGGTATGCTGAGAGGGTATTCATTTTCCATAGGAAAGCATATCATTTGAAGAGAATGCAGCAAGCTAGCATTTCTATCTTCCTAGGGACCAAAAGAACCCAGGGACTAATGGTCCCCCTCCTGGCTTCCAGTATCCTCGCTTTTTACTGACGTGTAATGAGCTCCTGTGTGTCAGGCACTGTACTAGTAACTAGATGCTTCAAAATAAAATACAGTCCCCAAAAATCACTATTAAGAACAGACCAAAGAGAATTCAACACAGAAGGTATTGTATTTATCATATCACTTGGATCAAAAAGAGTAATTTTACATGCATAAAGAGTTTATTTAAAAATTCAGGCATCAGCATATATACATCAAATAATATTGCATCAAAATACCTAAAGTAAAAATTGTTAGAAAATGCAAGGAAAGTTTGGTATAAATGTCATGCTAGTGAGAAACAATACCTCTGGTTTTGTTGGCTCAGGTGAGCAAAATAAAAGTAATAAAAGGTATCAATATACAGTTAATAAATCCATGTTGAACTGTTTTGACAAAGTATGCTGATGTTTTTTAACTGATTGTGAAACATTAGCAAAATTAATCATAGTAGCTGCACAAAAATTCCTAACCTCCTGCAAGCCATTAGGTACTTCAGAGTGTGTCCTCTAATGACACAACAATAGAACTAGTAATAGAAATCAACCACAAAAATATAAATACACAAACCTAACCAATTGTAATGGTTTTTTCAGGAGTGATTTTTATTTATTTACCTGACTGCATTGAGTCTTAGTTGTGACAAGTGGGATCTTTTATTGTAGCGTGCAGGTTCTGTAGTTTCGGCACATGGGCTCGGTTGCCCCCACGGCATGTGGGATCTTAGTTCCCCAACCAGGAATTGAACCCACATTCCCTGAATTGCAAGGCAGGTTCTGAACCACTGGACTGCCAGGGAAGTCCCGAATTGCAGTGTCTTTTTAAGAACCTTTTCATCAGCTCGTGGGTGACAGAGATTCCAAAATGGCAATGGTGGAATAGCTGGAAAGCGACAGTAAGAACAACGCAAAATAGAACTCCAGGAGAAGGAATGATTTGGAAAGCTATCAGGTAGCTTGTCGAAATGAAGTTGGAGGCTGCAAAACCAGGCGCCCAGGAGGAGCCAGGGGAGGCTGGGTGGCTGAGCGCAGCGAGTCACACCTGCGATAGAATGTCCCAGGAGGCGCAGGCCCGACAAGCAGGATGTCTGCGGAGCCACCACCCGGTTCTGACTCTGCTGCTGCCACCGGCTTGGAGCCAAGACACTGTCTGCAGGGAGCGTGGGCTCTGGAGGCAGAGGTTGGGGTGGGAGGGAGCACCTGGACCTGGTTCATTTCCACACTCGGGTGATCACCTGTTTCATTTCCACACTCGGGTGACCAATGAGGGGAGGAGGGAGCTGCTCCACCCCCATGGGGGTGGAGGGTGGGGCCCACCTCCCGTCTATTCTGGGATCCTCTACAAACAGGAAGTTTACTTGGATGCTGGATGGCCAATGAAATGAAAAGTTTAGAAAAGTCTAGAACAAAACAAAACAAAACTGGATTTAGAAGCCAGTAAAGGAACATAGCGGCCGTCTCAAGAAGACAGAAGAAAAGAATAGCAAAACAAACTTTAGAAAAACAGGAAGGAAACCATTAATGACCTAGAGAACAGAAAAATAAAAACAGTACCAGATCTAATTCTTTGGCAAATAAACAGCCAAAAGATAGACTTCTGGTATGACTGAAAGAGGGAAAGCAATGAAGTGGAAATAACAGATTCAAATGAGACATTCTCTCCACAAACTTAGGTATAAATTAAACACAGTTTGAGGCAGGAGACAAGGTAAAACATATCCAGTTTGGTTACCAATACCATTTTGGAAAACGTTGTTTAGTCACTCAGTCATGTTTCTTTGCAATCCCATGAACTGCAGCACACCAGGCTCCCCTGTCCTTCACCATCTCCCGGAGTTTGCTCAGACTCGTGTCCTTTGAGTTGATGATGCCATCCAACCATCTCACCTTCTCCTCCTGCCTGATTATTGGAAACTGCATAATCTTTACAGTTCATGTGGAGGCTGCCCCTAAGCTTTTTGTAGTGGCACATGGATTCTGTTCTGTTCCTGAGGGTTTCCTTTCCCTTTGTGTTAACCTTTATTTCAGTTTCTTTTTTCCTAGGGTCTGGAGTTTTATCCTTTTTGGTTTAAGCAACAGGTCCTGTAACTAAAAAATATCAAGCAACCTAATTAGTGCTTTCTTTAAAAAAGTCGGGGATAATTGTTTTACAATGTTGTGTTGATTTCTGCTGGACAACAGTGCGAATCAGTCATAATTTTGTATATATATCCTCTCCTTTGAGCCTCGCTCCCTCCTCCCGTCCCATCCCTCTTTGTCATTCACAGAGTGTGAGGCTGGGCTCCCTGTGTTATATAGCAGCTTCCCACTAGCTGTCTATTTTACACATGATAGTGTTTATATGTTAATGCTACTTTCTCAATTTGGCCTACCCTCTTCTTCCCCCACTGTGCCCACAAGTCCGTTCTCTACGGCTGGGTCTCTGTTCCCGCCCTGAAAATAGGTTCATCAGTACCATTTTTCTAGATTCCATATATATGCATTAATATATGATATTTATTTTTGTCTTTCTGACTTACTTCACTCTGTATGACAGGCTCTAAGGTCATCCACCTTAATTAGTACTTTTGGATTCAAGTCATTAATCATGTTTTCACCCTCTCCCATCCACTGACCTCTCTGGAGAGCTTCGTTTGCCACTAATTGTGTCTCCAACTCTTAACTTGAAATGAATAAATATAGATGTGAGATCTTTTAGCCGAAAACAAACTAGGAGGTTTTTCTTTTCACGGATAATCTATTGCAGTGCACCAAGGGTTTAATGAAACTTGCAAAATGACAGATAACTTCAAGGCATATTACCGTCATTGTCATGTAACTCACACTGTGCAAGATTGTAGAGAAACCGGAATTCATTTCATGGCCATGGGGAAGACTGCCGTTTGTTCATAAAAGGTCTTATTCATTGGTAGACGGAAACGCAGAGCCAGATGTAGCCAGTTCTCAACAATGTAAATGAAACTTTTGGGTGTGTATTTTTGGCATTAACTTATTCCCGGTTCTCTTATGAGCAACTCAAGTCCTTCTCAGAAAGTGAGGAGCTTTGATTAAGTCACTTATTATCAATGATTCATTGTTATTAGCTCAAGTGACAGATGGCAGAATTCCAAGTAACCTTCCTACCTCATTTGACCGTAAGATGACATTCTTTCCTGGAAGACTTTTCATCTCCTCTTATGTCAGATTAAGACTATTCCTGGTTGTCAGTACATTTCCTGTCTCTTCCTACCAGTTCACATTTCCTGTATTTCCCTATTGGTTCCCATCTCCTGGGAGCCAGTAGCTCCTCTGTTAGCTCCTCCATATCCTCTTCCTGGCCATCCCCCCACTTCTTCTCTTGGCTCCCCTCATCCTCCATGGAGTCTTCCTACTGTAGCTGGAGACACTCTTTCATTGCATCCAGACAAGCTGGTCCCTTCTCTGGCCATCTCTTTCTCGACATGCTGTATTCTGCCAGCAAGAATTTCTTCCAAAAAAATTAAAATTGAGAAAGCAAGGAATTATGTTTGAGGCAATAACCAAAATAAAATTCTACAAAGTCTCTTAGCATTCCGAAGAAGTTCCTTCATAACATGTTTGTTAAGGATGTAAGGAAAAAAAAAAGGATGTAGAAATATGTAAGTAGATGTAAATTCCTCAAGACGGAGTACCCAGGCCTGGGGAGTAGAAGGAGGTGGGGGTTGTACACGTGGTCAAGGTTGAGAGCCATGGGAATAGACTCGCGCTGACTCTCCCTGGGTTCCACCACTGAGGTTAGGCCACTTGGGTGTTCTGGGAATTGCTCATCTCTTGCAAGTTCAGCGGCCAACTTGCAACCTTGAAAAATCAGTATTAGTAAAATGGCTACCTTCTTTTGAGGCCTGTTGGAAGCCATGCTTTGTAAGTATAATTTTACAGATGAAAATTCATCAGTGTTAGCATTTCTTCTCTAACTCACCTTAGGGCCATAGTCCCCTGGGTGTCAGGTGGACACTGACATGCTCTGACAACATGGGTAGAAGTTCACCAAGCTCAGTGGCCAGAGCAGGGCCCAGGGGTGGATGTTGAGAGTCAAGCGGCTGAATCAGGCCACATCTGCAGAAGGCTTTGTAAAGCAAGCGTTTGCAACTAACCCAAAAGGATTTCTTCATTGGCTGCTATGTGTAAGTAGAATGCAAAGAAGTGTAAGGTGGGCTTCCTGCCCTTGACGCATTTTCTGCCGACTCACAACAAGTGAACTAACACCATAAAGAAATATTTGAAGGAATTCCCTGGTGGCCTCGTGGTTAGGATTCCAGGCTTTCACTCTCGTGGCCCGGGTTCAATCCCAGCTCAGGAACTGAGATCCCACACAGTGTGGCCAAAAAATCAAAAAGAAAAAAAATTGACCAGGTTGTAACACTCAGGATATTTGGGAGGGTGAAATGGGAGGAAAGGCTGGAAGAATTCAGGGACAGCCACCCTGAAGCCTTTTTATACCTGTGGAGCAAGAGGGTCTATACTGAGCTCCTATGTGCCAGGCTTGGGCAGGACCCTGAGACAGTCTGATCTCACACATCAGTGTAAAGCGGATTATAGAGATGTCTTAGTTGACTCTTGGCCAGTGATGCAGTATTAACAAACACCCTCCAGAATCCCAATGGCTTTGAACCAGCAGCGTTTCTTTTCCTCATGTGTGTAGGTCAGTTCTGGGCTTAGCTCCGCACATCGCTCACGTTCATCTTCTCAGATTTGATTCTGGGACCTTGGCGGAAGGGACTGCAGCAGCCAGGCATGTTCTTCTCGTGGAGAATCACTGGACTACATGATGGGGGAGTAAATAAGTAGTATCTCTTACAGCTTCTGCTTCCAGTACATCTGCCAAGACTCCATTAGCCTAACAAGGCACATGACCATGACCGAGACCATGACCATGACCAAGACCATCAATGGGACAGGGAAGGATGCCCCCCTCAGGAAAGGGAGCAATGCATATTTGCTGAAATAACCCAGTCTGTCGTGTGCAGGGAGACTTGAAGGCCAAAGATCAATTACCTTCTAAGCAACAGTTGTGTGTCTTAATTCATCTCTTTAAAGCAGATGGTGCCTTATAGCAGATACGCAATAGTCAGTTGTTTACTTGAGTTGCCTAGACTTGAAACTGGCCTCCAGCAATAGATTTGGGAGTTAGGGAGGTTGAGGATGAAGCATACTTTACCAGCCCTGAAGTTTCTTCTTCCAAGATATTTGTGGAAGCAGCTGATCCAGCTACTCTCTGTTGGGTGTTAAACAATAAATGTTTCACTAAATTCCACCCACTGTTTGTGGGAGTTGGGCAGGACTGAACTGTTAAAGGCTGGAGAATGAACAGTGAAAAATAACCTGTGTGCCTTAGTTTTGAAAGCTTAATACATGTTTGGACATTGTTTTTAAAAAGCAATAAAAATAATTTGGTTTGTTGGAACAGATGAAGTTTTATTTTTTAAAGGTTGAAAATATTTTAAATAAAGGACTAATGAAATTGGAATAAAGGAAGAAGAATCACTTACTTAAGAACCTAGTACCTTGTTGTTCAGTTGGTAAGTCATGTCCAACTCTTTGCGACCCCATGGACTACAACATGCCAGGCTCCTCTGTCCTCCACTATCTCCCAGAGTTTGCTCAAGTTCATGTCCATTTAGTCGGTGATGCTATCTAACCATCTCATCCTCTGCCCCCACCTTCTCCTTTTGCCTTCAATCTTTCCCAGCACCAGGGTCTTTTCCAATGAGTCGGCTCTTTGTATCAGGTGGCCAAAGTACTGGAGCTTCAGCTTCAGCACCAGTCCTTCCAATGAATATTCAGGGTTGGTTTTCTTTAGGATTGACTGGTTGCATCTCCTTGCAGTCCAAGGGACTCTCAAGAGTCTTCTCCAGCACCATAATTCAAAAGCATCATTCTTCAGTGCTCAGCCTTCTTTATGGTCCAACTCTTACATCCATACATGACCACTGGAAAAACCATAGCTTTGACTATATGAACCTTTGTCAGCAAAGTGGTATCTCTGCTTTTTAATATGCTGTCTAGATTTGTAATAGCTTTTCTTCCAAGGAGTAAGTGTCTTTTAATTTCATGGCTGCAGTCACCATCTGCAGTGATTTTAGAGCCCAAGAAAATAAAATTTATCACTGCTTCCACTTTTCCCCTTCTATTTGCCATGAAGTGATGGCAAAGTGATGGGACTGGGTGCTATGATCTTGGTTTTTAAATGTTGAGTTTTAATCTAGCTTTTTTTCACTCTCCTCTTTCACCCTCATCAAGAGGCTGTTTAGTTTCTCTTCACTTTCTGGCATTAGAGTGTTACCAATCTAGTACCTTTGAAAATGTAATTATCTATTTTGATTAAAGAAGTGGAAAGGACACATAGAAACAATTATACTAAAATGACTTGCACTTTATGATGCCATCATGTACACATGTAGGGCTTTTGACTTTTGGGGGAAGTTCTGTATACTACATTATCTCATTCACTGCTCACAACCAGCCTAGGCCTCCGTCAAGTTAGAAAGTATCACCCCCATTTTGGACAGAACTCAAATTCAGAGAGGGAAGGAACTGTCCACGATCACACAGCAAGATTCTAGCAGCTGGAACCAGAGGAAGCCTCCTGACCCTTGTGTGAAAGTTCATAAACCACAGACGTAGAGCAGAGAGAAACCCAGCTGGGCCTGAAAGTCCACAGCAGGTGGACAAGTAAGACCTAAGCAGATGAGAAAAGGTAATCACTTCTGCCCCAGCCCGGGAGCAACGCTGATCATCCAACAGTTTATGTCGACTGTGAGTGAGGCTCTGGATCCAGGGCTGGGGCCGCTTGCAGGGCGATATCAGCGAGATGAATCACGCATGGTCACCAGCCTTTCAACCTTATAGAAGCTGCAGGGGAACAAGGGAAGGCAAGCGTCTGGCACAACCTTGTTGGGCCTGAGCAAAATCATAAGTAAGCTCTGTGTGCCAGTTGTTTCCTGGGATTATCGGGTTATCAGGACAAGAGACGTGCAGAAGTACTTTAGATTTGTTTAAAACTTCTCAGATGTATATGAAGATTATACTCTCTTCCCACAGTTTTACCACCTGAGTATCCTAGTTTTTATGTGACAGAGTCTCTCTTTGCCTCCAGTCGGGCCTTCTCCTCCCCAGGGTTCCTGTGAGTCCTTTAGGATCCTGGGGGAGAGTTTAATAGATCATCAGATAAAGCAAAGCTGATGGGAACACCCCAACTTGAGCGGAAGCAGTGAGCCCCAAACCTGAGGAGAGTGCACTGATCTGCCCCGGGGCCTGGACAGAACAAGTTCCCCAAAAGACCCTGAATGGGGTGATGAGATACCCGGAGGACAGGCAGCTGGACTGTGGCCTTATGCAGAAGGGCAGCCACTTGCTGGACTCATCTCCTTCCAAGGATGAACCTGAGCAGTGGCTGAGACCCTTGATTCTCCAGGTACTTAGAGCAGAGATCCCGGGCCTGGGCACTATGGATGGGACTCTGGGGGTCCACAAGCTTGGATGGAGAAACACTGACATCTTCCATCTCACTGAGCTCTAAAGGAGATCCACCATTTCCTCCTGTTATGAACACAGGCATAACCAACCACATTAGTCATGTTAGTCACCACTAGAAGCCACAGACATTTTCATATGACACTGCAGACACTGAAGATAGACCATTCACATTTGCTCCCACTTTGAAACCACAGTCGTTGATAAACTGTAGCTCTTGTTATTTGACATTGGAATAAACAAGCATGTATTCTACCATGTCACAACTTTGAAACTATTTTGAAAATGGTATTTATTACTGGTTTCTTTTGTTACCCACTGTATTCCATCAACATTCTGAGAAGGGCCCATGTCTTCATGAGATGCTGACACGGTTCATGGTGCACAAACTGAGTTAAGAACCTGGGTTAAATCTTGTTTAGATTCTGCAGTTGCTAGAAAACAGACTCCTTCAGGGAGCAGGTAGTATCTCCCCACCCAGAGGATTGCTGTTGAATTTTCTCAAGTAATAGGCAGTAACATTTATTTCAAGAATGCCATTTTTTTCCAAATATTTATTTATTCATTTGGCTGCACCGGGTCTTAGATGAGGCATGCGGAATCTTTAGTTGCCACACATGGGATCTATCTCCCTGACCCAGGATCAAACCCAGGATCCCTGTGTTGGCAGCACGGAGTCCCAGCCCCTGGACCACCAGGGAAGTCCAGTGAATGCCATTCTGGAAGTCCCAAGAGCACCATTTAAAAAAGCTGCTTTTTTTTTTTTAAAAAAAAGAAAAGCTATACTGGGCTTGTTCTTCCTTCCTGTCTTTCTTCCTCTTTCGCTCTCAACCCAAACCCAGGTGGGCAGCACACACACTTGCACACGCACACGGAGCTTCCTGCATGGGCGGGCAGGCCTGGGCCACCCACCGGGGTTCCTGCCAGCCCTGGTGTCCCACCTGCTCCAGAGCCTTGGTTGTTTTGGGGGGACATCTATGTCACCCTTTCGTTACAAAGTGGAGAACAGAAAGGTCGGGCAGGACAGGGGCTGTGCCGCTGACCCCAGCGGGACCCTTCCTTCCCATCTCTGTGCTCTCGGGCCAATAGACCCCTTCTTAAAAGTCATTGAGAATTTACTCCTTCCATTGTTCTTGCCTCAAGCCTTTTATGCCACTGAGAAATACTGGGAAGATAAGAACCTTTGGTATAGTTCAAGAAATTTAAATTTTCCCACAAAAGATAATATAATATCGTTTTAAAACGTGAAGCCAAGATTGTTTCTAAGTCCCACTAGGGTTTTGTCATGGTTTGGGTCTCATGCCTTTTCATTGGAAGGTAGCAAAAATAAGGTAAGTGTTACAGAGTTGACTCCTGGCTCTTAACACATTCAGTTCCCAACAACATCCCAGTAGCAGGGCGTGCCCTTGTGCCATTCATCCTGTGATAGAAGTAACCAGTTTTGTAACCAAGCTGTTTGTGCCTAAAAAAACCATTGGCTATTGCTAACTGATTTATGGGTTTGTTTTTCAGTCCGATGAATTGAACCAAAAAAATGCATTTTTCCCTCTTTAATCATGCTGAATATTTGCTGGAGGACAGGAAATCACCAGCATGTGTGCCTGGAATTACTATAATGCTGTGCTTGGGGAAGCAGGGAACTTCTAGGCTAATGGTCCTTCAGGGTTGTACACATGGCCATGCCAACACTTGCTTCACTCCCCTGTTTAAGGGACATCTTTTGACTGTTGCTGGCATGCCAGGCTTTTGTCTGGGCAGGCTCTGGGGAGATGACGGTGACAGTGATCAGCCCAGTCCTGCCTGCAGAGCTTCTCTACCGGGGAAGCCGGACAGATTCACAAACACCAGTGGTACACGGTCATACCTCTACACCTGTGGGAGCATCAGAGGTTCCTCCCATCTAATGGACACGTCAGAGGAGGACGACCTGTGCAGAGGCCCAGAGCAGCAGGAGGCAGGCAGACTAGAGGGACTAGAGAAAGTGGAGACTGCAGGCGGAGAGGCAGGACGTCAGCACTTGCCTTCCAAGATTGAGGAGTTTCAATCTTATCCCAAGGGCAAGGGACAATGGAGTGGGTGTATCAACCACGTGTTTCAGAAAGTGCCCTCTATCTGCATTGCAGAGAGTGAACTGGTTGGTGATAACTCGAGGCCAAGGACAGGTGGGAGGGCTGCTGCTCCCCTATCACGAGGGTCATAGCCATGGATGGATTCCAGAAATACTGGAAAAAGCCACGGGACTCAGTGCTTCATTAAATTGGTGGAGTTGGGGCAAAGAAGAGTGTTTGATCCTCTGTCTCCTGAGAACATGATTATCTCCCCCATTGTAGAAAATTAATGCTTTGAAAGAAAAATCGAGTTCACATATTTTCAGGGAATCATGGCACAGTGACCTGAGTCTATAAAGTACATTGTTGCTGCTGCTGTTTAGTCACTCAGTCGTGTCCGACTCTTTGTGACCCCATGGATTGCAGCACTCCAGGTTTCCCTGTCCTTCACCATCTCCTGGAGTTTGCTCAAACTTGTGTCCATTGAGTCAGTGATGACATCCAACCATCTCATCCTCTGTCATCCCCTTCTCCTCCTGCCTTCAATCTTTCCCAGCATCAAGGCTTTTCCAGTGAATTGGCTCTTCACATCAGGTGGCCAAATTATTGGAGCTTCAGCTTCAGCGTCAGCATTAGTCCTTCCAGTGAATATTCAGGGTTGGCTTCCTTTTGGATTGACTGGTTTGATCTCCTTGCAGACCAAGGGACTCTCAGGAGTCTTCTCCAACATCATGGTTCAAAAGCATCATTTCTTCAGTGCTCAACCTTCTTTATGATCCAACTCTCATGTCTGTACATGACTACTGGAAAAGCCATAGCTTTGACTATACAGACCTTTGTTGGCAAAGTGATGTCTCTGCCTTTTAATATGCTTTCTAGGTTTGTCATAGCTTTTCTTTCAAGGAGTGCGTAACTCAGTTTAAGCACCAGAACCCTCTGGCTCTCAATCCAGAATGGGATCTGCAGAAACTTAAACACAAGGACCCAGAGTGAGCAACATTGGCCTCAGGGAACTGGTCACCGTGTGTGTCCAGCTGTGAGTGGTTGGCTGGTGTCTGAAGTCAGACACAGAGAAGTAAAAAAAAAAGGGGTGGAGGAGAGGGAGAAATAGAAGTGCTAGAAAGTAGTAGGAAGAGAAATACAAGAGGGAGGGAGCAAGAGAGGCAAACGTGGAGAGGAAGTGAAACCTCCTGAGATGGATGTGGCAATGAAGGTGCTAAATCAGAGCCATCCATCCAGGGTGGAGAAGTGGGAGGGAGATATCCCTCACCTCTCACGGGGCTGCCCTGGAGCTGCCCCGGCTGCCCGCTGTGCCCACAGGAACTCAGCCCCATCACCCAGGACGCCCCCCACTGCCACAGTGCCCGCTCCTCCCTTCTGTCCAGCTGTTTACACTTTAGGCAGTGATCTCGTGAAGAGGACTGCAAGCTTTGTGGTGCGTGAGGTTTGCTCTGCTGCTCATAAGTCCATTGTCAATCCTGCTCTAGGCAGAAAGTGTCTCCTCTCCTATTCTGGGGCCTCAGGACAGAGAACAGAAGGGGTGAAAACAGTGTCAAGAGGAGGAAGCAAGCCCTGCAAGAGCCCACAGATAACAAAACCAGGGACGTCCGTGGACAAAGGCTGGGCTCGGGGTGAGTGCTTTAGTGAACCTGGAGGAAGGAAAGCCTCGTCTCAAGATGTCAGGGAATGAGCAAGGGGACCCCAGAGGTGCATCCAGGCTGGGCTGGTCCAGTCTCCTCGAGTGGCTGGCTGAAAGTCTTCAGCATTTCCTTGGAGAGAAAGACTCACAGATAACATCCTAACAGGCATGTGTAGAAGTCTTGCCCATGACTTGGTAGGGTGAGTCCTCAAGTGCTCATACCAGAAGAGGTTTCAGATGTTCCCAACAGAGTCCTTCACTGGCATCATAGAGGCCCAAGGCATGACCCTGCCCGCCTCCTTACGTATCATTATCTGCAGGCAGCTGAACTGGGTGAATCCTGCTACATCAAGAACCCAGACCTAGAGTGGGAGCCGCCAAGTAAACCACCTGCCCCTGTGAGGTTCTCGGAGCCTCATTTTGCTCATGCCCATCACCATGGGAACCTCATAACCAGCCCCAGAAGGCGGGGATGGAGCGAAGGTTCGCAGATACAAAGGAGAAACAGCAGGCAAGGTTGGATCACACCCTGGCAAGCGGGGGCCGCCCCCAGAGCCGTCTCAGAGCAGCCCTGCTCTTTGCAGGCTTGGGTCCTGGCTGGTTGACCTCTCAGGTTCAGAGCCACCCTTTGGGAAAGGCCCTGTTAGCCAGGCTCTCACTTTGAACCTGCGACGCAAGGTTGCCCACATGTTCATCTCCAGCACGTGACTGTGGCTGGTCAGACTACAGGAGCAGCCAAGTCATAGTCAGAGGCTGATTGATAGCTGTAGGATGAGAACTATAGCCCTCACGGGAAGTAGAACCTGCAGGGCCAGTCCTGGGGAGGGGCTTTCCTGGGTATTCAGGTCAGGTTCTCCCCTGTAATTCCATGTGTACTTTAGAAAAATGCTTTGCTAGAAGACTCTAGTAATTTTAAATAATGAATTTAAAAGTGAATTTTAAAACGTGTCTTTTCTTATTCTGTGCATTTGTTTATGTGTTTAAAAACTGTTTGCAACAAAAGAAAGAGACGGTATGTCCGGTGTGGTGTTTTGGAAAATGCGTCCTTCACCAACAGGCAAGTCTCAACAGCAGGCCCTCTGGGGCACCCGAGCGTATTTTTAGCCTGTCCTGGGTCACTGCCGTGGAATTCAACCACAGGGCCTGTGAGCTGCGCTCAGCTCTACTTCTAATGCAAAGGTAAACCGGACCTAACCCAGAGGAGAGGATCTTGGGCCATGTTTTATTTTTATCTGACCAAGAACGCTCATCTCATTTCTGCCCGTAATTGTCAAGCTGCAACTCGGCTTTGAAAATACTTTTCTTCGATACCGGAAAAGCCACAAGCAGTTACTCCGAGCAAGTCTGTTGCAAGTCTGACACGAGTCCGTCCGGTGCCTGTGAGCCTGTCTCTGTGTGGCTCCCCGCTTCGTGTCTCTGGGGAGCCCGTGTGATCACCTCTGATCTCGCTTCCGCTGCCTTTTGCCTTCCTGAAGTCTGTGCCTCTCACTCTTGGGTCTCCAGCTCAGACCTCTCTTCAGAGCCTCAGACTTGCAGATGTGTCTCATTTCCAGGCACTTGGGGAGCTTAGAGACACCCCAGCATCCCCCAGGACCCCCACCTCGCTGAGCCCCCACACCGCCGTTGGTTGTACAAGGCAAACACATCATGTGTTTCTTCCTAGGTGGATGCATCTCCACTGGTGGGGCCAACCACAAGCTACCACCACCTCTCACCTTTCCTGGGTGGGGGTCTCCTAGTGGACCCCCCACCATCCACGCCTCTCCCTATGCAGTCCACCTGCTCCCGTCCCCTGCAGAATCTGATCACACCACCTCTCTCCTTAAAAGAGCCACTGCTGGTGGCTCATAGGCAGGAAGCCAACATCCTTTTTATCTGGTCCACAGATCCGGGCCTGCCCGCCTCACACCTCGCGGCCTGGTCTCCAGCCCCGAGGGCTCCTCTCAGTTCCTGGAAAAAGCCACATCCTCTCTGTGGACTCCTGGCCACCCTTCCTGGCGGGCTTGGGGTGGTTCCCAGGGAGGTACACTCCTCCCTGGGCTTTCTCTGCTCCTTCACAGCTCCGATTGGTTATTTATGTCTGTCTCTGCCCTCAGGGGATGAGTAAGCTCCCTGAGGGCAGCTCTGTCTGTTCCCCACCAAGAGTTCTCAGTGACCTCTGCCTCCCTGGACTGCGGCTGCTCAGTTAACATTTGCTGAAGGAAGGAGTTCTCAAGACAAGAATATTGAAGTGGTTTGCCATTCCCTTCCCTTCTCCAGAACAATATTACATAGGAACCTTGGATGTTAGGTCCATGAATCAAGGTAAATTAGAAGTAGTCAAACAGGAGATGGCAAGAGTGAACATGGGCATTTTAGGAATCAGTGAACTAAAATGGATCAGACTGGGCGAACTTAATTCAGATGAACATTGTATCTACTACTGTGGGCAAGAATCCCTTAGAAGAAATGAAATAGCCCTCATAGTCAACAGAAAAGTCCAAAATGCAGTACTTGGATGCAGTCTCAAAAACTACAGAATGATCTCTGTTTGTTTCCAAGGGAAACCACTCAATACCACAGTAATTGAAGTCTATGCCCCAACCTCTAATGCCAAAGAAGCTGAAGTTGAACAGTTCTATAAAGACCTGCAAGACCTTCTAGAACTAATACCAAAAAATATGTTCTTTTCATCATAGGGGACTGGAATGCATAAGTAGGAAGTTAAGAGATACTTGGAGTAACAGGCAAGTTTGGCCTTGGAGTACAAAATGAAGCAGGTCAAAGGCTAACAGAGTTTTGTCAAGAAAATGCACTGGTCATAGCAGACACCCTCTTCCAACAACACAAGAGATGACTCTACACATGGACATCACCAGATGGTCAATACCGAAATCAGATTTATTATATTCTTTGCAGCTGAAGATGGAGAAGCTCTCTACAGTCAGCAAAAACAAGACAGGAAGCTGACATGGTCACACAGGTCATGAACTCCTTATTGCCAAATTCAGACTTAACTTTAAGAGAGTAGGGAAAACCATTAGACATTCAGGTGTGACCTAAATCAAATCCCTCAAAACTATACAGTGGAAGTGACAACTGGAGTCAAGGGATTATATTTGATAGACAGAGTGCCTGAAGAACTATGGATGGAGGTTTGTGACATTGTCCAGAAAGTATTGATTAAAACTATCTCCAAGAAAAAGAAATGCAAAAAGGCAAAATGGTTGTCTGAAGAGACCTTATAAATAGCTGTGAAAAGGAGAGAAGCAAAAGGCAAAGGAAAAAAGGAAAGATATACCCATCTGAATGCAGAGTTCCAAAGAATAGCAAGGAGAGATGAGAAAGTCTTCCTCAGTGATCAATGCAAAGAAATGGAGGAAAACAATAGAATGGGAAAGATTAGAGATCTCTTCAAGAAAATTAGAGATACCAAGGGAACATTTCATGCATAGATGGGCAAAATAAAGGACAGAAATGGTATGGACCTAAGAGAAGCAGAAGATATTAAGAAGAGGTGGCAAGAATACACAGAACTATATAAAAAAGATCTTCATGACCTAGATAACCACAATGGTGTGATCACTCACCTAGAGCCAGACATACTGGAATGTGAAGTCAAGTGGGCCTTTGGAAGCATCATTACAAACAAAGCTAGTGGAGGTGATGGAATTCCAGTTGAGCTATTTCAAATCCTAAAAGATGATGCTGTGAAAATGCTGCACTCAATATGCCAGCAAATTTGGAAAACTCAACAGTGGCTATAGGACTGGAAAAGGTCAGTTTTAATTCCAACCCCTAAGAAAGTCAATGCCAAAGAATGCTCAAACTACCGCACAATTGCACTTATCTCACACACCAGCAAAGTAATGCTCAAAAGGCTTCAACAGTACATGAACTGAGAACTTCTCAATGTTCAAGCTGGATTTAGAAAAGGCAGAGGAACCAGAAATCAAATTGCCAACACCTGTTGGATCATAGAAAAGGCAAGAGAGTTCCAGAAAAATATCTACTTCTGCTTTATTGACTACACCAAAGCCTTTGACTGTGTGGATCACAACAAACTCTGGAACATTCTTAAAGAGATGGGAATACCAGACCACCTGACTTGCCTCCTTCATAACCTGTATGCAGGTCAGGAAGCAACAGTTAGAACCAAATGGAACAAAGGACTGGTTCCAAATTGGGAAAGGAGTACAACAAGGCTGTGTATTGTCACCCTGCTTATTTAACTTATATGCAGAGTACATCATGAGAAACACTGGGCTAGATAAAGCACAAGCTGGAATCAAGATTGCTGGAAGGAAATATCAGTAACCTCAAATATGCAGATGACACAACCCTTATGGCAGAAAGTGAAGAAGAGCCTCTTGATGAAGCTGAAAGAGGAGAGTGAAAAAGCTGACTTCAAACTCAACATCCAAAAAACAAAGATTATGGTATCCAGTCCTGTCACTTCATGGCAAATAGATGGGGAAACAATGGAAACAGTGACAGACTTTATTTTCTTGGGCTCCAAAATCACTGCAGATGGTGACTGCAGCCATGAAATTAAAAGACACTTGCTCCATGGAAGAAAACCTATGACCAACCTAGACAGCATACTAAAAAGCAGAGACATTACTTTGCCAACTAAGGTCCGTCTAGTCAGAGCTATGGTTTTTCCAGTGGTCATATATGGATGTGAGAGTTGTACTATAAAGAAAGCTGACCACTGAAGAATTGATGCTTTTGAACTAGTGTTGAAGAAGACTCTTCAGAATCCCTTGGACTGCAAGGAGATCAAATTAGTCAATCCTAGAGGAAATCAGTCATGAATGTTCATTGGAAGGACTGATGCTAAAGCTGAAACTCCAATCCTTTGGCTACCTGATGCAAAGAACTGACTCATTTGAAAAGACCCTGATACTGGGAAAGATTGAAGGCGGGAGGAGAAGGGGACGACAGAGGCTGAGATGGTTGGATGGCATCACCGACTCAATGGACATGAATTTGAGCAAGTTCCGAGAGTTTGTGATGGACAGGGAAACCTGGCATGCTGCAGTTCATGGGGTTGCAAAGAGTCAGTCATGACTGAGGGACTGAACTGAACTGAAGGAAGGAGGGAAGGATAGAAGGGAGGGAGGAAGGTGAAAAAGAAAGCTGGATACTCCCCTGTCTGTATCTGCTTCTTCTCTCCACAATACCGTTCTCTTTTTGAAAAGAGAAAACCCTGTTACTTTTTTAGCTCAATGACTAAGCTACTGTTCTCCACTGAAACAAGAAAGTTTCCTTCCCCCCAAGTCTAAGCTAAACAAAACTCACTTCTTATACCCTCAGACCTCCCAGGAGTACAAATGAAAATTCTTAAACGCCAAGAAAAATGAGAATTCTTTTAAGTCTGATCAGGAAATAGTAACCCTGATACAGCTCTGGGAGGGTGGAGATGACAGTTTTAAATGACTCATGATGTATTTAGGCTCCGTCACAGGTGTAAGATATGAAGTGAAGTGAAAGTCGTCCAGTCATGTCAGACTCTTTGCGACCCCATGGGCTGTACAGTCCATGGAATTCTCCAGGCCAGAATACTGGAGTGGGTAGCCTTTCCCTTCTCCAGGGGATCTTCCAAACCTAGGGATCGAACCCAGGTCTCCCGCATGGCAGGCAGATTCTTTACCAGCTGAGCCACACAAGGGAAGTGGTATAATATATATATATGTTTATTTACTCAACAAATGTTTGAGGGCCTGTTATGTGCCAGCTACAAATTTGAATAAATCAATAGCTTTCAAACTTGTTATCCCCTGCAACTCACAGTAAGAAATGCATTTTACAAAAAAAAAAAAAGAAATGCATTTTACATTGGAACTCTATATATACGAATACTCAGATAGTTTAATGAAACAGAACTTGAGTATATGAAATGCCTTGATATTTTCTGTTTTATTCTTTTTTCAATGCTAAAAAAGAGTTAATTTAGACCAACTACATTAATGTTACCACCCACTACTTGATCACAGCCCTTAGCTTGGAAAACCCCGAATAAACATAGGCCCTTCCTGTGCGTAAAGCAGCCCTTGACCTGTGGCCGATGACCTGCGGTGGTTATCGGGGCGAGCCGAGTGCCATCCCCAAGCGGGCTGCGGTCTGGGGTGTGTCCCTTCAGGACCTGAGGATATGGCACTTTTAGCAAAGCCAGTCAGAGGTAGGCCCCTGCCTGTCCGCCTTCTTAGGGCAACTGAACTTGAAAAATCAATCGTCGAAATGAGTCACTTCAATTTCAGCAAACTAAACTAACAGGTCACTATTAACTAAGAATAGGCTGCAGGAAGTTGTATGTAAAAGGCTGGGTGTGGGTGCATGAGGGTGTCAGGGACTCTGATTTTCGCTAGATTTTTCAAAGCATTAGGAAATTAAAAAAAAAAGAAGAATCGGTGCTCTCGAGGTTAAAAACAGAGCTCCTGATATTGGTGGAAGACGGTACATGCGAGGATGGGCAGGGTTAACATTTGCTGCTCTGCATCACATATTCTCCATCATTTGGTCCTCCTTCATCAATCTCATCCCATCACACCTCCCCCAGGCCGGCAGAATCCTGAGAACCCCCTCCCCGCCCCACCAGGGACGGGAGCTTGGTAGCTCTAGCAAGTATCAGCCAGGAGACTTTTGCTACTTGCCTCCAAGTTTCTCTATATGGAATGGAGATGTTAGCCTATGGTTAAGCTTGACTCCTAACTTTAAAAATTTGTTTATTTTATTTTTGGCTGTGCTGGGTCTTCATTTCAGCACTCAGGTTTTCTCTAGTTGCAGCAAGTAGGGGCTGCTCTTCCGGTTGTGATGCTTGGGCTTCTCATTGCAGTGGCTCCTCTTATTGGGCTTCTCTGGTAGCTCAGACTGTAAAGCGTCTGCCTGCAATACAGGAGACCTGGGTTCGATCCCTGTGTCAGGAAGATCCCCTGGAGAAGGACATGGCAACCCACTCCAGTACTCTTGCCTGGAAAATCCTACGGACAGAGGAACCTGGTAGGCTACAGTCCATGGGGTCGCAAAGAGTCAGACACGACTGAGCGACTTCACTTTCTCAATTTCTTTCTCCTGTTGGGGAGCACAGGCTCTATGCGTGCAGGCTCAGTAGTTGTGGCACATGGGCCCACGTGGCAGCTTCCTGGAGCAGGGATTGAACCTGTGTCCCCTGCATTGGCAGGCGGGTTCTTAACCACGGGACCACCAGGGAAGTCCATTAACTCCTCATTAATCACAACCTCCTGCCTGAACTTTGCTCTTAGCAGCCCTCTGTAAGTCCTTTCCGGCAAACCCAATGGAATCTCTAGACAGTCATCTGTCACAAATTAGAAAAAACCACATTTCCAGGCCATAAGTATTAATAATTAACAGGTGGGTATGGGGACGCAAAGTGGATTTCATGTTCTGCTCTTGCCATCTTGAAATTCTGAGTAATTTTTCAACAAAAATTGCAGTTTTCAACAAAATAGTTTGAAAACAGTTTTCAGCAAAGACTATTGCAGTGGACCCCCGCAGCCGGTCCTGACAGACTCTGACCTGTTCTTTTGCTTGCTTGTGTTTAGAAAGGTAATTAAGGAGCCGCTGACTAAACGTGGTGACTCAGTAAAGTGCTGGCACGGTCTGTACAAACAACCACAACAAACAAGGAAACAGCGCGCTCTATTTAGAGTCTAAGAAGTCTGCTGACCCAGTTCTGGTGCTGGGAGTATTTATGTAGTGCTCCGTAGTCCCAAAGTGCTTAAGGGTCACCGGTCAGCTCTGGGCCTAAGCCGGGTCTGTAAGAGGGCCAGTTCTTATCAATTACGTGTAGAGTTTCTATCGCAGAGGCCTGCCAGCATGTCCTAATTTTGTGTAGAGTGGGCACAACCGACTTCAGTTCTTGACAACTTTTATTTAGCCACACATTAAAGGAGAAGAACCTTTAATGGCATATCCAACGGCAGAGGCCCAGAAACCTGCCTGGGTTCCATCACTAAATGGGCAGTTAGTATTAGGATTTCAGATCTTTTAGCTAAGAATCCCATGTCCTTTCCACGGCTCACGACCAACAGCGCAACACCATGGTAATTGGAATACAATATCACGAATATTGGAGACTTAACTTGGGACTGCTTAGAACAACTCAGTAGACATTTGCTAGCTGATTGTTAGGAGAAGGCAATGGTACCCCACTCCAGTACTCTCGCCTGGAAAATCCCATGGACGGAGGAGCCTGGTAGGCTGCAGTCCATGGGGTCGCTAAGAGCACAACTCAGCAACTTCACTTTCACTTTTCACTTTCATGCATTGGAGAAGGAAATGGCAACCCACTCCAGTGTTCTGACCTGGAGAATCCCAGGAACGGGGGAGCCTGGTGGGCCGCCGTCTATGGGGTTGCACAGAGTCGGACACGACTGAAGTGACTTAGCAGCAGCAGCAGCAGCAGCTGAATTGTGACTTTTTCTTTTTTAGTGGTTGTTAATAGTGGACCATTTTAGAAAACGGAGGACTTCCCTGGGAGTCCTGTGGCTTCCAATACAGCGTGCCTGGGTTCAATTCCTGGTCAGAGAACTAAGATCTCACATGCTGCAACTAAGACCCAGTGCAGCCAAATAAGTAAATAATAAATAAACATTTTAACAGGGCACTCAAAGCCGGTGCACTGGGACAACCCAAAGGGATGGGATGGGGAGGGAGGTGGGAGGGGGTTTCAGGATGGGAGACACATGTACACCCATGGCTGATTCATGTCAGTGTATGTCAGAAACCACCACAGTAAAGGAATTAGCCTCCAATTAAAATAAATAAATAAATTTTTTAAAAAAGAAAATAGAATATAATGAGGAAACCAATACAGAAAGCAGATACAGTACAGGTCTGTCTGCTCTAGTTGAAGGGGAAGGAAAGGTGGGTCTCCCAGCAGCCAAGAGCTGAATTAGGAGATGCGTCTGCTTGGCAGACATCATGGCTGGGGCTGCAGGAGCCTCCCGGGAACGTAGGCAGAGGGCTGCCCTGATCTTATTTGCTTGGTGGTCCCTCCAGCAGCAGTGTTGGGGAGAGACAGACGGGGCGGCCCAGGAAGGTTTCACAGTGGCTCATGAAAGAGGTGACAAGGCCTACAGCTGCAGTGGCCTTCAGTCAGGGAGAAGAGGCACAGAAAATGTGGCAGGAATAATACGATAAAATGAACTATCTTGTTGACCAGCGAGACGCAAGGGGTGCGAGCCAAGGGTGGAAATGAATGCATTGTCCAACTTGGGCGGCTGGATGCACGGGAGCGCCGTTGACTAAGAAAAGGTGGGTTAGTGAGGAGCAGGGAGGCTTAATGAACACAGCTGAGGGCCCGTTGAGTGAGAGGTGCCTACGGATGGTTAGATCCCTGGGTTGGGATGATCCCCTGGAGGAGGTCACTCCAGTATTCACGCCTGGAGAATCCCATAGACAGAGGAGCCTGGTGGGCTACCGTCCATAGGATTGCCAGGAATTGAACACAACTGAAGTGACTGGGCGTGCATGTGTATAATGGATAACTGGTGAGAAGTTGCAGCTAATATGATTCCTTGATTTCATTTCTCTGTAAAGTTAAACAGATAGAACTCGTTTTCAGGAAAGGAGCTGAGAAGCAGAGGGAAGGAGGTAAGAAACCTTACCTGATACCTCCCTTTGTCCCCGATAGCACCCAAGCGCCGCCGTCCCAATCAACAGTGTTTGCCAAGTAGGTTTGTCAAATCTGGACGTCTCCATAAGAAGTTCAGTTCTTCTGATGTTCGATTTGCTGAGAATGAGGTCGTTTTTTCACACGTTAGAGTACTTCTCGGTTGAGGGTGGGCCCCCAAGATATGAGCTAGGTCTTCTCCACGCCCCCCAAAGGGTAGAGGCCCTGAACCAGAAGAAGCCCATGGGGCCACCGGCACAACTGCCAGCCCCGGCGTGGCCGCGGTCCACTCGTGTTCCCGTCCCTGCCGATGTGCGGTGCCTGGAGCCACAGGGGCCCAGGTGGGCCGCCCCCGGAGGAAGGGGCCGGGCCCTCAGGGCCCACCTGGCACAGTGACCCGCAGGGAACTGGCACAGGATGCGGGAATGGGTGGTTAAGCGTTCACCTGGGTTGCCACGCCAGCTCCTGTCTGCACGTTCCTCTTCTGTACAACGGGCACAATAGCACTGACCTCACCAGCTTTTGTGAGAATGAAGTGATGCTATTCATGGGAAATACTTAACACAGTGCCTGGCAGGTAGCAAGGACTCAAGAAAGTTTGGATAAAAGTGAGAGGAGGAGGAGGAGATGGGGTAAGCAGGTGAGGTTGCTTTCCAGAAATCTCACCCGTCATTAAACACAGTGGCAAGGCTATTATTACTTAGATTTTTACCAGAAGATTTAGAACAGCATGAATTATTTAGTGTCTAAGAATATGTTCCTCTAATACTTTAGCAAGCTTCATATTTAAATGTTTCTATTATATAATTCTCTGAATTACCTGGGAACCATAAAGGCCAGGTAATAATATGTACCACTAGATCTCAGCACTCATCATTCTAAAAGAGCAAAAGGATACCTCATGAGACAACATTTTTCTAATTTGGGAGGGAAAAAGAAAATCCTAGGTTTCAAGGAAAAGTAATTTTCCACTTCATACCTTTAAAAACAGTTAACTTAATTTAAATGTAATTAACATTTAAATGAGAAGTTTTACATCGCAGTTTTCACATGATTCTCAAGACAGCCTCAGCCCAGGACCACTATGGAAAACTCAGAATTGCTTGGCCTGAGGATATGACTTTATTTATCTCTTGGGGGCCTGACTTCTGGGAGATTTCAAATTCTTAACATTTTCAAACACTTTTATTCCTTTTACTGGCAACCTTCAAACACGGCTCTTGCAAATATGCTTCCCTTAATATCTTCCTTAATACTTCAGTGCATTTTTCTACCTCTGTCCAGTTTTAATATGTCTCCATTTCTCCTTATTTTTAGGGCCTCTTTTCCATATTCCATCTCTTTGGAACACCAAATCTTCCTTTAGTCAGAGTGGCCTAGTCCCTCAGCTCAGCCCCTGCTGGTCCTCATTTGGCTCAATAGCGCCCTCCTCTGAAAAGTGTGGGGATAGCACCTACCTCGTGGGGCTGGATAAATGAATGGCACTCAGTGAATGGTAGGGTTAATCATCATTGATAATGTTGTGTTCATTGGTATTTAGAGTTTGGGGTTCCCAAGATAGGATCATAATTCCACCTGAGCTATGTTCCCACTGGCCATTTTAATGGAATCTCCTTTCCCCACTTAGGATCTGATAACTCTGAAGTTGCCTGGAATTCCTCCTGACTTAGAATTCTAGCTGAAGCCTCGGGGTCTCCCAATAGCCCCAAGCACCCTACAGAGGTTTTTAATAAACCCACCTCTGCTTCCCGCCATTGCCAGACGGGACAGAGCCTGCTTCTCCGAGAGCTGATTCACATTAATAACCGCCCCATCAGTTCTTTTCAACTTCTATTAACATGTTCCAACCCTCAGCCTTCTCGGAACATCTTCAGATTTCCTAGTCCCCTGTCCTTTCCTGCAGTTGTGTGTGTGCATGTTTGCTCAGTCGTGGCCGACTCTTTGCGACCCCATGGATTGTAGCCCACCAGGCTCCTCTGTCCATGGGATTCTCCAGGCAAGAATACTGGAGTGGGTTGCCATTCCCTTCTCCAGGGGATCTTTCCCCCCCAGGGATCGAACTTGGGTCTCCTGAGGCTCCTGCGTTGGCAGGCGGATTCTTTACCACTGACACCACCTGGAAATCTCATCTTTCATCAGAATATTCCAATCTCTCCACCTGATGGCCAGGAAAAGCGATCACATAGGAAACTGCCAAAGGCAGTTAAAGGCACTTTTTCCTGTGCTCAGCGCGTATCTGTCGGGTGTGTGCATGCCAGTCACTCGGGTATGGGGGCTGTTAGGTGACTAGACGTGGCTTCTCACCTCAAGGCCTCACCTGGGGAAGGAGAGGGAAGAAGCCCATAAGCCACCCTGGGGAGCGTGATGCAGGGTACCCCAGCTGGCTGACTCCAACCTCACATTGTTTTAGAGAAATTCCCAGGTTGATCGCCCCGCGCCCCCCACCACCGTGTGCTCCATGTTCCATTTTTCTTGCCTCGTCTCAGGCTCTGTCCCTCCATTCAGCACAGCCGAGCAGAGACCTCCCCAACAGCCTGGTTTTGGGAAGGGCTCCTCATTCGATTAAAGGAACCCTCCAGAGAGGCTGCAAGGGCAGAAACCACACCCTTCTGGCAGGATCCAGACCTCAGAGTAACGAGTCTAAAGTGGTTTTTTTTTTTTTTTAAAGGGCTTCCCCAGTGGCTCAGGGGTAAAGAATCTGCCTGCCAGTGCCGGGGACGAAGGAGATGCAAGCTCAATCCCTGGGTGGGGAAGATCCCCTGGAGAAGGGCATGGCGACCCACTCCCCTATTCTTGCCTGGGAAATCCCATGGACAGAGGAGCCTGGCGGGCCACAGTCCATGGGGTCACAGAGTTGGACACGATGGGTGGCTACAGGACATCACAGACGCCCACCTCACCCCTAGGGCGTAGAACACCAATCAGTCTTCCCACACGGAAAATGGGCAGTCTGCCCTCTAATAATGGTTGCTTGAAGGGTCTCAGATGCTGTGTCTGCACGCCACCACATTGCCAGCAGAGTCCCCCCGCCTCCCAGGTGTTCTCCATCCGGCCAGTCCCTGCCTCACTCAACCCCTGGGAGTCACGCGTGTGTCAGCTCACCCAGGGTGAGCTCCTACCGCCCCGTTTCTCGCCTTCAACACTCCAGGGAGGATGCTGTGTGTGGCCAACATCGTGAGCAGACAGAAATCCCTAAATTCAATGTCCCTCTGTTAGACGCTCATTCTTGGGGTCTGGATGCTGAAGTGTCCTCACCAATGAGACTCGGAACCCCTGGAAGCCAGGGAGTGTTGGTTACGCTGTTGTGGGTCGTCTCAGTGGTCCCAGCACCGGATACAGCGTGGGGCTCATAGGGACATATCCCCCGGGCAGTGGGGGCTGGCAGGCGAGGGTTCTGGAGGCAGCTTGAGCCTGCCAGCCTGGCTGCTGGTAGCCCTGCCACCCTGGGCAACCTGCTTACTCATGGGGACGCCCTCGGGGTAGCGTGAGGGTTTAGTCAGTCCTTGACAAATATCTATTAAAGGCTTGGAGTAGAGTCAGCAGACAAAAGCAAGTAAAAATAAATAAGCTGATTTTTAGATAAGGTGGGTGAAGGCGGCAGCGGCTGTTCTGGCATCATCGGTGTAGAGCTGACATTTGAACCCGGGGGGAATAAAAAGATTATTGGGTGAGACAGAGAGTCTGCAAGAAGAGAAGAGGTGCAGGCATAGCCTGGGGTGAGGGAGGCTGTGACACACCCTGACTCCCTAGAAGTCAAGAGAAGGGAGGAGGGCACCAGAGTTTGGCGTTAGAAGAGACTGGCAGGTGGCCCTGGGCTCTGAGCATCCTTCTTCCACAGAGATGTACACCCAGCTCTCAGGCTCATTTTCGTATGTGTGTGTGTGTTAGTCATTCAGTCGTGTCTGACTCTTTGTGACCCCATGCACTGTAGCCCACCAGGCTTCTCTGTCCATGGAATTCTCCAGGCAAGAATACTGGAGTGGGTTGCCATTACCTTCTCCAGGGGGTCTTCCTGACCCAGAGATGGAACTGAGTCTCCCGCATTGCAGGCAGGCTCTTTACTGACCGAGCCACCAGGCTCATTTACCAGCAGGTATTCAACAGTCACAAAGGAGAACATGAAAACCGTTAAATCAAAGTATTTCTCAGCAAGCCTACATTGTTAGCGGGATTTTGTCAGCCAAGAAAAGGGTTTTCAATAAGGCAAGTTTCCAAATGGAAATTGCTTCCACTCAGGGCTGCCGGGGAACCAGGCATTCACACCCATCCTGAGAGATCGCTCGTCTCCTCCGAAGCCCCCAGACCCCGCGCCCAGTGGTTTCATGTGCACTGTCTGTTGCGTTCATTCCCTAGCAGCTCTGCCTCCCTCAGGAAAGTGTGTTAGCTTAGCTAACGGTGAGCTTTCTAAGCTAAGAATACAGCGACCCCCTGCCCCCATGGAAATGATCATGGTGCCCCATTAAGACCTTGGTACTTGGAATTGGGGGTCCATCATGTTAGTTCTGCCTCCCCACCTCTGATGTCTCCTCTGCTGGTGGGTGGGTCTCCCTATGGTGGGCAGGCTCATCCGACACGCACTTGGCATCTTGAGATCAGCGTTCACAGCTGGAACCAGAGGTCCCACCCTGACCTGGCCTGTGTCCCCAGCCTCCACGTCTCATTTTCCTCTTCCATAGGAAAGTGTTAAGCAGAGAAAAGGTTTCTCAAATGACAGCCTCAGAGTCTTAGGAAAATTCGGTTTATCCCAATTTCTTTTCTCTTTGTGCATGTTCTGTATAGACTTTTCCAGTGCGCAACCCGTGTAGATCACTGACTTGGGGAAATGAGGTTGTTTTTATGTGAGGATTAACTTTTTGGGGCTTCCCTGGTGGCTCAGCTGGTAAAGAATCCGCCTGCAATGCAGGAGACCTGGGTTCGATCCCTGGGTTGAGAAGATCCCCTGGAGAAGGGAAAGGCTGCCCACTCCAGTTTTCTGTCCTGGAGAATTCCGTGGACCATATACTTCATGGGGTTGCAAAGAGTCGGACACAACCGAGAGACTTTCAGTTTTCACTGTAACTTTTCCAGCTGTGTGGGGCTGGTAACACATGTTGACATGTAACTCACACGGACACACCGTAGGAGTTGCTTTCCTTTCAGAGTCAGCATCTTACAGGCCATTGAGTTGTCACCAGGCTGGTGAGCTTTGAGATTTCTCTCGGGGTGACCAGCTGCTGCTTGCTGACGTCGCTTGCAGACAACAGTGACTCTTACAATTCCTCTGCCACCATGGCCTCCAGGCATCTTCATGGCCTTTTCAAGAAATAAGCTTGCACTGGGCTTCCCAGGTGGCGCAGTGGTAAAGAATCTGCCTGCAGTGCAAGAGACCAAGGTTCGATCCCTGGGTTGGGAAGATCCCCTGGAGAAGGGAACGGCAACCCACTCCATTTCTTGCCTGGGAAATCCTACGGAGAGACAGTCCGTGGGGTTGCAGAGTCAGACAGGACTGAGCCACTAACACACATACAAGCTTGCACTGGACATAAATTATGAGATGAGTGATTTATGATAGGTGACCAGAAAGGAAGGCAACACTGCCTCACATAACTTTATAATGTTAATTAACATAGTCACACCTCATAGCCTTCTCTGTATCTTTTCAAAGCACACATGGAGATGTGAAATTTTGGTAAAAGCTAAGCTTGGATAAGAGTCCAAGGAGAAGCTTAGCATTTTTCCCGTGGCAGGTGGTCTGTTCTGAGTGGGTGCATTAGACACCCTGGATGGGCCTCTTGAGTAGAAGATCAGCTGAAAAGTAGAGCTGGCCATTATTTATAAGAGGAAGAGCGAATCACAAATGCCTTACAGACTCTGATGAAATCCCCAAGGTGAGAACACACAGGTATGGGATAACAGGATAAAAATGCCCAAAGCCAGCACTCTAGCTTTTCCAAAGTGCTTGAGGCAGCCTGTGCACTGGCAAGACAAGATGAACCCTGAGAAAGACCTGACCTCAATCCTAGTTCCACTGCCTCTGAGCTGTACAGCCCCTGCAGGCAGCTTCCCCCCTAAACCTCAGTCTGCTCATTTGTAAAATAGGGCAGCAGCATCATTTCCTCATAGGAATGTTTCAAGGTCCAAGGGATGGGTGTATGTGACATCTCTTCACAAGCTATAAAGCACCACATGCTGGTTTTTAAAGAAAAATGCTTTCCCAGACAGTATTTAGCCCCACAGGACTCTATTTGGTATCCTTGTTTGACAGGTAAGGAAGCTGAGAGTTGTGGACTACAAGATCAGGTGTATTACATTATTTGAAGATCAGAGATCACTTTAAAAAATGATATAAATTCTTTTATGACTACTGAAATGGCAGAGACATTTCTTGGAAAACAGCAGTAACCGGAATGGGAGAGCCAGGATTGTCCCGCTGTCCTGTCCTAGGCTCCTAGTGACCTCTCTCTCGGCCACTTACCATGAGAGATGGTCGCCCAGTACCACACACCCGTGAAAGGCTGAGGCCCAGCCCCGCCCAGCCCAGCAATTACCATCAGAAGTGTTGGTACCATCTTAAGGGAAGATTATTCTATGAACCAAAGAGCTTTCTTTGCAAAAGAGGGAAATCTTTGAGTTTCTATTGTAATAAGAATAGAATGTACATCCTTTGTTTTTTCAAAACAGCTAAGTTCTGTTGAAAGAATTATTGCGTTCTTGATATGTCTTAATGTTGAGCGTTTCTCTGAGCAGTGAATTTGGAAATGCGAACAGAGAATGTTTTGTTACGTTATCGGAGAATGGGAGGGAGAGCTCCCTCAAGTAAAAAGACATTTTATTAATTGATTTTCTTTTTTTTTTCTTTTCTGCCTCTCATTTCAGAACGATTTGATCACCACTGTCCCTGGGTAGGCAACTGTGTGGGGAAAAGAAACTACAGATTTTTTTATATGTTTATTTTATCTCTGTCTTTTCTGACAGTCTTTATATTTGCATTCGTTATCACCCACGTCATCCTTCGTAAGTATGCTGGCGAAATCAGATTACGTATGTAACCATTTGCCTGACTTTAGTTTTCTGATTTAATTTTTGTTTAATATTTTGGTCATTCCGGGCTCTCTCTTCCTTTTCTCCTTCTCCCTGCCCCCTCCTCTCTTCCAGCTGACCCCCTTCCTCTTTCTCACCTCCCTCCCCTCCCCTCCCACCCCCATCTTCCTACAGCAGCTGCCAGGGGCGCCCCTGGATCAGACTCTTTCACTTAGGAGACTTTCTCCTTGACACGTGGTCCCTATTCCAACATTGTGACTTCACTTTCTCTTCTGCTAAGGGATCCGCAGGAGGAACCATCCCCACATTTTCACAGAGGATAATGTGTTGTCATGATACCCACTGAACAACAGAGCTTTTTTTAAAAATGTGAATCTACTTAAGCAGGAATTGACACCTTCCCTAAAAAAAAAAAATTGGGGATGAAAACTGAGCTCTCTTACACACAAATCTATAAATGTGAGATACACATTTGATAAGATGTTTAATTATCTGCCAGGACATTGGCAAGCTATGAAGGAAGCAACTTTATTAAAAATGAAATTGGGATATAAGTGATTTTAATATATATTTGCCTAAAAAAATGGCATTTTTCACTCCCCTTTCGAAGGTCATAACTTTGAACTCACTTTCCTATAATAGGGATGTGATGAGAAGGAAGCCATTTGGCTTTGACCTATAAAGGTGAGCCTTTAAACTTCCGTTATAGCTCCATTAGCAGCATTAAAGACCAGCATCCCCTCTGCCCGTATTCCTGAAGTACAACCATCCATTAGCAAGTCCAGAGCCTCTCTGGAATGTTTCTGGAAGTATCTAGACACACACCTCACTTTCTTCCCTGAAGCAGCGATTAGACCGCAGAGTGCTAAGACCAAACTGAGACACGCACATTATCTACTTGCTCTCTTGGTGGGGTTTGAATGGGGGTTGGGGGCAGTGGGTAGTATGGGAAATTTCATATTATTTCTTTTTACTTTGGACCTTCATGGACTATTCCAAACTGTCACAGACATTTTAAATCCTACTTTCCATTCATTCTTTCCCAATCTTTTCATCTAAATGTAACACAAATTTGTAATATATGCATGAGAGCTGTAACTGGCTGGGACAGCAGGAAGAGGATTAACACGGGTCGGAGACCCCTTCACCCTTCCACACCACCTGGGAAGGATGGCCCGCGGGCTCTCCTGGGGCACCTGTTCTATTTTCAGAGTCTCAAAGTGGCAACGATGTAACTAGGGTCCTTAGTTCAGTTCAGTCGCCCAGTCGTGTCCGACTCTTTGCCACCTCATGGACTGCAGCACGCCAGGCCTCCCTGTCCATCACCAACTCTCGGAGTTTACTCAAATTCATGTCCATTGAGTCGGTGATGCTATCCAACCACCTCATCCTCTGTCATCCCCTTCTCCTGCCTTCAATCCTTCCCAGCATCAGGATTTCAAATGAGTCAGTTCTTTGACTCCTCAGGTGGCCAAAGTATTGGAGTTTCAGCTTCAGCATCAGTCCTTCCAAAGAATATGTATGTATTATTAATAGAGAGAAGCGGTCGTTTACACAACTAGAGAAGAAAGAAGTACTGATATTCCAGCATATTTATGACACTGGTTTTTACCTCACGCATTAACTCTGGTAACACACACGCACTCTCACAGACACCGTGAAGCCCGTCACTTGCCACCACAGTGGCATTTTCATCTCCACTAGGGTCCGTGGGGTCACAAAAGAGTCAGACACGACTAAACAACAACTTTTTGCTTATTCTGGTTTCAGCAAAATGGAGTTTGCTATAGTTTATTCTGATATATTAACCCAATCTTCCACCAAAAAAAAAAAAAAAGCCTGCAAGTTACTGCAATCTCTTGGACAAAAGCAAATAGAGGTTTTCCTCTCCCCGGTTCTGCACTCTCCCACCACAACCCCCACGAAACAACCCCACCCCGACCTCCCATTTGCGCTCAAGAAGGGCAGAGGCTTTACATGGCTCCGTGATCCCCCCGGTGATTCTGGAAGCCTTGGCAAAGGCAGAGAGCTGTTTGAGAGCAGCTGGGGACCATGCCCCGAGTCCTCCCTGCCAGGAAGTGGGCTCTGAGCGGGGACACCGGATAGCAAGGGGCCACCAGGGAGGAAGCCTGTTGTCCACAGATCACCAGGAAGGTGACGTCTGCATTTCCTCTTAGAGGAAGCAGAGCTTGAGAAAGCGATATGGTCTGGGTTCACCAGGGAAAGAGCAATCGTCTCTTCTTGTCCCTCCATGTGCCTCAAGGTTGCGTTTGCTCCAAGATCGGCAGTACGTCCACGCCCCCCTGGCCTAGCAGGGAGGGACGAGAATGCTTCAAGCTTTCCTCATCAGTTCTTCAATCAGCGGGCATCCTTAGAGCACATGGCACATTCTCAGGCCTCCAAGGTGGCCAGTGGGCAAAAGGGAGTGGGAACTTGGGGAGGAACTGGAGCCATCACACCATCAGCCTCCCCGCAGCCAGCCTGGCCTACGGTTCCACCGAGGGTCTGGGACAGACAGCGCCACGGAGATGTGCTAGAACCGGTTCCATGGCGTCTGTCCTGTTCGCTCATTTCACTGCCACGCCAGGGCCAGTTTATGTCCCCAGAACACGGGGACCCAGCCTTGCCAACCCAAGGTGGGGCCACCAAGAGGTCCCTCCGTATGGGCTTTTCTTTCTCAAAAGCCTCTAACACCAATACTTTTTGTCAGCTGCATCATCACCCCGGCCCCTGAAGAAACGTTTTCTTGCACAGACAGTCTGTATTCACATGTCTCAAACCCCAAAGCAGGCAGCAATATGGACTTCGGGTTCATGAGTTTGTTTACTCTGGGTGCAGAGAAAGGCATCTTCGATACTTGGTCTAGTTTACAGGACGCCCAGGGTCAAATGTTAACCAACTTCAGGGAAACAGGCTTTTGTAAAAGAAGAGAGAAAAGAGCACACAGTATTCTATTTTCCTATTAAAATGAGGAAAACAAAGGAGTAATCAGAACTGTGACTTGTGGGAAAGTATGCAGACATCCATCTGCTTTTACTGAACAAATATCCTCCAGATGTTGGGTCTACTTATGAATCTGCCATTTTCTTGTTGAATAACTTTGGTGGAATCTCACTGTCCAATCAGTATCAGAGCTCTACCGAATATAACTTTATTGATCTCGAGACACCAATTATTTTTGTGTAGGTGAGAGAGCTTTCAGCATGAAGGCTGTTTCTTGGAAGTGACGTCTGATTACTAAATTCTGTTTCATTCCCCCAGGTTCACAGCAGGCGGGATTCCTCAACGCTCTTAAGGACAGTCCTGCAAGATATCCTTTCTGGGCTGTAGTTTTCACCACGTTAAGGTGTTAAGTATTGGACTGGCCTTCTCCTCAGTTATTTCATCTTGTGCCTTGCCTTTCCTTCTCATAAATCGTATTCCTTCTCCCTCTGTGAAGCATCCAAAGAGCTCCTTGATATTCACCTGCGTGAGTAACAGCCTTTGAATTGCTTAAACCTCGAAGCAACTCATTTAGCCTCGCTGAAACTGAAGTGCTCTTTCGCTGGAAAACTAAGTGTGAATTCTTGCTCGCCTCCAGAAACCACACTGATTTGCACTAACTCAGGTTGGTTTATGGAGAAGCCAGGCTGAGTTCCAGCTGACTTCATTTTGATCGGCATGTGGTCCCTACAGAATCTTTATGGGCGCCCCTGTGTGGGGCCCTTCTTGTTGCAATCACCACATGGGGATTCTCTGACTCTCTGTGTGGGTTCTGTCTGGGGCTTCAGTTTGGTGTCTGGACAGTATGGATAACCCCACAATTATTTCTCAAAACAGAATATCTGTTCATAGCCCAGAGTAGAGATGGTCAGTGTCAAGTCATTTGGATTCATCCCATCCTCCCAAACAGTGTACATAGGCATGTAGCATAGTATTTTTAACTTCTTGAAGGAAAAATGTTCACCCATGAAGTGCTTGAGTGGTCTCCCACACCCTCCCCTGCCCTCCTGGGTTTGACACTAATTGGTGTAGAGTCAGCCAGCTGGACGCACTGACCTGGCTCCATCTGGGACCCAGCTGTATTTCTTTTTCATTTAACCAGTTAGACTGCATTTGGGCCTCCCTAGTGGCTCAGATCAGAGAAGGCAATGGCAACCCACTCCAGTACTCTCGCCTGGAAAATCCCATGGACGGAGGAGCCTGGTAGGCTGTAGTCCATAGGGTTGCTAAGAGTCAGACACGACTGAGCGACTTCACTTTCACTTTTCCTTTCATGCATTGGAGAAGGAAACGGCAACCCACTCCAGCGTTCTTGCCTGGAGAATCCCAGGGACAAAGGAGCCTGGTGGGCTGCCGTCTATGGGGTCGCAGAGAGTCGGACACGACTGAAGCGACTTAGCAGCAGCAGCAGTGGCCCAGATGGTAAGGGATCTACCTGCAATACGGGAGACCTGGGTTCAGTCCCTGGGTTGGTAAGGTCCCCTGGAGAAGAGAATGGCAACCCACTCCAGTACTTTTGCTGGGATAATCTCATGGACAGAGGAGCCTGGCGGGCTACAGTCATGGGGTCACAAAGAGTCGGACGTGACTGAGCAGCTCCCACTGGGGGTAATCTTCATCTTGTGGCAGAGAATTCTTAAAGAATGAAGAACTCTGCTAAAATGTACATGTCATGACCATCATTTAGCTGTTAAGATGAACCAGCCTGTGTGCCTAGAAGCTGGTTGTGTGCATGTGTGTGTGTAGTAATAGTAGGGATGGTGGTGGTGGTTAGTTAGATCTCTATGTCCTCTGTGTGTGCGTGTGTGTGTGTGTGTACTCAGATGGTATAAAGTGTCTCCTTTCTGGTGCCTCTGCTTGTGTTTATGGACAGCACAGAATGTTGGCAATTAGTGCAGATTCTATAGTCAGTTGCTAGTCTCTTAGAAAGGGGACAGGGGCATATGTAGATATATGAAGGCTCTTGGCAAGTACATCTCACAGGTTTGTCCTGTCTTCTGTTAATGATCTGAGAAGCTAGAGTTAGCTAGAAGTTGGCCAGAAGTCAAGGTTGTGCTGGGAATGAGATTCTCGACCTCCGTGGCTGCTAAAAGCAGGTCCTTTGGGAAATGCCATTTTTGTTTCTCTCCCCAACTCTGCCAGAGGTGAGCACCCTCCTTCATCATCACCCCTCTGCTTCCTTCAGTTTTCAAGGCACGTTGCTTTGGCATATCTCATAGCCAAGCCTTGATTTTTCTTTCCTGAAGAAGAGGCTCATCTCGGTCTTCCAGGAAATCAGTTCCATTATAAAAACATGCTGGTCTTGTTAAGTTTAATAAATGCAACTCAGAACCAGCCTTGAGGTCTTAGGCTGCCAGCTGGAATGCTTCCTGAAGCCTTAGGAGTGTGGCAGTCTCGGCCACCTCCCCTCCCCCTATCCCCGGGCACCTGCGTCTCTCCTGAGACTGTGGGTCTGCGCTGGATGCCCAGGAAACATTTCAGACCATGGCAGCGGTCAATGAAGGACTCCTCTCTGTGGGTTTCCCTGGTGGCTCAGATGGTAAAGAATCTGTCTGCAATACAGGAGACCTGGGTTCAATCCCTGGGTCAGGAAGATCCCCTGGAAAAAGAAATGGCTACACACTCCAGTATTCTTGCCTGGAAAATTCCATGGACAGAGGAGCCTGGCAGGCTACAGTCCACGTGGGGTTGCAAAGAGTTGGGTATGACTGAGCGACTAACACTTTCCCTTTCTCAGTGGGGAGGGTGAAGAAGGGCTGATCTGAGCCTGGGGCATTTCAGCTGTTCGTTCTCCTCTGGGTCCCACAATTCCCCCTGGAGCAGAGAGGAGCTGGGTGATTGGGTTTGTTGTTGCTGGGTCTTCCTGGTATCTGCTCCAGACCTCCTCGCTCGAATCATAATCCCAGAGAAGGAGTCACTAAGAAGGACAGACAGCGAGTCCTAGTCTGGAGTAAGAGCCTTTTAATTTCTGCTCTGCCACAATTAATGATCAGGTCTGGGGTCCTTTCTTTTAACTCTTTTGTATCTCAATTGTTTGACCTGTAATCTTGAACTGCTCAGAACTTGACAATGCTAAGCTGACAAATTCAATGACATGGAACATAAGGGAGAATGCTGAATGTCGGAGCAATGCTTCCGTGCAAGGCAGGAGTGACTTCAGAGAGGCTTCTTTTTGTGGCAGTATCTTCAATGGGCAGGCTCTGCAGGAACCTCCTCTTAGAGCACACACGTCTGCTTGTTCTCGTGGTTCAGTCTGCCTGACGTCTGTGTCATCAAGAGCACCGTGTTCCCCAGCAAGGGGAGAGGACAAATGGTGCGGAGAGAAGGAGTGACAGTGTATTTGAGTGGCACGCTGTTCGCATGTAAAGGGGAGGAAGGAGAGAAATGCTCTTATTTGGTTTAGAGCAAATTTTAGCTGATTTTCCTTTGAAATATCCTTCTCAGGTAGAGGTAAAAAGAGTTTCTCCTGTGGCCCAGTTCCTGAAAACTCATGAAAATCTCAACCACTGACTTTCCAAACAGCATTGCCGTACCCAGGGCTGACCCTCTCCACCAACAACCGGGTGTTTTCCCCTTTTGTGAGTGCTCCCCAGGCGTGTCCTCCACATTCGGGAGCTTGGCAGCCGCAGCTGTGATAGCACAAGGGCTCTGAGTGCATGACCGGCCCCTTCCGGCCTCCAGACACAGCTCAAAGGCTCCCAGGCACATCCAGGCCGGGGCCTGCTCTCGCCCATGCCAGTTGTATCAGCTCCCAGCTGCTGTGTAACAGATAGCCACAAATGTAGAGACTTAACGCAATGGAAATTTACCATCGCCCAATTCTGCAGATCAGAAGTCCGGTAGGCTTGGCTGATTGCTACCCTGGATCCAAGGCTGAAACCACGGTGAAGCCGGCCTGGATGCCGATCTGAGGTCTCAGGGGAGCATCCTCTTCTGGCTCATTCAGGTACTTGACTAAAATCACAGGGTGTAGGACTGAGGCTCCTTTCCTGGCTCCATCCCCTGACTCCAGACTCCACCTGCTTCAAGGCCAGTAACGGGGGAGCTCACACTCTGCATCTCTCCTGCCTTATCCGCTCGCGTCTCTGACCTCAGCCAGAAAGACTCTCTGCTTTTAAGGAAAGGACACACCCAGATCACTCAGGAAAATCTCCCTGTCCCTAGGTCCTTTAGTCTACAAACTCCCCTTTGCCACGTGCACAAAGTATTCACAGACATCAGGGATTAGGGCATTTTTGGGGAGGCCATTGTCCTGTCTACCCCACAAACCCTCAGGTTAGGGGTACCCCAGGAATCAAGCATTTACATGCAGTTGGGTTTGAGAGGATTTCTCTGTGAACCCATTTGGGAAGCTCACTAGAAGTCACCAGGTCACTTTTTTTTTTTTTTTTTAATATTTATTTAGCTGCTCCAAGTCTCAGTTGCAGTAAGTGGAATCTTTAGATGTGGCATTTGAACTCTTACCTGTGGCAGGTGGGATCTTGGTTCCCCAACCAGGGATTGAACCTGGGCACCCTGCATTTGTCCAGAGTCCTCGCCACTGGACCACCAGGGAAGTCCCCACCTGGTCACTTCTGTGTCTTCCCTCCCTTCCCTTTCTGTCCTTCTGTTAATCTAGGAGAGAGGGGATGGGAGACAAAAATGGATGGGCTTTTAAAAATGTGTATATATATATTATCCATACATAAATATACATACATTTATACATATGTATATCTATACTCACATATATGCACATATGTGTATATGTGAGGGAAGCCAGGTGGCGCTAGTGGTAAAGAACCCGCCTGCCAATGCAGGAGACAAGAGATGCGGGTTCCATCCCTGGGTCGGGAAGATCCCCTGGAGGAGGAAATGACAACCCACTCCAGTATTCTTGCCTGGAGAATCCTATGGACAGAGGATCCTGGCGGGCTACGGTCCATGGGGTCGCAGAGTCAGACACGACTGAAACGACTTAACACACATGAACACGTGTGTATATATGTGCATGTATGTATATGTATGTGTGTATACAACAGACACATAGAAGAATACATACACACACATATGTATTATCTCCACCCTGAGTTCATTAGCAGAATGCCCCCAGAGGTCCTTGTTGAATTAGCCAACCCTTCGCAGTGTCCAGAGACCATTATTATCTAACTTGACTCCTGCTGACTTGGTCCCCACTTGGTTTTGTGGGACCTCCTGATCCACTGTCACTCTGGGCCTCTGCCTGGAGAAAGATGACCTAAAGCTGAAGCCTGAATATCCCAGAGAGCTGCCCAGCTGAGCTACAGACCCTCTGATCAAACCACTCCATTTCTCTCTCGGGGAAAAGCAGAACCAAGAGCAAGGCTGAGGAGGAACGTGAAGCAAAGCTGCCCAGTAGGGAGGGGGGAGCAGGGAGGGGGCATGAGAGGCCTGGGCAACACCCCCAGCCCGGATCGTCTTCACTTTTTTCAGAAGTAGTGGAGCATTTGGGGAATGCCAGATGTATCCATACATGAAAGTGTGATGCTTGTTCTCTACAAAGCACAGACACTTTGTAGGTATGCCTCGCACACTCCTCCCCAGTCAATGGTCTGTCCTGACCAGGTATTTTCTGTTTGAAATACATGTTTTGGAGGAGATTTCCTCTAATTGAGTGAGTCTCTGAAGAAGTGCTGAGTTCTGATGTTTTATCGTGAATTCATATTCCAGAAGAAAAAATATGCTTTGGGTTCTACTGGGTTATGATATATTTTTGAAGGAAAAAAAAAAACAAAAAACTTTAACTTCTGGTTACCAGGGATAACTGTCTTCCCTGGTGGCTGAGCAGTAAAGAATCCACCTGGCAATGCAGGAGATGTGGATCAATCCCTGAGTCAGGAAGATCCCCTGGAGGAGGGCATGGCAACCCACTCCAGTATTCCTGCCTAGAGAATCCCATGGACAGAGGAGCCTGGCAGGCTACAGTCCATAGGGTCACAAAGGGTCGGACATAATTTGGCAACTGAACAACATGTGTAATAAGTAAGGCTGGAGCCCCTCAGGTTGCTTGTTCAGTGTTTCTGGCTCCTACCATTCCTCCGGACATCCATGTGACTTTGGAAGAGGCCTGGATATGGCTGGGTGGAAGCTTCTAAGGGCAGCTTTTAGTGCAGAGAAAGGTGCGTTAACCACCGGGGCTGCTCAGGAATGACATGGCCTGGGGAGGACAGGTCACAGGGACAGAGGTCCTCAAAAAGAGGATGCATCCTGCTGATCAGGGTGCTTGGAGATTCCAGCATCAGATAGATGTTAAACTCAGTCGCTCTAGCTCCCTCCCTCAGCTGAGGTGCTAGGAGTTTGGGAGTCTCTTTTGAGGTGGTCGATTTATGACGGGTGAGACTTATGTGTGAAGTTTCACACTCACAAAAGCCGTCTTCTGATGACAGCAGCACTGCCCACGGCGCGTCCTCACCAGACCTGGAGTCTGTGTGCGAACAAGAATCTGCAAAGCACTGAGTTCTTAAACAAGAGGAGGTTTTCCAGCTAAATTGCCCAAACCCAAGAGTGTCCAGGGCAGCCTTTGCAAGTGACCCCTGCAGAGTGATCTCAGGCGAGAAAATATATTTAAAATATTTCAGTGGCCTCCAGTCTGACCTCCTGACCATGATACAAACCAGGCAAAGATTTCTCACCCTGGATGTCATCTGCAAAATATCCAACTCAAAACAGCGTCACTGATGAAGCGAGAGAGATTAGAAACCAAAACGGTGAAGTAGCCAGGACTCGAAAAATACTGCTATGAATGACGGGAACGTGGATAAACTAAAAGTTCGCTATCGAGCCCACGTGGAACCAGCAGGCCTTTGGGAGAAGAGCATCAACCAGCTTGTTCAGGAAGTGAGCCCGGTGTCCAGGGTGTGGGGTCTGGTTCCAGCGTGGTGCAAGCCCGAGAGGAAGTGGGCAGGAGACGCAGGTGAGAAACAGGGGCAAGGAGCGAGGGAGCGTCGTCGTCAGTGGCTGGGGCGAGAATGCCTGGCTCTGACTCGTTGGCCGGCACTCCACAGGCCCTTCCCTGGCTGCGCCTCCCCCTGCCGGTGGGGAGGGAAAGGCCCCCAGGGTCACCCTTGGCAGGAGCACGTCCAGCCTGGAGCATCCCCCCTCCTCCTCTTCCTTCTCCCTCTCCACCTCCCATTGCCTGCCCTGGCTCCCTGTGACCATTTTCTCCCTTTGGTCTCTGCATCAGAGAAGCACAGGCCGTGGGGCGGCTGCCTGGACTTTCAGCGCCCCCTTCCCCACCTCCCCTGGGGGAGAGACAAAAGGAGAATCTCCTCCAGGGCAGTGGTCTTCAGCGCCCCCAGCCAGGCGGGTCCGGCAAAGGAGGCCCTCCCTGTATCCGCTTCCTGCACGGTCATCGTACGAACACCCACCACTGAACAACCCACCCACCCGCCAGGGTTATAGAGTCCAGAACAATCCGACAGCCCTGAGCTTCGAAGCACATCGACCAGAGGCCAGAGCAGCCATGGGCGGCAGGCTGACTCATTCTTCTCAGCAAACATCTGCGGATGCCAAGATCTGAGCTCTGACTCTGGTTTCTGAAAAGCAGAGTAAGTCTTCAGTGACATAAAAACGCCACAGTGTGCCCAGAGGCGGGGGCAGTTCCAGAAGGAGCCGGCACCTCCTGCAGGGAAGTCAAGAGGCTTCGGCAGGTGGCGTGTGCACGGGGCTGGGGAAGGTGCAGTTCTAACCGGGATGGGGATGCGGATGGGAGAGGTGTGGCTGGAGGGGGCGGTGAGCAGGGGAGGCAGGAGGCTATTCGCAGGGCTGGAGCCGGGCTTGGGTTCACTCCTTCACTCTGCTCAGTTAGCAAAGCGGTCACTGGGAGCCCTAATAGTGTCAGCACCCAGACACTCTTACAGATGGAGCCACACACACACACACACGCGCACACACACACACACACACACACACTTGGGTTCACTCCTTCACTCTGCTCAGTTAGCAAAGCGGTCACTGGGAGCCCTAATAGTGTCAGCACCCAGACGCTCTTACAGATGGAGACACACACACACACACACACACCATGGGGCTGGGGGAGGGCACCATGATGGCTGAGCCTTGACTGGGGGCCCAGATTGCACTCATTTCACAGAACCATCTGACAGACACCCATGGCCTGATGGGCATCGTTCTATTTTAGTGGAATTTGATAGAAGGCTTGGAGTTGGCCCAGGGGCTGTCCGAAAGGGGGCACCTGAGGCCAGTGGAAAATTCATGAAGGCAGGACAGTTTGGTTCAGTTCAGTCTCTGTCATGTCTGACTCTTTGTGACTCCATGGACTGCAGCATGCCAGGCTTCCCCATCCATCACCAACTCTTGGAGCTTACTCAAACTCATGTCCATTGAGTCAGTGATGCCATCCAACCATCTCATCCTCTGTCGCCCCCTTCTCCTGCCATCAATCTTTCCCAGCTTCAGGATCTTTTCCAATGAGTTAGTTCTTTACATCAGGTGGCCAAAGTATGGGAGCTTTAGCATCAGTCCTTCCAGTGAATATTCAGGACTGATGTCCTTTAGGATGGACTGGTTGGATCTCCTTGTAGTCCAAGGGACTCTCATGAGTTTTCTCCAACACGACGAAAGCATCAATTCTTTGGTACTCTGCTTTCTTTATACTCCAACTCTCACATCCACACATGACTACTGGAAAAAGCATAGCTTTGACTAGACAGACCTTTGAAAGCAGGACAGGTCTTCACTCACCTAGCTCTCAGGGCCCATCCGTCCTGGGGTCTGATGATGCTCAGGGGGCCCAGGAAAAGATAGGACAGGTGCCTGAGGTCTCCCAGCAGGATCTCTTGGGGAGGTTAATGACCCCCATTTAGACTCAGCTGCATTTTCAGATCTGGAGCCCGGCCCCTCCACCCAGGGAACTGAGACTCTCCCCTGCTGCCCTGACCAGGCGGGTGGAAGGAGTTCTGTGAAAAAGAAGCACCAATTATGTCTCAGAAGATCACAGGGGGCATGAAGTTTGGGGTTTTTTAAATCACCCAAGTGATACAGGAACATATTCTCAAGGAATGAATTTTAGTCATCAGGATAAAAAGGAAGTTTTTCCCTTGACCCCCTCATCATTCTATAGGGTCCTTGTGGGATTTTGTGGGTCTTTCCAGACTATCTTCTCAGAGTTCAAATACATACACTGTATGTGTGCATTCATATACAGCAGATGGGGGGAACTGCTTTACCTAAAGGGAATCATACATACCCTTTGAATTGTTCTACAATTTGATTTTCAAATATTTCCTGAAAGCATGTCAACACATAGATGTCATTCTTCTTTCAAGTGTTTAATAGAATTCCAGAGTATAGATGAACCATAGTGTATTCTTCTATGAATGACTATTTAGACTAATTTTTCTTTACTACTCAGAAAATGAGGTAGTGGGTTTTCTTGTATGTATCTCTTTGTGCACAAGTGTTAGTATTTCTTTAGGACTGACAACTAGACATAGAGTCACTGAGTTAAAAGCTAAGCATAGTTTAAATACTGATTGTGGTGGTGGGTAGGTCGCTCAGTCATGGCCAACTCTTTATGACCCCATGGACTGTAGCCTGTAAGACTTCTCTGTCTGTGGGATTTTCCAGGCAAGCATCCTGGAGTGGGTTGCCATGTCCTTCTCCAAGGGATCTTCCTGACCCAGGGATCAAACCTGGGTCTCCTGCACTGCAGGCAGATTCTTTACCGACTGGGCTACCAGTGAATATTGTCCCCCAAAGAGAGTGTACCAACTCATGCTCCATTTCTGCCCACCTTCACTCATGTTGGTAACAATCTCGTCAGGACCGGGATTTTTGCCAATTTGATGGGGAGGGAAAAAAATCGTTGTTTTAATTTCCATTTTCTGGATAATAATCAGCTTGCACATATTTCCATGATTGTTGACCCTTTTTCTCCCCTCAGTGCCAGTTCAAACTCTTTGAACGTTTTTCGATTGGGTTGTTTGTTCTTTTCCTATTAACACGTTCCTCATATAATCTCAGTAATAATTTTATAACTAGCTTTTCCCATTATTTTTCTCCCAACCTGTCACTTGCCTTTTAACTTAATTTTTAAACAAAAAGTATAATTTATTAACAAATTCTATCTATAAATCTCATCCTACATGGCTCCTGGGCTTTCCTGGTGGCTCAGTGGCAAAGAACCCGCCTGCCAAGGCAGGACCTGAGCTCAATCCCTAGGCTGGGAAGATCCCCTGGAGGAGGGCATGGTGACCCACTCCAGTATTCTTGCCTGGAGAATCCCATGGACCCAAGAGCCTGGCGGGCTACAGTCCACGGGGTCGCAAAGAGTCAGACATGACTTACTAGCTAAACAACAACATGACTCCTAGGTTTTGTGCCATATACCCTCACCCCAAAATGATGCAAATATTTCCTTTATTTTCTTCTAATACCTTTCTATTTTGCTTTTTAAGTCTGGCATAGTAACTTATCTGTAATATAATTTTGTGTGGGGGGGTGTGAACTAAAGTTCTTTTTTTTATATACCCAAAAATCCATATTTTATTTTTTGAATTTAAATTAATTTATTTATTTTAATTGGAGGCTAATTACTTACAATATTATAGTGGTTTTTGCCATACACTGACATGAGTCAGTCATGGGTGTACCTGTGGCCCCATCCTGAACCCCCCTCCTACCTCCCCCCACCCATCCCATCCCTCAGGGTCATCCCAGTGCACCAGCCCTGAGCACCCTGTCTCATTCATTGAACCTGGACTGGCGATCTGTTTCACATATGATAATATACATGTTTCAATGCTATTCTCTCAAATCATCCCACCCTCGCCTTTTTCCACAGAGTCCAGAAGTCTGTTCTTTAAATCTGTGTCTCTTCTGCTGTCTCGCATAGAAAGTCCTAACCCTCCTTTGTCCCGAATGTCTCAATACCGCTTGCTAGTGGTTCTAGCAGTTGTCAAGCCTGATAGTCTCAGAATTCTTTTACACTCTTAAAATTATTGAGGACCTGGAGAACTTCTGTTCATGTAGATTATGTCTATTTCATCATGTCTGAAATTAAAGCTGAGAAATTTGGGGGAATTCTCCGGTGGTCAGGTGCTTAGGACTCTGCGCTTTCATTGCCTCGTTCACCCTGTTTAGTCCTTGCTCGGGAAACTAGGATCCCACAAGCTGCTCAGCAAAAAGTAAAAAAACACTGAGAAATTTTTAAAACACAGAAATGCATAAGAGGGGTGAGGACATCATCTTGCAACAGGCAGCCTCCGGAAGAAGCCTCCACGTGGTAGCGTGAGAGTCAGGCTGGGACGAAAATAATGTTTCAGCGATAGTAGGAAAATAGTTTTGATCTGGAGGGTCCCCTGAAAGGAACTTGGGGACTCGAGGGGCCCACGGGCCCCACTTTGTGAACCACCGTCTTTGTTTACTAGAAAGGTCTTCTCCTGCTCCCACCTCCCTGATTTTTTTTTTCTCCCATACCTGTTCTTGTACATTTTCTCTTCCTGATGAATTTTCAAATCAGTTTGTCAAATTCCATTTAAAAAATTCCTGTTGGGATTTTGACTGGCGTTATAAGTGACTTCATAGATTAGTTGGGGACAACTTTGCACCTCTGTGGAGAAGGAAATGGCACCCCACTCCAGTATTCTTGCCTGGAGAATCTCATGGACGGAGGAGCCTGGTGGGCTGCAGTCCATGGGATGGCAAGGAGTCGGACACGACCAAGTGACTTCACTTTCGCTTTCTCTTTTACACACCTCTATATAAGCATTGGGCTTCCCTGGTGGCTCAGATGGTAAAGCATCTGTCTAAAATGTGGGAGACCTGGGTTTGATCCCTGGGTCGGGAAGATTCCCTGGAGAAGGAAATGGCAACCCACTCCAGTACTCTTGCCTAGAAAATCCCAAGGACGGAGGAGCCTGGTGCAGGCTACTGTCCATGGGGTCACAAAGAGTCAGACACGACTGAGTGACTTCACTCACTTCACTCATATAAGCATTTAGGAGAAAGGATTGGAGAGACTGAAAGACGATGGCCCAGTGATTCAGTCTGAAGGGTCCCAGTAACTTGATCTTCAATGTGTCTGTCATGTAAATCATCAGAAAGTCAGCACCCTCAACCCCAGACTCAGTGACGGGCCCTCAAGTGACAGGAACACAAGCTGTAGTTTCTTATCTCTGTCTAAGGATGAAAGAGGCACCTAATTGATGAGAAAAATAGGCTGACAAGTTCCTGAACCTAGATATCTAAGAGCATTAAAGGCTGATGTAGACATTCCATCTAGAGAACAAAGGGGGCTATTGTTGATGTCTGCTTTTCCATCAGAGCCCTTCCTATAAGTGAGCATGGCCTAGCTTACTATCATTTTTAGAAAAACTAGAGGACAAAAAGATTACCCATGTCATCTGTTTCTTGTATTTTAAGTATCAGAACCTCAGACAGAGACCTGAAGCAGGAAAAGATGCAGGAAGACCCAGGGGTGGGTGGCCAGTGCCCACCGAGAAAGGCCGCCCGGCATCCAGTGGCATCCCAGTCACATACAGAAAGGGTGCTCAGAGCAGAAAGGGTCCAAGGCAAGCATTCCCTGGCCATTCTGGAATCTGGGGATTTTGGTCAATGAGGAAATTCACATGAAATACAGACTTTTTAAAATAAACTGTTATCTGGATTTGGCACTTAGCAAAAAAAATCCCGTCGTGGCCAGCCTGGCGGCTGGAATGTGGGGAGCTGGGCGATGACATGTTAGCAGAGACAAGTTCTTCCCCCGGGGCAGGGCTGAGGCTGTGGGACTGGTGGACGAGGTGTGATGTCATGGGCAGACTCAGCCTTGCTGTCGGAGCTCTGAGGCCTCAATGTTAGGGCCTGTCTTGTGGCGCTCCATGGCCTGGGGCCTCGGGAAGCTCTTTCTCTCCTACAAGTCTGGAGACCATGTTACAGTTCTGTTCTGCCGTAAATTGCTGTCTGAGTTTTTATAAGTGGTTTGACTTCTCTGGGCCTTAGCTCTTCATTTTACAGATAAGTATTTTGTCAAATGAAAGGATTAGAATAAATCAGGACATCTTTTACTTAGAGTCCATGACTATCCATAGAGAGGCATCAGCAGCGTTTTTAAGCCTCCTGAAATTTTAAGAAAAAATGTGTCCATGTGAATTTTTTTTTTACTTTGCTAACAAAGACCCATCTAGTTAAAGCTATGGTTTTTCCAGTAGTCGTGTATGGATGTGAGAGTTGGACTCTAAAGAAAGCTGAGCACTGAAGAATTGATGCTTTTGAACCCTGGTGTTGGGGAAGACTCTTGAGAGTCCCTTGGACTTCAAGGAGATCCAACCAGTCCATCCTAAAGGAAATCAGTCCTGAATATTCATTGGAAGGACTGATGCTGAAGCTGAAGCCCCAGTACTTTGGCTACCTGATGCAAAGAACTGATTCATTGGAAAAGACCCTGATGCTGGGAAAGATTGAAAGTGGGAAGAGAAGGGGATGACAGAGGATGAGATGGTTGGATGGCATCACCAACTCAATGGACATGAGCTTGAGTAAGCTCCAGGTGTTGGTGACGGACAGGGAAGCCTGGCATGCTGTAGTCCATGGGGTCGCAAAGAGCTGGACACGACTGAGTGACTGAACTGAACTGAACTGAAGGTTAAAAACCTTTGGTTCCATGACCTCTCACCTTTTACAATTCCCCAAATACTGAGGTGCCCTCACCATTCTGCCCAGCACTGTTTCTGCGTCTCTGCCAGGCCATCTCCTCTTGCTTACCTTCCCACGGACAAGCAGACCCCTATTCCTTGAGGGTAGGGAGCTTACCCTCCCCCACTGTCCTGAGTGCAGTGTCCTGAGTGCCCCAAAAGGCACAGAGCAGGCATTTCTGGGATCATGTGGAAACCCGAGGAGGGACACCCACCCACCAGCATTTTTAGTCTTTTTCAATTCCCTAGCCATCTAGCCAGCACCTTGGCATGCAGCAGGTTGAGCGGGGGTCAAGGGACATCTGAAGCCACACTCTTGGCCACGGAGGAGGCTCTTGTCTTCTTGGGGGCTGGGGAAGACAGATGGAGGCTGGCAGAGGTAACTGCTGTGCTTTGAAACATCTTTGAGGCAGTAAACATCCAGCTGCTTATTAAATTGTCTCCTACTGCTGTTGGCCTATTTCCACTCATGTCTTCTTTTTTTTAAATCAGCAAATGGGTTTTGATACATTAAAGCAGAATTTATGTTTCTTAATCTTATTATGGTGTAGATGTTTTTAACATGAAGCTGTCGGATCAGTGAGAGAATGTATTGTTCAGATATTCAGCCTGAGAGTGAATTTGAGGGGGGTGCAGTCTTTAAGGTGCCATGGGTTTGAGAATCCCTGATGAAGAGGGTCCCCGTCTCCCCCAGCCGAGGTTGGGGACAGCCTAGAGCCACGTGTCCCTCAGCAAGAATCAGGAAAGGACCCGGCCCTCCACACTTCCAAGGTTCAAATCCCTGCTCTGCTGTTTCCTATGCAAATTATGTAACTGCTTCCTGCCTCGGTTTCCCTGTGGGTCCCGTGGGAATCAGACGTCTCACTGCGTTGCTCTGAGGACTGAGTGAGTTATTCCACGTGAAGCCTTTGGAGCAGGGCCTGACCCATAACCAGTGATGCCAGCATTGTTATGAATGGCGATGACCGTTCCTCCAGACATCCTGTGGGCCACGGGGCAGCTGTCAGCAGGGAGGCAGAGGGGGCGGCGTCTCGCATCCTACCTGGAATCCGTGCCGTTTTGACCCGGCTGTGAGCTAACAGTGGAGCTGCATTCTGTTATTTATAAAACGCTTCCAAAGCACGTGAGATATTAATATAGAACACTGCGTATTTGTTGGGGGAGGGGTTGCTATAAACCTTTAAAACACCACATCTGCTGCTAACAATGCCTCCTTTTGGAGGTAATCCGGTCAGTGGCATCGCAAAAGGAACAGCAGCTGCGAAGCAAGCCATAGCCGTGCTAGAGGCTATGACCCGCCTCCAGCTTCACATGCCAGCTTTCGTATGTTCACACGGATGGATGTTACATATGTTTTGACAGGACCATCGTTCTGCCTGGATTATCAACTGTTCATGACGCATATGTATTTCTGAGACCATAGACGGGCTCTTCGTGTGTGTGTGTGTGTGTGTGTGTGTGTGTGTGTGTGTGTGTGTGAAGTCGCTCAGTATTGTCCAACTCTGCGATCCCATGGACTGCAGCCCACCAGACTCCTCTGTCCATGGAATTCTCCAGGCAAGAAGACTGGAGTGGGGTGCCATTGCAGGCTCTTCGTGTGTGATTCAGTAAATAAATCTTTTGGTTCATTCTTCCTTCTCTTTCCTACCCTGTCTCCATTCCATTTGTCACTTCCTCTTTGACCTCTCTGCTCTCTTGTTTTTCCCTTCCAGCCTCCACAAGCTCATTGCCCGTGTCAGCTTCTTTCCTACCACCCCGTTCTCCCGACTCAGGCTTCCTTGTCAGTTTCCCGGGGCTCCACTTCGCCTCTGCTTCCCAGCCAGTGCAGGCAGGGCTCCCGTGTCACCGCCTCCCCCCATCTGTGCCCTTTTGGGTGGGGAGATGAGGCTGGGAGGAGGGGCGTCTATGAGCCTGCGGGCAGGCGATTGAGAACAGGACCATCTTTGCTATCTGAGCCACCATCCCCGTGCCCCCATTTGCAGCGAGACCTCCGCCATAACCGTTTGTCCCCCTGGGTGACCCTGGCAGAAATTGAAGTGTTGCCCAGGCTAGTGGCAGGGGTCTGCTTCTCCCCATTTCTCTCTTCCCCCTCCAATCCTCCCTACCCCTCTGTACTCACCCACTTTTCCAGAATCTACCATAGACTTCCTCTTCGTGGGATGTGTGGCTCCTCCTCCATCCCGTTCACCTCCTTCCTCCGTGAGGACCGGGTGGGACCCCCAGAGCACCATGTTTTGGATCTGTAAGACCCTCACTGCTCGCGCTCTTGGCACCATGGCCAACTGGGCATTGTTCTCATGAAATGTCTTTAATTTCTAAGTAGGGCTCTTCTGAAACCTTGCAGTTTCCAGAAATTTAAACCTTAGAAAAGTAAAGCGTGTTTCCTTTTTTCCAAGAGCAGACCCAGGGGTTTATTCTGATGTTGAATGTCAGTCAACAGGCAGGAGCCCATTCATGCCTCCTGTTTTGAATGCAGCCAGACAGTGGCATTTGTTAATCGTGACATGGCAGATGGTGGCATTGCCTTGGCTGATATATTCATTTCTCTGGTCCAAAGAGAAATTATATCCAAACCTGAAAAAAATCAATGGTGATATATTACCACATGATCTATAGCTTCCATCCTTGGAAGCATGAGGAAAGCACAAGTATTTTACTTTCTCTGGCTTGTCATTTATCAATGGCAAATGCATGATGTATACTTAAACTCCCAGACCTCTGACAATTTTTTTTTCCTGAGATCCAACTGTATCTTGTAAATAGAATCTTATCAATATTTGTGGGACAGAAAAATTCTCTAGTCTTTTCAAATGGCCACACTCTTGGTTGATTTATCGCATCTGTTGAAGAATGCCAGGCTTTTTTCCCCCCGTTTGGTTTTAGCATATCTTGTGGAACTCACAGCTCCCCATCACTCAATGTCTGGTGTGGATCCAGGTTTCCTAGTTGCCTGTCAAATAGCTGAGGACAGCCCTATGTGTCAGGGTTGGCTGAGGGGCTGGGATAAGGTCCCCTAAGAAAAAAATTCCACTCACCCTGATGCCACACTGAGAAATGCCCCTGCAGAGTCAGAAGCCCATCCGCAATGGGAGTGGGCATCCTGTGGGGGGAAGGGCCATCCAGGAAGGGAGATAGCCAGGAAGATAAACGCTGCCCGGGTTCCAGTCGCCCGCGGTCAGCCCTGCAAGTGGCTGTCACAGCCTCAAATCAGGTCAGGAGAGAAATTTGTCAATGCTCCAGCCCAGCTTTCAGAAGGCAAGGGTAGGGGCGGCAATTGAAGTGAGTCCATTCAGCGAAGACCCGGGCCACTGCCCACACCAACCAGTGTGTTCCCTGGTTTTGCTGCAGGGTGGGTCACAAGGAAGGTGCCAAGGTCAGGCGGGGAGGACAGTCAGGAACTGCCAGCCGTGAGAAAGGAATAAGGCCTGGTCAGCGAGCCGCCAATCCCCTGCTGAGTACAAATGCACTGTGAAGGAGGATGTGGCCTTGCGCCTGCCCCGGAGGGTCTTCCCGGGCTGGGAGACCACCGATGCCAGGCTAGGAGACCACCAATGCCAGGCTAGGTGGACGCCAGGGCCCGAGTGAGGGCCTGGGGGTGGCTCCTGTCCAAATCTCATCCATCCAGCTGCCCTGGGGCCCTGTGAACGTCACAGTCCTGCCAGCTCACCTCCTTGACTCCAGGTACTGTGCTGGAGGCCGTGGTCTGCTTCTTCTCCGTCTGGTCCATCGTGGGGCTCTCGGGTTTCCACACGTACCTGATAAGCTCCAACCAGACCACGAATGAAGACGTAAGTTCCTGCAGGGTGGGGCATGGGCGTGTTCTTTTGTGGGAAATAAAGAAAGAAGAGGTGGGGGCGGCCAGGTCTTCCGAGTTCCCTTTCCAGATGTGAGCCCCTGGGAGCAAAGAGCCTGCGGGAGAAGCATTTTCCAACACCCATCTCCAATTTCTCTATCACAAATCATCACATTGTCCTGACCACACCACTTAGATACTCAGAGCGGCTGGCTGACCCCTAATCCAAGGCCCAAGGTGGGCTTCTGCTCTGTTCGTTTGCAATGCTTTGAGAGCAATTTGCCACCCTGCCCCTGAAGCGAGATGGTGCAGGCTGGCTTCTTGCAGATAATGATTCCATTATATTTTGGGAGGCGACTGCCCTGACCCAAAATTTAACCTTTTGTCTAGGATTATCTGCCTGTATTTAATGCCAACAGAGAGGAGATATAAAACCAGAAAACCTAACGTTGGAAAATGTTTTGTCATGACCCTGGTCCCTTCTGCTCCGAATATTTGGATTCTGACAGAAGTCTCTGTCAGTACCTGAACTAAATGTCTCAGGATTAGTCAGGTTGCCTTAAAGACTTGGAAAATCAGTGCTGATGACATGCATGAGTTTAGAGGCTATTAAGACAGTTACTCGTGGTTGGTAACTAAGAGCATCAGAAATACTCTGCCGAAGTATTTAGGAGCTGAATCCAGGCTATCAATGGGCAGTTGGAGGAGGCACGTTACCCCATTAATGACATTACTATTTATCACACTAAGTGTGATATGAAAACCATCAGGACATCCCTGGTGGTCCAGTGGCTAGGACTTCACCTTCCAACACAAGGGATGCGGGTTCAAGCCCTGCTCAGGAAGCGGAAATCCCACAAGCCTCACGGCCAAAAAACCAAAACATAAAACAGAAGCACTATTGTAACAAATTCAATAAAGACTTTAAAAACGGTGATTAAAAAAAAAAAAAGATCTCCACTTGCTGATGTGAACTGGCCTTTAAGTACCAGGTTGTGGAAATAGATTATTTTCCCCAGAGAATGCTACTTCTCCCCCTGATCTGACCTGCTGTTTGGGGATATTTCCAAGTTTAGAGTAAATGCCAGTTGTCCTTGAGAAAAGTACCTTGGTTTCTCCTGCTGAAGAAACGAGTAAAGACCATCTTCCATTCTTTATGGACTTCTCATGGTCTGATTGACCCAACCTGGGGCATTGGTGTGAGGCAGACTGTGTCACTGACCATCCTTTTCTTTCAGATTAAAGGATCTTGGTCAAATAAAAGAGGTAAAGAAAATTACAACCCCTACAGCTACGGAAACATCTTTACAAACTGCTGCGTCGCGCTGTGTGGACCAATCTCTCCAAGGTAAGATTCAGACAGCATTTGTTGTCATTCAGTCATGTCTGACTCTTTGCGACCCCCATGGACTTCAGCACTCCGGGCTTCCCTGTCCTTCACCATCTCCCAGAGCTTGCTCAAACTTATGTGCTTCCCTGATGGCTCAGCTGGTAAAGAATCCGCCTGCAATGCGGGAGATCTGGGTTCAGTCCCTGGGTTGGGAAGATTCCCCCGGAGAAGGGAATGACTACCCACTCTAGTATTCTGTCCTGGAGAATCCCATGGAATGTATAATCCATGGGGTCACAAAGAGTCAGACATGACTGAGCAACTTTCAGTTTCACTGTGTCCACTGCATCGGTGATGCCATCCAGCCATCTCGTCCTCTGTCATCCCCTTTTCCTCCTGCCTTCAATCTTTCCCAGCATCAGGGTCAACCAGGGGAAGCTTGTGTGTTAGTAGAGGCCTCAGGCGGCCACTGTGGAGACCGCCGGCCCGGTCAGCTCTCTGCTCATGCTACGGAGACACAGCCTTAACGAAATAGAGATGTGACTTGTTTTATACTTGTTGTGATATGCTTGGCATAACATTCCACTGAATTTGTGTCAAGTTTGGGAAAATCCCCTCAGGATCAAAATAGGGAAACTGAGGCACGGGACCCCCATGAATTACTAGAAGATGTTGAATGTCTGTGATGCGCAGAGGGCTGTAGAGAGGGACCTGGGACACAGTGGAGGAAGTGATTAGAAAGCCTGTAGAAGTAAGTGGTGAGAGCTGAGTCGTACAGAATAGACATGCTAGAATAGTTCAGAGGGAGCGATCTGTGTGGGCTGAAGGAGCTGAGACTCTGTTGATGGTGAGATGGCAGTCATGTTAATGATGGCCGTGGCTGACGTTTGTCAAATAGCATTACACTCTGTTCTAACTGCTTTGCATGGATTAACTTTTAAAACCTCACTCTGTACTTATGTGCTAAGTCGCTTAAGTTTTGTCCGACTCTTTGCGACACCATAGCCCTCCAGGCTCCTCTGCCCATGGGATTCTCCAGGCTAGAGTACTAGAGTTGGTTGCCATTTCCTTCTCCAGGGGATCTTCCCAACCCAGGATCCAAGCAGCATCTCAGAAGTCTCCTGCATGGGCAGGCAGGTTCTTTATCACTAGCACCACCTGGGAAGCCCTTCTGTACTTATGAGGTACTATTACATCCCATTATGTGGAAGAGGGAACCAAAGCACACAGATGTTAAGTAACAGGCCCAAGATCACACAGCCAGTAAGTGCTGCCTCGTCAGGACCCAGACCTAGGCATCCGATATCAGAACCTGTGTATGTCAGCTAGTACCTGCTGCCTCCCTGTCAGAACTACGCAGAACACAGTCAGCTCTAGACTTTTTGTGAGTTACGCCCAGGTATATAGACTATTTCCAGCTGATTAGCCAATCATCAACAGTATTTACTGAGCAAGTTTTCCAGGTTTCTAGGATGAGTTTCCAAGCCTTCCTCTCTTTTGACCTCTAACTGTGTAAATGGAGAGAAACCACAAAGCCGCTGGTTTGTCTCAACTTTTGGCTTCCCTGATAGCTCAGTTGGTAAAGAATCCGCCTGCAATGCAGGAGACCCCAGTTTGATTCCTGGGTCGGGAAGATCTGCTGGAGAAGAGATAGGCTACCCCCTCCAGTATTCTTGGACTTCCCTTGTGGCTCAGCTGGTAAAGAATCCGCCTGCAATGTGAGAGGTCTGGGTTGGGAAGATTCCCCTGGAGAAGGGAAAGGCTACCCACTCCAGTATTCTGGCCTGGAGAATTCCATGGACTGTATGGCCCATGGGGTTGCAAAGAGTCGGACACAACTGAGTGACTTTCACTTTCACTTTTCTCTATAGCTTCCTGGTCAGTCGTTACTAACATGTGCTTGTGGATTGCACACTGGGTTTGATAGTCAGTGAAACTTCATTAAGGAAGGAAGAGTGATCCCCTCCCCACCCCACCCCCCAAAGAATATCAAGCATATATTCCAAGGCCACTTGTTAATTGGCAGTACTTTATAGCTCCTGGTGTCATTGGGTAACTGGAGATTGATCATTTTCCAGTTTGTGTCTAGAAAGCTGAGCCCAGTGTGCCACACTTGTCCTGAATTTGGGGGTGTTAGGGGGCCCCCCGACCTGTCCTTCCGAGATCTCCTCTGGGGAGCGACAGCAGAAGGAACAGCCAAGGGCTCAGATGGAAGGGCCGCCCCAGGCTAGACATGCCCGGAGGGCACCCTCTCCAAGCGAGCACTAGACTCACCCAGGAATCCCTCTCGGGGCTCTTCAGGCCAGAAAAACCCTCTGGAAATGCTTGGGTTTTCACAGTTTACCTGTTTCCTCCTGGCATGTGTTTATTTGTGGACCCTAGGGATAGGCCAGGAAACACAAGGTAGAAGAGACAAAAGAGGCCTGGACAAGCAACTTTCGTCGTCTCTAAAGCAGACCTCCGAATCTAGGAAAAGAATTCCAAAGTCTCACGTTTTGTCCAGATCGCTTTTCTTGTTCCCAAGTCTTTGATTTGCACTTGGCACCGCTTTGTATTGTTTACAGATCAGATCTTGTCGTAGCTGAAATTATTATTCCCACAACTGGACCAAATTATCTGGTTTGCCCGAGTTGGGACTGTACTCTTTCCACAATCCAAGTCCCTCTGGAGAGGGGCATTTCTCAGGACTGGCCCTCCACTCGGAAGAGCTTGGCTGCTCCAGGGTCTGCGCAGAAAGCTGGGTGCTGCCCTCTGTCATAGGTCCCTGGGCTCCCAGAGCTGGAACTGATGAAAGGGAGGGTGCTGCTTGTCTTCACTGCTCCCTCCCGTGGTCCTTGCTTCTCTCTGCCCTGCCTCACCCAACCCTGGACCCCAAAGAGCGCCAGGGCGTCTCACCGGCATCCCAGAGAAGCCTGTAGAATAAGCAGTGTCCCTCGCCTCAGGGGCCAAGGACCCCCCCATGTGCCCAGCATCCTTGCCTCAGACAGGGGCCAGGGACCCCCCGAGTGCCCAGCATCCTTGCCTCAGACAGGGGCCAGGGACCCCCCGAGTGCCCAGCAGCATGTGCCCCAGACAGATGCCTCTAAAGCGTTCTCAGTGCAACAATGTGCTCATGAGGGAGGAAGCATTTGTCTTCAAGTTTCCCCACAAGAGCCAGAGACCAGGAGGGCAAAGACCCACGATCTGTTACTTGCAGAGCCTCCGGGGGGGTGGGGGCAGCAGGGTGGAGACAGCCAGGTTTGGGGAAAGGGATTCTCGTAACAGCAGGAAGAATAGAAGATTGGAAAAGCAGAAAGTCCCAAGATGTGGTCAGGGTCAGGCCCTACGAGCTGGTGCTGTGGGTCAGCTGGTCGTAAGAATTCTCTTGGCCACTGTTACTGGGCTGGGGGCTGGGTATGCCCCCTAAAGAATGTCAACAAAAAGGTCCATCAAGGACAAGTCTGAGCAGCGGGAGGGGCTGTGATGGGGTCGGGGTGCAGGCTCCATGGGACATCTGGGAGGGCTTCCCAGAGGAGCGGGTGTAAGGTGTGAACCATAGGAGCAGGAGGAGCTGGGGGAAAGGAATCACAGGAGGAAAGCGGGGACAGCAAGTGCAAAGGCCCAGAGGTGAGGGGAGAGCCCGGCTTGTCAGAGGAAGAACTGGGGGAGTGATGCGGGGGGAGGGGGCAGTCCCGGGGGCAAGCAAGGCAGAAGATGAGACGAAGGACTTCCCTGGTGTCCAGTGGTTAGAATCCACCTGCCAAAGGGGGCACAAGTTCGATCCCTGGTCCTGGTCTGGGAAGATTCCCACATTCCAGGGAGCAACTAAGGCCATGCACCGCCCCTGCTACTGAAGCCCCCGCGCACCCTAGAGCTGGTGCTGCACCCTGAGAAGTCCACGCACCTCCGGGAAGAGTAGCCCCGCTTGCCGCAGCGAGAGATCGCCCCCGCGGCAACGAAGACCCAGCACAGCCAAAAATAAATAAATAAAATAAATTTTTAGAGAAGAGAGAGATGAGATGGGCTTAGGGAAGCTCTCAGGGCTTTCTGGGGCCCAGAAGGAGACTTGGGCCGGGGGCAGTGTCACAGTCCTGGGGGCATGGCTGGCCCTTGAAACAGGCTGAACACGCAGGAGGCAGGCCCAGAACCACTTTTTCTATAATCCCTCCCGTCCCTTCCAACTCTCTTGATGACCTAGTTCTTTTTCTTCTCCTGTATGAAATCTCCTGCGTGTCCTTTAATTTCTCCTGTCAGTTGGAGGGGAAAAAAAAAAGGACTCAGGGCACTTTCATTTCCTCCAAAATAGTGTCATTTCAGTGAATCAGAACTTCAAAGTTTCCTGAGAGTTAACACTTTCCACCCCTTCCTCCCTACCAGAGCTAGCTAGATTCCAACATACCTTTTGGGGGGCAGACAATTTGACCCCCAACACGCCCCTTCCAGCCGCCTTCCACCGGCTCTCCCCCAGGGGCCGTGCCCAGCCCCCGCCCGCACCTTGCCAGCCTCTGCCCTGGATCTCATCACTGGGGGGAGCTGGGGACCCCTCCCCCCCAAGACATCCTTCTATGCCCTTTCACCTTTGGTCTCTGATACCCTTGAAGATGGCTGCACACTTGGTAAGAGAACCCCTCTGACGGTCCTGCGTGGGGTCCAGCACCTCTCTTTTGGCAGATGGAGTTTCTTGTTGCCTCTCATTTTTTTCTAAACCTTCGGGGGATTTGACTGAAACTGAATCAGAGTCCCACTTGAGATCCTGCCACAAGTGTTTTTTAAGGGCTCATCAGTCTGCCTCTTGAAGACCTGAGGTGGCAGCTGTGACGATGACCCCTGTCTTCCGAGGGCAGACCTGACGCCTGGAGCAGCCTTCAGCCGCCCAGCCCCTGCCCCGCGAAGGGGAGTAGGTGGGCACCTGGGTGTGCTCGGGACGTCTCCCAGAGGCTGCCGGGAGTGTGCCCCCCACACCAAGGGGGGCCTTGGCGGGAGCCCCACTTACTAGCCGAACTGCCTGTTGCCCTTGGCAGTTCTGCCCTGAGACCCAAGGTCATCTTGGAGTCTTCAGTCGGGGAGGGAAACAGGCGACCCTTTTGATGGCAAAGTGAGCTTCACCCTTACCTCCCACCTGGGCAACCGGGCCATAGAGTAAAGACAGAGATTGCTCAGGAAACTTGTCTGCGGGAGACCGAGGACCTGGTGTTATTTGTTCAATCAGCAAGTGTCTGCTGGGTGGCAGAGCCTCCGCTCCACGACAGGCACACGTGGGCACAGGCGGAGCCAGCATGATGCCCAGGGTGCCCTGGGGCGGGTGCCCTGGGGCAGACGAGATAAAGCCTGCCCTCCCTCAGGAGCTTGGAGAAGACGTGGGTGGAGATCACTGTGACCCCAGCCAACAGTGACGTGGGCCAGCAGGAGGGTCACGGGCAGGGCTGAGAGGAGCCGAGGAGGGAAGAAAGCAGATAAAGCATCAGGAGCAGAGGCTGGGGGCCTCAGAGGACCGACAGCAGACGGGCAGGGCAGTGGAGGGTCTGGGCAGTTAAAAGCCAGAGGCTGCACCAAAAAATACAGAGACGGCGAAGCAGACAGTGCACAGCGGATGTGTGGTTTCTGGTCTGTGCCACGCAGGCACAGCCGGTGCTCAGACGCGCTGCTGATGGAATGATGGATGGAAATTAAAAGAGTGTTGTCGGCATTTTCAGCTTTTGATTCACTCTCCGTCTCCTGCATTGTTCTGTGTTCTCTCGTAGCCTCATCGACCGAAGAGGGTACATTCAGCCCGACACCCCGCAGCCAGCCGCGCCCTCCAACGGGATGGCTGCGTATGGGGCCACACAGTCCCAGAGCGACATGGTAGGACCCGGGGCGCCCCGCGAGGGCTCCTCTCCCGCATCGGGGTTCACTGACCCGTAACGGCCGATCGCCTAGACAGCTTCCTAGGACGCGCATGGCTCAGGGAGGGAAAGGAAGCTTGAAGTGAAGGCAGTGTCCACCGAAGGGTCAGCCCACCTGCAACGGGGCTGGGTGGGGGGTCGGCTTGTTCAGGGCTGTGTGGGAGGAGCACTCACACAACATTGCCTCCAGAGACGTCTTGGACTGGAAAGCCCGCTCACCCAGAGCTGGGCTGCTGTCCAGGGCGAGGCAGAGCTGCCCAAGCAGGATGGGCCTCTGGAGAGTCCCCGAGTGCCCTGCCGTCCCCTTGCCACAGTCTGTGCCCACTCCCCCACCCCCTCTTTAAGTGTGCAGAGGGGGACTCAGGCACCAGTTCTCCCCACTTGCAGCCCAAATCTTAATCAGCCCTGCATGCCTTAGTGCAGAGACTCAGACACGCTGTTCAGGCATTGACAGCAAAAAACGGACTGGGCTGGTCTCCGGAGAGGTCCCTGTGTCGGGCATCTGTGACAGTGGAGACACATGCTTTGTTTTCACTCTGCACCTGGGAGGTGGGGCCAGGGCAGGTCTTCCCATGGGCACCTGAACTCACAGCCTGGCTGGCCTTGACCCTCAGGGCCTTCACATTCCTCAGTGGTCTGGAAGGCACGGCCTCTCCATCAGGAGCGATTCTCTCTACAGAAGTGTTTCTGGAAGGGACCCAGTGTGGCCCCCAGCGCTGTCTATAGATCTGAATCACCCACGACAGAGTCCATGACAAACAGACTGGGATGGCAGATGTGTGTTCAGAAAAGAGGCAGCAACCTTCCAGGACCTGGGGATGGAGTCCGTGTGGAGGCCTGGGAGCGGGGAGCCAGGAATGCCCCCTGCCTGTCAGCTTGGGGACAAGATGACCACACAAATCACCAACGGGAAATATCAAAGGAGGTGCCAGTTAGGGGAAATCTGATCTCAGTATGTGAACTTGGGGTCCCCTTGGATGCCTGGGGGTAGGGGAGCTGTCTTGCAGGCATCTGTGTAGAAAATTCGGGGGAGATCTGCTCCCCCATACTTAGGAAGGAATGACATGGTTTGCAGAAATTCACTTTGAAGTAGTGGAAATGTGAATCTATTTTATTTATCCTAGAAGTACTCCATTTGGCATTTAAAAAGAAAAAAAAACCATAACATGTGTCCATGTTTATCATCAGGCTATTAATCTGATTTCATCTCACAGACTGGAAGATTATTTTTTAAAATCAACATTTATTATCCTTCGCTAACTTTCTCTCTACCTGCCCCTGCCAATTCTGACCCCACCAGGTCAAATCAAGTTTCTCAATCTAATAGAATAAGAGAATAGTTTCCCAGAAACCAACACAATATTGTAAAAACAGTTATCCTTCAATTAAAAAATAAATAAATTTAATTATAAAAAATAAAATATAACCACTGGGGCCAGGGGAAGATAATAGAATAGGATGATTCTGAAAGACAGTGGAAGGAAAAACTTTGCAAACAGGCAGATTTAAGTAATACTGGACATGGTGGGGAAAGACAGAGAGTGTGGGATGTAAGATCAGAGAGCCTGGGGTCACAGTGACTGACTCAGGGCTGCGTGATGTCAGCAAGTCGATTCATCAGGAGAGCCTTAAGTTAGTAAACCATACCATGAAGAAGCGGGTAATGATGTTCACCCCCCCTCCTATCACCACTTTATAACAAAGGCCTGGCATGCAGTAGGTTGGGGCTGGTTAAACATTCCCCTGCAGGGGCTTGCTTAAAGGAAGTTCTAAACAAATATTTAGTGTGTTCCTGTCTTCTTTTCCTCATTCCTTCCTTCCCCTGATTCCATCATACCTAGAAAAGGCTCCACCCAGAGTGTGGAAGCAGGAACTAAGAGGAAAGGAGTTCTCTTTGGTGCCGTGACATGGAGTGATGGCCTCGGTAGGCTCAAATTAACCCACAGGGCTGAGAGATAGGACACGTGCATTTTGCCCACTCGACACTGTAGGCAAAGCATCTGTGTACTTTTCTGAGGACAATGAAAAGTTTTAAGACCTGAAGAAAGAATTTATAAGCTCTGAAACACGAAAAGAAAACAGCAAAATCAAAATTAATAAATGTTTAATGTCTGCGAGACCCATGAATATGTCAACTTCATTAATTGTTAAATTTAGCTTTCATTAAAATTTCATTACCTCTTAGAAATGATTTGTAGGTTGGGTTTTTCTCACTTTGTAAGAATTCCCCAGCACACATGTAATTACAGGGAAATCATTACCAAATTATAAAGCGAGTTGCTCGTAGACAGATAAATTTAAATGTTCACTGCCTTGGGGCCCCCTGCACTTCCTGTCTCGCCGTGATGCCTGTGTTGGGAGAAACCCAGGCTTCCACCGGGCTTAAGGCTGGGAGAAGTCTTTTGGGCCCCTAAGGCTCCTACCCACTGCAGGGAATGCCCCCAAAATGTCAGAACGTGTTCAGCGGAGGCTGGATCTGAAAGGTCTTTAGGGGACTAAGATGAGACATGTTGTTCATGGCCCCACAGGCCGGAAGGTGGGCCAGGAGGCAACCTGTGCTCAACCCAAGAGGGAAATGCCCAACACCCAGCGCTCACAGCGGGTGGGAGCGCCCACCACAGAGGTGCTCAGGCTGGGGGAGTTAGCACCCCCGGCGATGGGAGACCGAGGAGTCAGCGCTGGCGGAAGGGCTCAGGAGTCCTTCCGGTGCAGAGCCTGTCATCCCGGCTGCGGCGCCATCACTGCGCCAGATAACCTTCCATTCCTCTGTGCATTTATAGGCCACTCGGGCACTAGAGCATGAGCCTTTTTATTATTTTCGTTGTTCTTTATGGCTCCTGTGGTGTATGTGCCATGTTAACGGGAGTAAGGGGAGAGGAGACAGCTCTGAATGGGCAAGGCTGGCCCCAAGCAAAACACGAAGGCTGACGTGTCTCTGCCCCACCCTCCTCCCTCCAGTTCCTTCATGTTCACTCGGCATAGTGTTCACCGAACCCCACACCTCAGCGGCTCGGAGCATTACCACGTGCCCTTCCAAGGCTTTCATATAACTCACACTGGCCTTCTGAGGCTACTACTGATTTTATCCCCATTTTACAGACTAATAAACAGAGGCACAGAGGACTTCGGTCAACTTGCCCAATTTAGACATCACACTTTGACCCCAGCAGTTCACGCTCTCAAGCCTACACTTTGCTACGCTGGGGCCGTCAATCCCGACTGTGTGCAGGGTGACTTTCTCCCATATGCTTACCGACTCCAAATCCCATTACCCTCAGCCTCTCTCCTCTGTCAATATCTACTCCTAGGAAAAGATCTGTTTTCAATCATCTATACATTGAAGGGAATTTAAGTCAAATTTCAGGGATATATGGATTTTAATTGTGGATGAAAGATCTTGTCCTCTATTCAGTTCAGTTGCTCAGTCGTATCCAACTCTTTGGAACCCCATGGACTGCAGCACGCCAGGCTTCCCTGTCCATCACCAACTCCTGGAGCTTGCTCAAACTCACGTCCATCACGTTGGTGATGCCATCCAACCATCTCATCCTCTGTCATCCCCTTCTCCTCCCACTTTCAATCTTTCTCAGCATCAGTAAATTCTTCGCATCAGGTGGCCAAAGTATTGGAGTTTCAGCTTCAGCATCAGTCCTTCCAATGAATATTCAGGACTGATTTCCTTTAGGATGGATTGGTTGGATCTCCTTGTAGGTCAAGGGACTCTCAAGAGTCTTCTCCAGCACCACAGTTCAAAAGCATCAGTTCTTCAGTGCTCAGCTTTCTTTATAGTCCAACTCTCACATCCATACATGACTACTGGAAAAACCATAGCTTTGACTAGACAGACCTTTGTTGGAAAAGTAATGTCTCTGCTTTTTAATATGCTGTCTAGGTTGGTCATAACTTTTCTTCCAAGTAGCAAGCGTCTTTTAATTTCTGGCTGCAGTCACCATCTGCAGTGATTTTGAAGCCCAAGAAAATAGTCTGTCACTGTTTCCACTGTTTCCCCATCTATTTGCCATGAAGTGATGGGACCAGAAGCCATGATCTTAGTTTTCTGAATGTTGAGTTTTAAGCCAACTTTTTCACTCTCCTCTTTCACTTTCATCAAGAGGCTCTTTAGTTCTTCTTCACTTTCTGCCATAAGGGTGGTGTCATCTGCATATCTGAGGTTATTGATATTTCTCCCAGCAATCGTGATTCCAGCTTGTGCTTCATTCAGCCCAGAGTTTCTCAGAATGTACTCTGCATTTAAGTTAAATAAGCAGGGTGACAATATACAGCCTTGATGTACTCCTTTCCTGATTTTGAACCAGTCTGTTGTTCCATGTCCAGTTCTTACTGTTGCTTTTTGACCTGCATACAGATTTCTCAGGTGGGAAATCCTCGTGTCCTCTATTAAAAGCATTTTAATAGACTTCCCTGGTGGCTCAGATTGTAAAGAATCTGCCTGCAATGCAGGAAACCCAGGTTTGATCCCTGGGTCGGGAAGATCCCCTGGAAAAGGGAATAGCAACCCACTCCAGTATTCTTGCCTGGAGAATTCCACGGACAGAGGAGCCTGGCAGGCTATACAGTCCATGGGATCAAAAAGAGCTGGACACGACTGAGCGACTAACAGTTACTTCCTTACTAAAAGCATTTCAAGCAATAATAATAATAACTGAATTAATACTGGTTGTTCAGCACTATATCCCCATTGTCTAGACTAGTTCCTATGGTAGTTGGAGTCAGTCAGTGTTGGTTAAATGAAAGAAGGAAAGAGAGAGATGGATTGCTATGTGCCAGGCACTGGGTTAAGTGCTTTGCATGTATTATCATCTCGTTGAATCCTCACAGAACCACCTAATGTGAGTATTCTAATCACCCCTTTGATGAGACTGAGATTCAGGGATGCCTAGTTTGTGAAATAGCTAACCAGTGGGTAAGCTGATATTTCGTCCGTAGAAGTCCGACTCCTTAAAGTACTCTTCTTAACTATGTTCCAAAGTATCCCAGGTGCGTGGTCTTCTTATGGGACAGAGTGTCATGAAGGCTCCTCCCAGGGCAGGGAAACCACTCCGCCCAGGCCTTCCATGCAGAAGGATGATAAATCTGCTGTGGTCGGTCACAAAACCAGCGAGGGACTGAAGGCAACCTCTCCATAATCGGACCTGAAACTTGACCAAGCAAAAATCTATGAAGCTTCAGCCTCTCCTCTGTTACAAATGACAGTCGTAACCAATGACACATTAGCTCTTTTTTTCCTCCCCCAAGCATGAACCAATTTACAGTACTTTAGTCTTAAGTGTTGACACTTTGTCCAGGTAGAAACATCAATGCCAAATGAGTTATTGACCTAGTCCAAGGGTGATCTCCACTGTTAAACTGCTCAGAGTTCATTCATTTTCTTGGATCTGAAAGTTACCATTTTTCATCAAACTGGGACATTTTGCCTATTATGTCTTCAATTTATTAATTTATTTATTTTGCCTTATCTCATTTTCTCTCCTGGGACTCCAATTACTCCTATGTTAAACCATTTGATGACATTGCCCCAAAGGATAAGTCCCTGAGGCTCTGTGCATTTTTCTTCAAACTTTCTATCTCAGTTCTTCAAATTAGATAATTTCTTTTGATCTACCTTCATGTTCAGTGATTCTTTCTCCTGCCCCCTCCAAATACTGTTAAGTGAATGCAGAGAATTTTTCACTTTGGTTATTATACTTTTTAGTTCTAGAGTTTTCTTTTGGTTCTTTTAATTTCTCTGCTGAATTTTATTTCGGTACTGAGATTCCTTATCTGTTTACTCATTGAAGCCATATTTTTGTATAATATTTGAACATTATTATACTGCTTAAAGTCTGTATCTGCTAAACATATCTGGGCTACCTTGGGTTTGGTGTCCACTTTTTTCCTTAACCCTAGATTACATTTTTCTATTTATTTATATGTGTATTGATATTTTATTGAATACATTTTGGATAGTATATTTGTAGAGACTAGATTTTGTTGTCTTCTGAAGAGTGTTGATCCTTGTTTTAGCAAGCAGGTCAGTTAGTGGCTAATCAGCTTGAACTTGTACAGGTGTGATTTATATTTTGTTAATGCAGATTTATGGGCAGTCCAAGATGTTTCTCAGGCCCTCTAATTTGAGTGAGCTCAGCCTCCAAATTCTGTCTCTTCCAAAGACCTGGTCAGGGTTTGACTTCTCCATCATTAGGGGTGGTCCTGGGTCTCCGTTTAGGGTATGAGTCTTACTCCTAAGGTGCAGCCTTCTGAATGCCCTAGCTGGATGCCAGGCATGTTAACAAGGTTTGGGGGATGTTAATGTGATCAGTGGTCCCAGGCACTCTTTTTCTTAGCTTCCACTATCTATGTGCCTCTCAGCCTCATTGCAGCTGCCATCTCATTGGCTTTAGGGGAAGGGGGACAGGAGAGAGGACTCATCTTGCACATGGGCAGCACGGCTGCTGGCTACAGACTTGCGGGGGTGACCCTCACTGGCATCTCGCCCCCTTCTCTGCACAGCATCCTCTTCTGCGATGCCCTGCCCTACAGATCCAGCCGCTTAAGCTTCTGACAATCTGATCTCTGCTTTCTCTACTCAGAATAACTTCTGTATTCTGTTCAGCCTATACCATGGTGGGAAAATTCTCCCCAAGGAAAGGGCTGCTTGACTGTGGAGCTCGCCTGTGAGTTTCTTCCCTTTCAGGGATCGCAGCCTTGCATTGTCTGTTGTGCCCTGTTGAAAAATGTTTGCCTCCCATATTTTGGCCAGTTTTGTATACATCCTGTACACAGAAGGGTTACTAGCCCAGTAGAGGTTATCCACTATCCCTGGGAATAGAAGCCTTATCTCTGTGATCAGAGGACACTTCGCAGCCAACACTGCCATATTCCCCAGACACACAATTTTGTGCTCCATTCCATCAACAGTAAATACTGATTTAGCTGTGGAACATGATTGCTCTGACCTAGAAGTATTTCTAGTGCTCACCTAGAAAGGAGGAACATTTGGAGACTTTATATTTAGCACCAGACTTGGCATGTTCCTTTGCAGAGAGATTCTAGGTGTCTCAGGCCAAATTTTTGCCAGTTGTTTTGTTATTAAAGTCTAGATCAGAAAGGCATTTCTCAAATGATAGGAAAAGTGCTCCCAGGGAAATTGCACTATTTCAGAAGGTGAAGGTAAAGGCTTCAAGTCTTAGAAAAACATACTGATGTTGCAGGGCTGGAGAATCAGGTAAATATTGACAGATACCTGTCATCAGAGTACCCACTGAGGTCTAACTGAGCGTCTCAAAAATGGGACAATTCACTGTTAACTTACCATCTCACATAATTGGGAATGGAGATGGTTAGTTAGTACCTAAGTGATCTTCCCTCTACTACAGATTCCCAAGGAGGAAAACATAAGAGAAGTGATGCAGTGACATCTAAAGTATTAAAATGATGCATGTGACCCAAGTGTAGCCCTTGTTATACGAACACCAGTGAATTTCTAGGAGCCCATGCTAGAATTTCATGCACATAACCCCAGGGCCAACTGAAGATCATATTTTCATTATTCCTACTTTCCCTATTATTGACATTTATTATTACCTTATTTTAGCATGCATATCTCACTTGATTGTCAAATAATTTAAGTTCTATATTACATCAGGGTCGTAGCTTGTTTAAAGCTGGCACTTGTAGCTACAAAGATTCTTTCAGATCATATGCTAAACACAAAGATAGTAACATAGTACATAACTGTTGGACTATTTTTTTTTTAATCATTTGCTATATTTACTTAAACTCATTTTTATTTTTTTATAAATTTATTTTTTAATTGAAGGATAATTGCTTTACAGAATTTTGTTGTTTTTCTGTCAAACCTCAACATGAATCAGGCATAATTAACCTCACTGTTAAATTCCCTTCATCCAATATCAAAACAAATTAAAGCTGGCAGTTGCAAGATTCGTTAAGCTGGTCTCACAGGAGACCTCTCTGTGTATAGTCTGAAAGTTCAAATATGATAGAGAAAAATAACTTGAGCAAACATAAATGATAATGTTTTAAAAGAGAATAAAAATGAAGAACTCCTCCTAAACTACATTTTAGGTGAATTTTAGAAACTGATAGTGTTTTTATTAAAGTAAATGAGCATTCATAAGACCCCAGAACACAGCTTCACAGCCAAGCAGAAATAACCAGTGCCTGATGCTAATACTTTTGACAGAATTGGAGCAAAAGAAGTAAATAATTTCCTTTATTCTTAATTCTTATGGGAGACCATCTAGAAAACTCCTAGCTTTGGGAGTATTTAATCTGTTTGCTAGGTTTATTTCAGACAAGAAGTCAGCCAGAGTAAAATAACATGTATGCCAGCAAGAGCAATTTTATTTGAAAATCTGCAGAAACAAAAATAACTTATCTCTATGGTATTTTAAACCGTAACATTAGTGATAATGTGTGTGACATCTGAACATCTGAAATGATACAGTTCTTTGCAAGTTAAATGCCAGCGCTTCGTTTAGACAGTAAATCAGCCAGCTGTCAGGGGCTTCCTGCAACCACAGCAAATGTTCCAGCACTCCGGACAGGATTAGTTTTATGCTGCCGACGGAAGGGTCTGCCCATAGACATTCTCACAAGCAGTCAGGTTTCTATTCTATTAGTAGTCAGCATTTGGATGATTTTTGGCCTAAAAAAAAAGTGGCAATTTCATAGGGTTCAACCTAGTATTTCATAAATGTCAACCTTTAAAGTGTTTTTTTGGAATGAAAGCAGGAGTTTCTCAATTTCCTCTTCTTGATGATGGATTGTCACTGTCCAATCTCTGGCTGCTTGGTTGTTTTTCCTTAAGATTATATAACTGGTTAGATACATTGAAATATACCTCATGGCTTCTTGGTGTTAATGCTGGACTATCAGCCCTACTCCAAGGAGTGAGAGAAAAAAGTAAGCAGGGATGGCTCCCTCTACTGGTTGAAGATAAGAGTCCTCAGATAAACAGCCAGCAAGGCGGGTTGGTGGCGTAAAAAGGTCAGAAAAAAGAGTTGCTGAGTTCAGTCGCTCAGTCGTGTCCGACTCTTTGCGACCCCATGGACTGCAGCACCCCAGGCCTCCCTGTCCATCGCCAACTCCCGGAGTTTACTCAAACTCATGTCCATTGAGTCGGTGGTGCCAGAGGGAGGGGAAGGAAAACAGACAAAGAGAGAAGAGGGGGAATGAAGTGGGCGGGAAGTCAACAGAGGAAAAGATGGAGAAGGAAAGAGGAGGAGAGAGTTGGTAAAACCAGAGAGAAAGAAATTAAATAGAAAAATCAACAGGAAATGGGCCAATAAGGATTAGAAACAAAGGTAAAAAAGGCAGAGATGTAAGGACATTTTTTCATGGATCATCTTCACAGTAACCCTGAAAATATTGGCCATTTTCTCCCTTGAAGTTCTCACACAGGAATTACAACCATGAAAGTTTATCAGCCCATTCTCCTTGGGATTCTGGCAGTGTGCACCATGAGGAAAAGGCTGGGTTTTTCTTTCTTAAATCAGGTATCCCCTAGTCATCGAGTTTCTTCTAAGAAGATGCTCAAAACATGCAAAGTTAATATCATGAGAATTATGAATTCCACTGGGGAGAGGCATCACGCTCTCCTTGATTGGAACCCATGTTAGTACCCTATTATATGCCAATAGGAAATTTATACGGACAATATCCTATGGAAGAAAGCCTGGTCCCTGGGCACCCCCAAATGGGAATTGGTCTTCTAAACAGAAGTCAGTTTGAATGTGGCAAACGGTTTTCAAAGTCATGGGTTACAGCAGGATTTAGACACTAAGGTTCAAGCAGATCCCAGCAATGAGAGTGTGTGTGCTCAGTGATAGAGGCTGGCCACAAGGGAAACTGGGGGAGGGGACAGAGAGTAAGTTCATCATTAACATGAAAGCAGTCCCCATAGCAAGGGAAATAGCCACAACAGGCTCCGGGAGACAGTCATCTTTTAAAATATTTAAACAAATCCCTGTAGAAGAGGTGATTACGTCAGATAATACAAATACAAGTCAGCATTCAATGTATGACAAAACCCACTGCAATGTTGTGAAGTAATTAGCCTCCAACTAATAAAAATAAAAAAAATAATAAAAAAACAGTCATTTTGAAAAGACTTGTGACATTTCGGTTTTTGAAAAAAATTAAATGGTTTAGGTGACATGTTTTCTTTCACATATTGAAGTCCTTAAGCTTCACCCCTGGAAAATCAGAGAGCACTTTCAGCATGAGGTTGAGCACAGATTGGCTGCAGTTTTAACATGTTGTGGGTTTGGCCACAGGAAAGCATCAATAGACATATGCAGGAACGACCCAGGTTTGGAGGCACCTGAGTCATGCAATCTGAAGCTCTTTTGAAGAGAAAGAAACCAACTTGCAAAACAAAACAAGTAAGGCCTTGGAAAACACGCAAACAAGAGGCCCTGAACTTAAGCTCATAGCTTCAGAGTAAACCACCTCCTGGTGTTGCCTAGCAAGGGATCGATGCCCAAGGTACAAAAGAAGCCAAGACTGTGGCACCGGTTTTTGAAGAAAGAAAGAACTTTATTGAAAGGTTGACCCTCAAGGAGACAGGACTCAAATCTGTCTCCTCCATCCAGCTTTGGCGCGAAAATGAAAGGGGTTGGGAGAATTTCAAACTTGGAAGCTGGTCGATTGGTCTTGAGTCAGCCCACACAAGCCGCGAGTGCTGTTGGAAACCAGGTTTTCTTTATTGAAGGACTTCTCGAGTCCTACAGGCCTCCAGTGGCAACGGTTCTGTAGGTTCCATAAACTGAAGGTTCCTGGTTCCAGGGTCAGCCCGGAGACATGGGGTCCCATTGTGCATATGCACAGCGCTGTCTCTGTAAATATTTTCTTTGATTAAATCAACAATCTATTTAAGCAGGCAAAACCAGTTTAAGTTGGTGCTGTTTCGCAGGTATCTCGTCTAAGTCAGCATAGGGCTGCTTTAGGTAAACTCTCAGAGGACCCCTCAAACTTCACATTAACTTCCCAGTGAATATGAACTGTCCAGAGCTTAACAGACCACAGTTGGCAACCTTTTCATCCCAGGGTTTTCTGATGGATGTCCATGAGCTCTGCTGCGCAGCATGGCTGGAAAGGCATGACCAGGGAAGGGAAAAGGCGCCTGACGGGAGAGACAGGAAGGAAGAGGTAAAGAGATTGGGGAGCCCGCCTCTCCCCTTGTGCCACTTGACCTTGGATATTTCCTCCAGCTCAGACCTCTGACATATTTTCCTGTGAGTCTGGAAGAGGTAGTCACAAGTACTTGGACTGATCCCTAAAACAGAATTTGCCAATCAGTTTTCAATGTTTTAATAAAAGGCTTTCTTCAGGTCCACAGAGACGAGCAAATCTAGTCGGAATTTTATCTTTCTCAAGATCTGGGGGTGTTGTGGGGACAGAGGTTTTAGGATTAATGAGGGCTTTCCAGAAAGAAAAGTTGAGAACCAGATTCCATCATCCAGAAAGTGGCCTGACTCGGGCAGCATCTCAGCCCCGGGGTCTCAGGCAGGGGGCGGCCAGCTCAGAGGCCGAGTTTGAGCTCTAGGAAACAGAGGCGGCACGGAAGCTGAGCCGTCGCCATCAGCCAGGACACTAGTGGAATTTTTCATAACATGTTCTTTGCAAAGCATAATATATCCAGAACCCCAGCATAGTTTCCAGGAGATGAATGTTTCATCAGGAAGGTTGCCCGTCCCTGCCTCTGCTCTGTCAAGAATGAGCCGATGTGCTGAACGGAACTGACAGCGTTGGAGACCGTGAGGGGCCCCGAGCTGTCTGCCTCCCCGACAGCCACACGGCTCAGCACGCCCCAGTGGCCAGGGTCCCTGCCCCAAGCTGCAGCTCCCCTCAGGAGCAGAGAAAGCTGCACCCACTGCGTAAGTGCTGCTTTGGCAAAAGGTTCAGGTGATGAGTGGGGATGCAGACGCTAAAGGGCTCAACGCCTGACAGTCAGCCCCTTTCTAGCACTTTTTTGTGGCATTTCTGTCTCATCCGAGTAGCCCCTCCACCCCTCTTTTTCAAGTTCCCTTGGCTGGGATGAAGCCATGATAGAAAAGCCAGGCCCTTGCCTGAGATTTGCTTTCCCTTCTTAAAGCTCCATCGTGAGCCCTATTCTTGTCTGGAAGTGAGGTCTTTGAACTTCTGAAACCTGCAAATTCTGTAGTGACTGTGTCTCTTCTCTCCCCCTCATGGAGGGTGGGGGACCAGCTCGGGGATGGCCCACCACTCGTGATTTTAGAAAGAATCCCATTTGGCTAGGAAGGACACACACACACACTGGAGCAAAAGAATAAAAGAACTGTGACTTCAGGAGAAACTCTTTTTTCCCCCTGAAGCCTGTGTTTTGCCTGATCTGAGTGGCTTCTGTGAACGGAGGTTGAGTGAGTTATGGCAGTTCTAGTTGTGTCTCTGGGCAGGAAGAAGGCAAAGCTCCTCCTTCACAAAGCTGCGAGTACGTGATTCGACGGTAACTCTGGAGTTCAAATGAAGGGAGTGGGGATGATAGACAAGCAATATTTATTAAGCACCTGCTAGCTGTCCAGTGTGCAGTGGTGGAAAGGGGTTTGCAGTCAGACAATGCTGGTCCCAAATCCCAACCCATCGCCTACTTTCATCCGTAAAGTCTTGAAGAAGGCGCCCACTCACATGAGATGCATATGTAAAGAGGAGAAATGTGTTTGTTGCACGAGCTTCCGCAGAGGTAGAGTGGAGTGCCTGGCTTCCTGCTTGAAATGTTAACAGGATACACTCCCCTAATAGCCACACTTGCTCCTGAAACGCACTGAGTCATCACACAGATTCAAGTTCAAGATCTCCAGTCATGAGAAGTCTCTTCTAGCTACTCTGAAACTTGCCCACAGCTCAAGGGAAGGGTTTCAGAGGTATCAGAGACCCACATTCCCCCTGCTAGAAATGTGTTCCCACGATTTCCTTTGCTCAACAGGATTAAGATTTAAGAACGTTTAAAAGAAAATGAAATATTTTGTAAAATGCTGGCATTCTCTTTCACAGAGTTTAAAAAACAAAAACAAAAACCACAGCTCAGTTAATGGTTCTTGAAGCTGATGAAAACTTAGCAGTGAGGAATTTTCAGGCTTTTACAAATAGTGTGATCAGGCCCTCAGGGGCTTCTGTTGTCCTTGTATTTTTCTTTTTGTGTGTGTGGCACAATATACATACATAAAATGCTCCATTTTAACCATGTTTAAGTGTGCGATTCAATGGCATTAAGCACATTCACATTGTTATCCAACCCTCACTACCATTCATCTCCAGAACGCTTTTCTTCTTGCAAAGCAACACTCAATACATCAAAGGGAAACTCCCCAACCCTTTCCCTGTAGACCCCAGAAGCCCCCATCCTACTAGACTCCTCAAGGTGCCTCCTATAAGTGGATTCATACAGTAGTTTTCCTTTGTGTCTGGCTTATGTCACTGAGGTTGATGTCTTCAAGGTTCATCCACGTCACACTATGTGTCGGAATGTCCTTCCTTTTTACAGCTGAAGAATACTCCATGTCTGCATCAGTCAGTCAGTCAGTCAGATCAGTCACTCAGTCATGTCCAACTCTTTGTGACCCCATGGACTGAAGCACTCCAGGCTTCCCTGTCCTTTGCCAACTCCCGGAGCTTACTCAAACTCATATCCATCGAATCGGTGATGCCATCCAACCATCTCATCCTCTGTCGTCCCCTTCTCCTCCTGCCCTCCATCTTTCCCAGCATTAGGGTCTTTTCCAATGAGTCAGTTCTTCGCATCAGGTAGCCAAAGTATTGGAATTTCAGCATCAGTCCTTCCTGTGAACATTCAGGACTGATTTCCTTTAGGACTGACTGGTTAGATCTCCTTGCAGTCCAAGGGACTCTCAAGAGTATTCTCCAACACCACAGTTCAAAAGCATCAGTTCTTCAGCACTCAGCTTTGTAGTCCAACTCATACATGACTATTGGAAAAACCATAACTTTGACTAGACGGACCTTTGTTGGCAAAGTAATGTCTCTCCTTTTTAATACGCTGTCTAGGTTGGTGATAGCTTTTCTTCCAAGGAGCATCTTTTTATTTCATGGCTGCAGTCACCATCTGCAGTGATTTCGGAGCCCCCCCCCCCAAATAAAGTCTCTGTTTCCACTGTTTCCCTATCTATTTGCCATGAAGTGATGGGACCAGAAGCCATGATCTTAGTTTTCTGAATGTTGAGCTTAAAGCAACTTTTTCACTCTCCCCTTTCACTTTCATCATGTCTGCATAGACCACATCTTGTTTATCCTTTCTTCTGTTGATGGACACTTAACTTCCACCTTTTGGCTATTGTGAATAATGCTGCTGGGAACATGGGTGTACAGGCCCTGGGGGCAGGGGGGGTTGTTGTTGTTTTGTTTTTCAGTTTTTTTTTTTACTGTTGTGTTTTTTGGTTTTTTGCTGTTGTGTTTTGGTGGGGTTTTTTTGCTTGTTTGTTTTTTTGTTTGTTTGTTTGCTGTGCTGGGGTTTAGTTGCAGCATGCCAGATCTAGTTCCCTGACCAGGGATAGAACCTAGGCCCCCCTGCATTGTGAGCAAGCACAGAGTCAACCACTGGACCAGGAGGGAAGTGCCAGGGGCCTGTATTTGTAAAACAATGTGGGTAAACCGGTTTTCAGCATAGGAGCCGCATGGACCTCAGCCCACTGGCAGGTGCCAAAGCCTGTGCTTCTGTCCCCGGGGTTGTTTTTAAGTTAGGGCCTGCCTGCAAACAGGGGCCGGAGCATCCAGCCTGCGGCGGCTGGGACCCTCCACCCCAGGTCCCCGTGGGTGACTGTTAGTTTGAGCGGCTATTCCGATTCCAGGAGTCTCCACGTGGAGCCGGGCTGCTGCGCACGCTCTCCGCCGTCTGACCCAGATGTCACTAACGGGTTTCTCTCTCTCTCGCATCCCGCCCCCTCCTGCCCTCTGTGTCCCCTTCCCCCTCCACCCCCACCCCCTTGCCACCTCTCGCCTCCTCTTTGCTGGCCCCCTGCCGCTCTCCAGTGCGACCAAGACCAGTGCATTCAGAGCACCAAATTCGTTTTGCAGGCCGCGGCCACGCCCCTGCTGCAGAGTGAGCCCAGCCTCACCAGCGACGAGCTGCACCCGCCCGGGAAGCCGGGCCTGGGCACGCCCTGCGCCAGCCTGACGCTCGGGCCGCCCACGCCGCCCTCCTCCATGCCCAACCTCGCCGCCGAGGCCGCGCTCACAGACATCCTGCCCCTGAAAGACGAGCACGTGGCCCACCAGTTCCTGACCCCGGACGAGGCGCCCTCGCCACCCACGATGCTGGCGGGCAGCCCGCTGGCTCACAGCCGCACCATGCACGTGCTGGGCCTAGCCAGCCAGGACTCCCTACACGAGGACTCGGTGCGCGGCCTGGTGAAGCTCAGCTCCGTGTGATCGCCGGGCCCCGGCCCGCCCAGGGGATGCTGCCCACCGTGGGAGCGGCAGACCCGGCGCCCTCACCACGATCCCCCACCGTGTGACCCAGTGCGCGGGTGGCCAGCGCAGCTGTAAGCCCTGGGGTAGGAAGACCCCTCCTTGGGAGAGAAATCAGAGGGCCCAGGCGGGCAGGACCTCAAAGGCTGACAGCTTGGTTTCATTTGAATTTTCTTCCCCACCCTGACCGGCTTTGCTAACAATGAAAATAGAGACCTGACTATTTTCAGGTGTTTGGAATATGAAGGGTGGGCCGTGGGGGAGGGAGACAGCCTCGGGAGCTCCCCCCACCCCCACCCCCAGCAGAGTCTGGGAGGAGAGGGGGGCCCCTGGGGGGCTCCTCTTGCTGCTCTGGACCAGGTAACAGAAGGTTTGGGACCCTTGTGGCCGGACTGAGGTTGAACTTAAGTGTTATGCTACTAATATCTGAAATAGACATGCCATTCCATTTGTTAATTTAAAAAAGGGAAAAAAAAACCCGACCAGATGTGGACTGCATGCCACGCTCCAGTCTGTGCTCGGTGGTGATGGTATTGGAAAGGAACTGCTGCTGCTTTTCTTTCTTGGTTTTTTTTTTTTTTTTTTAATTTCGTGAATTCTCAAGTGCTGTTTTATGGGAAGACGGTGCAACAGACCAAGGCTAATGGACCTTGCCATCCTCGCCAGCTTCTTCAGCTTAATTCTACATGAGTAGGTGGCGCCTGGGCTGCGGAGGGGCGGGTTTTATCCTATCCAGTATCAGTTAACCTTCTGTTTAGTAGTTAACCTGAGGTGTTGTGTTGCACACACCCACCGCCGCAATCTTCACCTCCTTGTGTGACCAAATTCCTGTGGACAGCCAATAAAATGACGTCCTCTGTTATTTTGGATCTGTGTACAGTTATCCTTCTCAGCTGACGTGACACCACCACCACCCAGACGGCCTGCAGAGAGTGCGGTTTTACTGAAGCAGTTCTAGTGAGGAATGGTCCCCAGTCAAAAAACCAGCTCCTTGAATTGTGGGGGATTCATGGGATGATGGGGCTTTCCTGGTGGCTCAGGTGGTAAAGAATCTGCCTGCAATGCGGGAGACCTCAGTTTGATCCCTGGGTTGAGAAGATCCCCTGGAGGAGGAAATGGCAACCCACTCCAGTATTCTTGCCTGGAGAATTCCATGGACAGAGGAGCCTGGCGGGCTACAGTCCTTGGGGTCACAAAGAGTTGGACACGACTGAGTGACTAACGCTGTAGCGGAATTTGCTCCCCTTTAACAGGTTGGACCACGATAGCATATCTATGGCCAGTTATGGGGAGAGGGCTCAGAGAGAAGCTGGGCTGGGGGCGTCTGCTCTGCCCTGGGCTGTGTTTGAGTGTTGCCAGAGCTCAGGGTAACTTGAGATCCTGGTAAAGCTGTCAAGAGAGAGGAGGAGAAACTGGCTTATTTTAGGCAGGGATCATGTCGACTGTCATTCTTATTCAGACACTAGTCAGAATGGAATTAAGAAAATTACTGCTTCATTCAGGTTTGTGTATCATCTAGAAGGGAATGCACCAGCTCTGCATTTAGGAGGGAAGCCACTTTGCAGGGACTAAACCCCCTTCTGTCCTTTCCAGATGATAAACCCAACAAGCAAACCTACTCGAGTTCAAAGTTGTGCTCTTGCTCCTCACAGCTGTATGAAAGCAGGATGCACTGATCATTGATACCAGAAGCCCTGGATGATTTGCACTGATGGAAAAGGGCTGTTTCTCCTGAGAAAGAGTTGCCCTTTTATAGAAGAAAAACAGGAAAGAGGAAAGAAATAGAGAAGCACAATTTCAAGTCTTCTTTGGAATAAAGTCATTTGTTCATAGGTAAAAAAAAATAATCTATGCTGAAAATAGCTGCAGCCAGTGAGTTCGCTTCTAGATGATACATGAGCCCAAATGAAGCAGTAATTTTCTGCAGCGAATCTTTGAACCATTCTTATGTTTCATACTCCGTACATGAATAGAAAGTGGGAAAGGTAAATTATGTGCGGCCATTTTTTATTTTCTGGGCCTCTTCACAACTTGTACCCACTTGGAATTTATGCTTACAGGGACAAAGTCCTTCCTTACACAGCCACACACACCCACTGTCATCAACACACACAAAATTCTCCTTGCAGACTCTGCTTGTGAGCAAGAAGTGACTGCCCCTCAATGTGTCTTCCTTGACTTCCCAAATTCTCTCTGTTCTTTGCTTCCTTCCATCTGCTCGCCAGAGACCCAGGAGAGAGTGGGACCTGGTGAGAAGAGAAAGGTGGCTCGGTTCTCACTGCTTCCTGTGTGGACAAGTCCATTCCCGGCTTCTTCACCTGGAGGAAAAGACAATGGCCTCTCCATCTCTAACATCCTCTGATTCAATGATCGCAATTTCCCATAACCAGTCCTCTTCCCACCTCACTGGGAAAAAGTCCACGGAGCAAGGATCCTTACTCACTTTTCTCTACATAAGGCATGTTTGCTTAATATTTAACATCAATCCCACCTTCAAGTCCATCCCCTGTACACACTGATATCGCTTATCAAAGATGGGATTGGCGGTATTGGTGACACCCATCTAGGATCTTCAGGGGCGAGGAGGAAGATGAACTTGAATGGGCCGGTTTGCTAAGACAATTAACCTCTTAAAACCCCCAAACCAGAGGGACACCCGTAGTCCTTCACTCTGTGGCTTGAAAAAGAATGGAGTGTCTGCAGGTTGAACAACTGCGCTCCCAGGAGCTGCGTTCTTCCCAGTGGGTGGAGGGTTGATCTTTAGCAGACTGATTTCCCCGGTGATGGGTCTGCATTTCCCATCACCTGATTGCATATAAATCTATTTAATATTGAGTAGTTCCATCTAGTTGTGGCTGAACAGACCTTGATCTTTCTACATTCTGTCAGTGGGTTATGGATTGATTGCATACTAGCTATAAAATATAGGATAAATATTTTACCATGCTATTAAATCTTGGACCGTTCCCAAACACACTCACGTACACACTCGTTTTGTTGTTTAAAAATTCATCTGCTTCTCCTTCCAGGAGGGCTCGGGCGCTTCAGGCTTCTCAGGCATGTGAAGGCTGGATTTAGCCTGAACGCCCTGGTTCCCAGGAAGGCCGTGGGATGGAATACCAGAGCAGCTAATAGCCTGCAACTGAAAGGGCATGGTGACCTGTCACTGTGCCTGGGGAGAGTCAGCTCAGCGCTTGCGCTGTGCTCACTCAAAAATGCTCATTCCAGCTTTCAGGTTTAATCATTTCAGCCTGTGACAAGGATGGCACAGTCTCACCCTGAGCCAGCAAAAATGCCAAATACCTGTTCTGGTCCGGAGTAGCACCAAGGAAGGATGTTCTCGGAGCTCTCCCCAGCTCCGCCAAGTGCACTCCGATCTTCCCCTACTGTGTTTAGGATGCTGACTGGGGTTCAAAATGAGAAACAAACCCCATATTAGGAGCCAGGTTCTAGTAAACCCCTGTATTAGGAGACCTGAGGGGGTCAAGCCCTTTCTGTGGCTTTGAAAGCCCCTTAACTCTTCATGCCCTGATTCAACCCCAAGAAAAATGGGTTTGCCAACACTAGCAGTGGTGTTCTTGATGCTGAGGCTTGTGACCGCATCTCCAGGGACGTACTGGAACTCAAGCTACTTGGGGTCCCTGGCACAGCCTTTTGGGGGTGCAGAGCTGGTGACCAGCCCCTTTGTGAGTCTCAGAGCCTCCCAGCCCCCCACTCCACAAATGATTCTCTGTAACATTACTGCCCTGTTCTAGAGCTCAGTCCACAAAGCACCCTCTTCACCTGGAACCCTGTGTTTCTCTGCCTTGGCTTACAGTTTTTTAAGTTAACTGAAAGGCATCAGGGGTTTGGGCTGACAGTATACAGAATATTTCCAAAGTTAGTTGCCTTTCATTTATCCACACTGGTTAGCCCACTTAGTTCTTGATCAGGTAAGAGATAGAGGATAAAGGGAATAAATGTTAAATATACTTTTCTGATTGATGCCTTACCACTGTTTTGAAGCTGAGCCTAAATCAAATCAATGTTTACATTTTTTATTAAGTACCTATGTGTCTTGCATGTGTCAAATGAGAGAGCCTTTCAAATGAATTCTTAATCCTTCTGGTCCCGGCACCTGCCCTGGAGACATGCATGTGTCATTGAGGGTTGTTTTCCATGTTACCTCGTTAAAAAAAAACAAAAACAACTGCCTCTCATTTGTTCTCTTGAAATGTCTCGCTCTGTCTTACAAGATTAAGTTATCATTGAAATATTAAATAAGCTGAAGCGCCGTTTTCTTGCAAATAAATGTCAAAGATGCTAACAGTTTCGTAAATCAGTAAATCCTGTCTACTTGCCCTTTGTATGTGGTCCTGATAATACAGCCAAGATGGATTTTCAATTCAAGTAGTTAGTACATTAATCCAGCCATTCAAAATAATAGGGAGGTCAGAGATTGGATTGTTTTTGGAGCAACTGAACTTGTAGCTGCCACAAAACTAGATAAATGGCCTCCACTGAAATTATTTCTTCAATCCTATAAACACCAGGAATCACATACAGAATGGACTGGAAATGAGCATCTTGTGCTAATGCAAAGACTTTTCCTCCATCAATTGCTGACTTTTAAAAAAGATTCTTGGTATTGCCTATGAAAATGTAAATGAAAAACTCTAATTGCCCTTGGTCTTTTAAGATGGATTGTTAAACCAAGAGGCTGTATGGCCTATCCAGAGACCTGTTTTCTAGGTTTACATGAATGGAGATAGTTTTAGCCTGCAGCTAAAAAAAAAAAAGAAAAATGTTGAAGCCTTGCTGGCTGTTTGTCCAGGGCATCCTGGGTTAGTATTTCACAATAGTCAAACATTTTGACATAGAAGGGGAAAATAGCATTTTAAACTTAAGTGGATTCAAAGCCCTAAATCGGAACTATGGTGAACACAACATATTACATAACAATGCATGTTTTCAGAGAAATTATGCTTATTTATATGTCTTTCATGTTTTAATCAGTGTTTGCAGAATTGATCTCAAATCTGAAATGAAGTATTTTCCTCCTTTAATAAAAAATGCTAATGGTATAAAATATAAACTTCAGTCTTCACAGGCTAGACACTGGGTAATTCAGAAGGTGTACAGGGGCTTCCCTGGGGGCTCAGTGATAAAGAATCCGCCTACCAATGCAGGAGACGCAGGTTTGATCCCTGATCTAGGAAGATCCCCCAGGCCATGGAGCAGCTGAGCCCACGCACCACCACAGTTGAGCCTGTGCCCTAGAGCCCAGGAGCTGTGACCACTGAAACCTGCGGGCCCTGTGGGTCGTGTTCTGCAGCAAGAGAAGCCACTGCAATGAGAAGCCCATGCACCGTAACTAGAGAAAAGCCCCAGCAGCAACAAAGACCCAGCATAGTCAAAAATAAATAAATAGAATGATATTCTTTAAAAAGTATACAGGAGAGGAGAATTGACTTGCAGTACTGAATTTGCACTGTGGAGATATTCGTCTGGATAATAATGGGGTTTTCTGATCATGGATATCCAGACTGGTTTCTTACTGCTTTAATTCTTAACTTTTTATGTTTACTAATGACTTTAGAGCGTCCTTGCTGGCTCTGATGGTAAAGAAGTGGGAAGTGGAATTGTTAGTCACTCAGTCATGTCCAATTCTATGTAACCCCATGGGACACAGGCCGCCAAGCTCCTCTGTCCATGGGAGCCTCCAGGCAAGAATACTGGAGTGGGTTGCCATGCCTTTCTCCAGGGAATCTTCCCGATCCAGGAATCGAACCCGCATCTCTTATGTCTCCTGCACTGGCAGGCAGATTCTTTACCATTAGCACCACCTGGGAAGCCCTGCCTGTGATGCAGGAGACTTTAGAACAACCAGAACTTCAAACCCCCCCAATCCATTTGTTCTGTGTTCCACTTTCTAACACACAGTCACACACACTAACTTCCAATCTCACCATATAGGAATCATATTTGGCTACTAGGAACAACCCCCTCCGCCAAAAAAACAAACAGTAGCTTAGACAAAAGGACGTCTTTCCTGTCATGCAAAGTAAGTCCAAAGACAGGCAATCCAGAGAGTGTTGGCTCCACAAGGTCACCAATGTCCAGACTTCTTTCTCTTTCTGTCTTGCCATTCCTAGCACTGGCTTTCATCCTCCAGGTCACTTCATGGTCACAGAATTTCTGCTGCAACTCCAGCCGTCAATGCTGGGAAGGAGAGAGTGGGAGGAGTGAAACGGACACATGAGACTTTAGATGGCTCCCTTTAGAGAACTCTACTAGAAACTCACTCTGATTTCTTCATGGCCAAAGTTGAGTCAAATGATCACCCCTGGGTGCAAAAGAGGCTGGGGAACGTGGTGTTTCAGCAGGGCACTTTGCTGCCCAAAATATCGGGGTACTATTAGTATGGAAGAAGGTGAAATGAGTATTTGCCAAATAACCACAATAGATAACTTCACCTCCTCCTTATGAGCTCTCTCAACCCTTCTCTTCTCCACCAAAAAAAAAAAAAGAAAAGAAAAGAAAAGCTCTGTCTTCATCCACTTTGCTCTCCCTTTAGAAAGTTCCTATTTCCTAAAGTAGGCTTGACCCATCTCTCCCATGACCTCTAGGATCCAGGCCCTTCTGTCTTGCATCTTCAATTTTTGTCTTTCCATTAGTTGCTTTTTCTATGCCATCAAATAATCTCCTTAAAACAAAAATCATCTCCTTTTTAAAACAAACAAAAGCAACCAAGAAGCTCTTCCTTGTCCCTCATCCCCAGTTTCCCTGCCTGGCACGTTTCTGGGATGGTCTCTCCAGGGTCTCCAGTGGTCAAATCCAGTGGCCTCAGTCTGCGTTCTTCTCTAACACCTCAGAGGCCCCTGAACTGTGGTGCGGCCACCAGTGGGATGAACTGCAGGAGAAAGGCAGGCACACGGGGTGGGGGGTGGTCCTGAGGGTCCTTCTCTCACAAGCTCTCTGTGCTTTCCTAAGGGGCTCCCACCCTTTGGCTTGGGATAGCCAAGCCAGCAGGGCTGTCTTTATTTCAGTTGGCATCTCCTTGCTCTCTGCTTTCTTCGCATGTCCACTACATGAGGATACGTCGCAAGGCTTGGTCCTTGCCCTCTGCCCTTTGCTCTTCTCCTTTCATCCCCCTGCAAAACCTTCCCTACTCCCATACCTTCTACTCTCACCTCTCCTGTGGATTCGAACTCCTCATCTCCTTCTCACCTCCCGAAACACTAGCACCATATCTGACAGCTGCCTGGTTCGAGGAAGAGATTCAGAACCCAGGATTCTGGCTCCAGCTTGTCTACAACATGCTCTGTAACCTTGGGCAAGGGTGAGAGTCTCTGTGCCCAGCTTCTGTACCTGTAAATGAGCTGCTTCTGGGGTCACTGTATCACTACTGGCTCCGTGTCCTCTTAATGTCCCATCATCACCCCAAACCCAGGATGCCTAGGATTGAATTCAACATCCTTGCCCCAAACCAGTGCTTATCTTAGTTGCTGCCTCCCCTAGTGGGGTCCTAGGCTGAAGACTCTAGAGTGAGTGGCCTTTGAGCCTTCTTCTCCAACCAGTCTGGGGTCAAGTCCTGTTGGCTCTTCCTTTGCAGCATCCATCAAAAAAAATTTTTTTCCCCACTGCATTGCTACCTTTGCTGACTACCTCGAGAATGTGGTGATGGCTGCCAAGTTTTCCTCCTCTTAAATCTTTTCCTATGCTTGTCCATCCCATACAACCCAGGGAAATTAATCTTCCCAAGGCATGTGTCAGATCCCAGGTGTAAGATTATCAAGACTTTTCTTGTTCATATGCTGCCTTGAACACTGTTATCTAGCCCCAACTGCTATTCCTGCCTACTGTCCCTGTCTTCCTGGGCGTCCCTCTCTGACCACCCGGCCTCTTCCTCTTCTAGCAGGACCCATGTGCTCCCCACCTTCTCTCTGCTCCCCCTGAATCTCTCCTCTTCCCCCAATCCTTCCTAACTTTCAAGGCTGTGCTCAGGGACCAACATCTCCATGAGATATCTGGCAGTTGGAGGGACCCCCTGTATTCCTAAATTCCTCTGTATTCCTCAAATACTATCTGTCACATATTTTCTTTAATTGAGATACAATTCACATACCATGAATTCATCCTTTAACAATGTACATGTGGTGTTTTCAAGTATACTTGGAAGTACATTTGCCACCATGACCACGAATTCCAAATTTCCATCACATATTTGATCCTCCTTCCAGACCTCCTGGTATTTCTATTTTCACGTGAATGTCCTCTCTCCCCATGAAACATGAGGGCCTTTCCAGGCAGGATACCTCAGCCTGAGGTGACACGTGAAGGCTCAGGAAGGCAGAGGCGGGAATGCTGAGGACAGCTGACAACAGTTCAAGAAACAAAGACCAAACTCCTGAGGGGACCCCTAAGATGTAGGGGCCTCAGAGAAAAGTCACTTTCCCTTTTACCCTCTTTTGTGTCCCAATGGTAAGGAAATGAATTGTTGGAAAATGCAAGTTCCTGTGCAGAGATCAGCTTGAACTAGGAGCAAGTCCTGCTGGGTGCTCAGAAAGACCGCCAGCTCCCCTCCACAAGCCCACCCAAGGCCCCTACTTCACGTCTTGTGGCAAGGCATGTATTCTAATTTGGGGTAAAATTGGTGCCTTAAGGCAATTGTCTCAAACAATTCCAATAGAAAAAAATTAAAGAACTTTGAAAATATAAAATTTGTGATCAATAGGAAAATAATTTGGATTATTTGCAGATTGCATTTCTAAAAAAATGTTTTTAAATAAAAATCCATTAACCGGTTCTATTGACAAACACTTATTGGACACACAACACAGTGCAAGTCACTGAATAGTGCTCATCACTTTCTATGCCATAATCTTCAGTGGCCAAATTGTGTCCGACTCTTTGCCACCCCATGGACTGCAGCACGCCTTCCCTGTTCTTCACTATCTCCCGGAGTTTGCTCAAACTCATGTCCCTTGAGTTGGTGATGCCATCCAACCATCATTACCCACTTCTCCTCCTGCCCTCAGTCTTTCCCAGCATCAGGGTCTTTTCCAGTGAGTTGGCTGTTCACAACAGGTGGCCGAAGTTTCAGTTTCAGCATCAGTCCTTCCAATGAATAATCAGGGTTGATTTCCTTTAGAATTGACTGGTTTGATCTCCTTGCTGTCCAAGGGACTCTCAAGAGTCTTCTCCAGCACCACAGTTCGAAAGCATCAATTCTTCAGTGCTCAGCCTCATTTATTCTCTCACATACATGCATGACTACTGGAAAAGTCATAGCTTTGACTAGATGGACCTGTGTTGGCCAAGTGATGTCTCTGCTTTTAAATATGCTGTCTAGACTACTGCGTATTAGTGTATACTACTTTTCTTATAATACATGTCATATACCCTTTTTAGCAGTAGAGTAAAAAGTCATTCCATAAATTGGCTTGAAACTTGGAATATATTTTTTCATGGAAACAAAATTTTAAAAGAGTATTTAGGTCCCCAGTCAGTCCACAGAACAGTCCATAATTGATTTGAAGTCATACCAATGACTGTCCTAGAGTCTAATCTCCCCAAGGCACTCATGAACCCCAAACTTCTCTAAATTCTTGCCCCTGAACCTGGTTCCAAAACCCTGGGAATGCTGCCCGCCCCTGGAGAGTAGACTCCCCCTCCGCTGCTCTTTCTACCTCCCCACCAAATAGATCCAAATCCATTTTAAGAAACACACAGAACTCACTGGGCTTCTTTAAAATTGCAACTCAAACCTAAAAAACTGGAAGAAATCCTTAAGTTTTCTATTTCCAGAGATTCAAAAAAGTTAAATTCACCTTCACAAATTATGCATCAAGGTATCTCTTGAAAATAAGCTTTTTCTTTTTCTTCAAAGCCTTCAGGAATTTCAGCTGAGATGATTTTCTGGCAAAACTTCTAGCTAAATCCAACTTGATCAAACATGGACAACTCACAGTGATTGAGAATTTATTTCTTTGCTGATACTCTGAATCAAAACATACAGTGTTCTTTGAGGCATGTCTAGCTGACATTGAAATCATTTTTAAAAAGACATTATTTTGTAAAGTCTTTTAAAAAGGTTTCCTTGACCTAATCAACACACTCTGGAAAGGTACAAAGGAGAGGCAAAAGTTCTTCTTAATGTCCTTCTTGGAGAAATCTGGCCAGGAAACACATCTTTTGGCGTCATCTATGTTTTCTGATTGATATCTAGTCTGAAGATTAAATGTAATTAATTTGTTAGGTCAGTCTGGAAGCTTCACTGGAAAACACAATTTCTGGAGATAATGAAAACAGATGGCTTCAGAGCTCAAACCCACTGTTCTCATGAAAATTCCAAAAGGGGTTCTCCATGTCCCTAAATAACAGCCTCGTATCAGCTGTATTGAGGCCACAGCAAGGGCCTGTGCCCTGATGCTCTGTTATTTCCTGAAATCCTGGATGTCTTGCCTGAGGCAAGTCAGCTTTCTAAGATCTCGGTAAAAATTAACTTTCTACTGTAGAAACCTAAATTAGACCATGATAGAAAGTAAGTAGAAATGTAAGATCCTTCCATCTCATTATTTTTCTAAATTTTGTTTTTTTGTTTTAATTTCTTCTTCTTCTTCTTCTTTTTTGCCACAAGGCATGTGGGATCTTAGTTCCCTGATCTGGGATTGAACCTGTACTTCCTGCAGTGGAAGCTCAGAATTTTAACTGCTAGACCACCAAGAAAGTCCCATCCCATTCTTGGGGTCAGTGTTATGGATGGCGATGACCTTCTGAAAGTTTAGTTTTGTAAAGCTTCTTTCATGATCAAGCTACAGGCTGCTGCTGCTAAGTCACTTCAGTCGTGTCTGACTCTGTGTGACCCCACCAGGCTCCCCCATCCCTGGGATTCTCCAGGCAAGAACACTGGAGTGGGTTGCCATTTCCTTCTCCAATGCATGAAAGGGAAAAGTAAAAGTGAAGTCGCTCAGTCGTGTCCAACTCCTAGTGACCCCATGGACTGCAGCCTACCAGGCTCCTCTGTCCATGGGATTTTCCAGGTAAGAGTACTGGAGTGGGGTGCCATTGCCTTCTCCCAGCTACAGGCTAGGCATACACTATTCTCCAATTTTACCACTCTCAGTTTGTCTAGGCTAGAGATTCGAAGTTTAAAAGACCCTCAAGGGAGAGCCTGTTTATGAAGCCCAGAACCACTGCAACTTTACCTGTTACACCGGTTGAAGCTCCCCGCCTGCCCCCTCCTCTTCACAAGGACACCCACTTGAACCTGCCACGTACAGGATATAAACTAGGGGCCTCATTAAACAGACCTGGTCACCCCTGGACACGCCAACTTCCTGTGACTTGGCCCCTCCTTGTGGCCAGTGGACTTCTATCATCTTCAGGAATTCACCTGTAAACTCGTGCCTTCTGTAACTGATCATTTTTATGTTCTATATCATCAAAGGAAGGGTATTTGTTTCTGCCAAACATGCCCTTATCTGTTGGGTATCAGGTGGTACCTGTTGCTGAGAAAAATTCCTTAAACCCTTTTCTGAGCACCGTTTCCCTGCCAGGAAGGAGACCCAACCACTTTGAACTGAGTAGAAGAGCAGTGCTTTATTCTAAAAGGAGAGCAGATCTTTTTCTTTTCTAAAACTTAAAAAAAAAAAAAACAAAAAACACACAAAGTCTATGCTTCTGTAACCCACAATAACCAGATGAACTACATTCAATTCTCAGTGTTTTATACAAAATCCATTAAGCATACAGATAATCCACAAGAAGACGTCAGAAGCCATTTGACAGTAGACTCAATGCTGAGATGATCTGCAGTGGTGAGAAAGGAAGAAAATGCATTTGAGGGGATTGGGTTACCCACAAAGCAAGGACTGGGCCTCAAGTCATCCCAAGTTGAAAACCCTTTTCTAAGTAAGACTCGGGTGCACACTTGGAGAGAATCAAGTGTTGACAGTGCCTCTTAATTCACAGAACTGGGACGTCCCTGACAACATACCATGGTCATAAGCAGTGAAACTCTCATGTGAATATCTTGGGTTTTTAACTTTTTGTTCTAAGGCATAAAGAAAAAAGATGCCCAAGCAGTGTGGTCATAGAGTGCTCGTAATTAGCTATGAGCATCTTAGTCCTCAGAGCTTCCCAGCCACGCCCCAGGAAGCCCCTTCTTGCTTCTCAGCTCACTCGGTCCCAGGCTCAGACTCAGGAGAATCTTGTTCAAGGGTCCTGTGGTGGCAGGAAATCACTTTAAAGCCCACCTAACACAGGGTTTCCCACCTCAGGTTGGGGTCCATGAGCAGGTCATGGAATCAGTTTAGTGGATCTGAAACTGTGGGTAAGCCTCAAGAGAATCCATTCTAACTGTATCCTGCCTGCACTGATCAAGGTCACTTTAATTGTTGCTACAAAAGATGTGCTTGCATGTTCTTCAAGTAGCATGTGGTCCTAAACAATATGATGTTTGCCTGAGTCCTTTTCCAGTTACTTGGTGTCAGCTGCATCTAGTTGATGCATCGAGCTGAGCTGGTTAGGACAGGTTAGGACCACCCTCCCTCCAACTGGGCATGTGCGAGTGTCCCCTTGATGACCTTGTGATGTCAGAGGCCCCGTAGCTTGGTTACACCTGCACAGGATGACAATTACTGCACGTTTTTCCAATCACCTTTCCCCACTCTCCCCACCCTCCCCGTGCCTCAGACCACCCTGCTGTTTTATGCTCCATCACGTAAATATCCCCGTCCCTTTGTCTTCAGAGACATTCATCTGAGGTCTGTTCCCTGTCTCTGCACTTGGCTGCCTTTTGAATAAACCCTCTCTTTGCCGCGAACCTTGGCATCTCAGGGGTTTAGCTTGCTGTGGGTGGGGCGAAACAAACCTGGTTTGATAAGAGATCCAGATTCTTTTTAGGTGGAATGGAAGAGACTAGAAAGGCAGACTAGGAAGTGTCAAGTAACAATAATAGACGCTGTACTGGATCTGGGTCCGTACATTGATATAAATATTTTCTTACCATTGGCCCCATAAAGACTCCACAAACCTACCATGTCTCCCACCCGCAGGTCAACAGCAGCTAAAAGTCTGTGTTGCAGACACTGATAGGCCTTTCTCATGGAGCAAAAGTATTAAAATTATCTGACCATGATAGGGATCACAAACATTTTAGCAAACCTTTTATTAAATTATGTTAACTGGCAAAGAACAAGACGCTGAGGGCAAGTAAGTTTTAGTCAGAAAAACCTGGCAGGATAAACTGTTTTGGAGGTATAAGACGTTAGGGATTTGGGAGTTTTCAGAAGGAAAACATTCAAAAAATAAATCTGGAGCAAATGTAAATAACATAATGCTGATTCTACAAGCCTTTATACAGCTAGGCTAATTTGTTAGCTTAAACATGCACAAAAACATTACATATATCTTGGTTTGCTCTGAATAACTGTCAAACTTACCATATTTAGAAATAAAAAAGATAAGGGGAGATAAAGACAGTAACGGGATTTTTTCCTCCCAGTTTTCTAAAGTAAATGATAAAAATCCTCTTTAAAAAAATTAATCTTTGCTTAAAATATCAAGAGGTGTTGCAGGCCTTGGCATTTTAAGATGTCAGCGGAGAAGAAGAAGCAAGAGGGGCCTGGATCCGGGCAGACCCCGAGTTTGGGCAGAGGGAGGGGGCTCGGCAGCCATGAGCCCAGGGCCCCGTGGTGGTTCCCTAGGATGTCGTTTTTCGAGAATCACACCTGTCTTCCTCCTGTTGCTGAAACATGGCAGCTTGCTTGCCTTACACTCCTTGGACGATGCAGAACCTTGCAGGGCGCACGTGGAGAAGACCTATGTGGTCTGCTCACGTAGGGGACTGCTCTAATTCTGAAGATCTCCTTTGAGAACTGAAAACTTCTGTTGTAAAGGCCACGTTGCCAACAATCAGGAACAGGAGATACACGGAGGGTAAAGAGCAGGAGAGGCAGGAATGCACCGGGCGTTTTCAGAACTGATCCCGAAGGAGAGGACATGGCCTCCTTCAGCTTGGTTCAGTATAACCACCCCCGGTCATCCCTCTGCTCGACCCTAACGGCAGCCAGCCGAGCCGGAGAGGCTGCTACTTTTGTGCAGCTGCTCAGTCATGTCCGACTCTGCGACTCCATGGGCTTCAGCACACCAGGTTTCCCTGTCCTTCACCATCTCCCAGAGTTTGCTCAAACTCATGTCCACTGAGTCAGTGATGCCATCCAACCATCTCATCCTCTGTCATCCCCTTCTCCTGCCCTCAATCTTTCCGAACATCAGGGTCTTTTCCAGTGAGTCGACTCTTCGTAGCAGATGGCCAAAGTATTGGAGTTTCAGCTTCAGCATCAGTCCTGCCAATGAATATTCAGGGTTGATTTCCTTTAGGATTGACTGGTTTGATGTCCTTGCTGTCCAAGGGACTATCAAGAATCTTCTCTGGCACCACATTTCAAAAACATCAATTCTTTGGCACTCAGACTTCTTTATGGTCTAGGTGCTAGAGCCCTTTAAAGAGGCACATCTCAAATTTCAGGGAGCACTAGAATCACCTGAAGGGCTGGGCAGAACATAGCTTGCTGGGCTCAACCGCAGAGCTTCTGATTCTGTGGGTCTGGTGTGGGGCCGGAGGCTGTGCATTTCCAGTAAATGTCCAGGTGGTGTTGATACCCTGACTCAAGATCACACTTTTAGAACCATGATGCAAAAGCCTGGCTGGTTGGTCTGTTTCTGGGGAAGGGGGGGAGAGGGACGCCAGGAATCAGAATGATGAAGAGTCCACAGGAGAGAAGGGACCAAAGAGACCAGGCTCCTAAGCCACTTCCAGCCACCACCAACACAATTTCCAGCAAGGTGCCACTTCGCTGAGATGGTGTCTTCACGGATCAGGCATCACCAGGTGTTGGGTGAGCAGGACTTACACTTAGCAGTCACGGCTTTGTGCCCCACTCATTCTGGGAAGAATTCACAGCCACATCAAAGATGATCTACAGGGTGGAAAACAAAGTGGTTTCCTGTCGATTCTTTGTTGGGCCAGCGCCCTCCATACCTTGAGTCCGTGGTCCCTTGAGGGGGTCCTGGAAGAGCCCAGAAGACAGAAGTCAATCCTTACCCTGGAGCTTCTACACAGACTTTTGTTAAGGCCAGGCAGAGACAATGCCTTGAAGAAAAAGACCCTTTGAGTCTGGGTGTAAACAAAGGTTTAGGAGGATATCAACTGACTACTTTCTTCCCCCACAATGAAAAGAGTTTAGAATTCTGTCTGGACTGATGGCAGGAGATTTTTGAGCAGTGGAGGACTAACCCTTGGTGGGGGTTTCAGCATGGAAAGCCTGCCCCCACCCGTGGCTTTTGGGGGAAATCTGAGAGCAGAGATGACCAAGACCTCGCTCCTTGGGTTACATCTAAAGAGAGAGTTGGTCTCTGCCAGCCGGCATTAGAGCAGCGAGCAGGAATCCCAGTTCATTTCAATCGCTCAGTCGTGTCCGACTCTTTGCAACCCCATGGACTGCAGCACGCCAGGCCTCCCTGTCCATCACCAACGCCCAGAGCTTGCTCAAACTCATGTCCATCGTGTCGGTGATGCCATCTGAGCATCTCATCCTCTGTCCTCCCCCTCTCCTCCTGCCTTCAATCTTTCCCAGCATCATGGTCTTTTCCAATGAGTCAGTTTTTTGAATCAGGTGGCCAAAGTATTGGAGTTTCAGCTTCAGCAGTGGGTCTGTAAAAGCAGCAATGTAGAGAGACGCCCATCCCCTCACCCCACAACCCCACAGGAGCAGACTGGATCAGCCAGGTGTGTCCAGCGCCCCCAGCCAAGTGGAACACCTGTGCATGGATGAGGAAAAGGATCCTCAAGACCCATGACTTCCATCTGTTGGAGAAATTCCTGAGAACCTGGGTATCATAGGAAGATAGCACTTTACCACCATATGCCACAGATTTTTCTAAGCAAACACACAGATCTGAAATGTTTACGGTGTGATCATGACAAAGGTGGAGTGGTGCTCCCTGTGGTCAGGTGGATGGCCATGAGTGGATGTGGCTGGATGCCAGAGCTACAGCCTTACTGCTGCTGATGGAGACCCGGAAGATGCTTCAAGAGGGGGGTCACATCTCTGCAGAGGCATGATCCAGGACCAGAAGCTTGGTCCCAAAGGACAGCTCGACTAAAACCAGGCAGGCTGTAGAGAAGACCCAGGTGCTTTTAGTTTTGTAGCTGGGGGCGGGGGGCGCTCAAAGTCAGAAATTCGCTCTTTTACACCCTGGTGTGTGACTGCGGCTTTTGTACCACCACAGACAGGTGCTTGGGTTCCCACCCATGTGGAGTGTCTGCCTCACCGGTCTCCAGGGCAACCCAGGGAGGAATTGGCTCCCTACCCGCACCCCTTGCCCCCTGGTCTTGTTCCATGACGCCAGCCTCTCCCCTTCACACATGCTGTCTCCCAAGCTTGGTCCCTGGGCTCGGAACCCCACTCCATCAGCTTGAATCACTGTCTCTAAAACACTCATCCCCTCCGCCTACCTCCAGCCCCCTTACCCTGCTATTTAAATTTTTCATTGCTGCTTTTGCTTGCTGAAATTACATTATATGTGATGTTGAAGTTATTTACTTCCTGTTTCCCTCAATAGAACATAAATTCCATAAAAACAGGGCTTCCCAGGTGGCTCAGTGGCAAAGAACCTGCTTGCAAGGCAGAAGACACAGGAGACGCAGGTTCGATCCTGAGTTGAGAAGATCCCTTGGAAGAGGAAATGGCGACCCACTCCAGTATCCTTGCCTGGAAAATCCCATGGACAGAGGAGCCTGGTGGGCTACAGTCCATGGGGTCACAAGGAATCGGACACGACTGAGCGACTGAGCATGCACCGTCTTGCCCATAACCCTGTACCCACTGCCCGGAGTAGTGCCTAACGTGTAGTAGGCACCCAGTGTTTGTAGATGGGTGAAGGGTCTTCACGCAGAGGAAACTCCACATCACAGCCACAGGAGCACACCCCGCCCCCAAAAGCCCATCCTTCAGAGGCTGCACCCGATGTGTTTGTCCTGCAGGCCTTGGCTCTGACTTCAGTAGTGTATAATTCCCCTACTGACTTCAGGCGAGTTCAAGAAATACCAATATCCTGCATTTGTGGAAAAGATTTTACATTTCTCTCCTTTTATGGATTTTTAGCACCGTTGTCGTAATTGGTGGCCTTAATGGTGTGTAAGTACGGCTGGTCTGAGTTTAAAAAACAAAACAAGGAGGCTGTGGGAGCCATCTCCCATCCTAAAGCAGGACGAAGCTTCCCCCATCGTCCCTGCCTCCCGGTCGGTGACCTTTGCACAGACACTCACGGAGATGCTGAGTTGGGAGATGCTCTGCAGTTAGGGCGGGCAGGGGAGGGAGCCGGGGTGATAACAGCTGTCTTCAAGGAACTCAAGGGCAGTGGCAGCACGTGTGGGTCCCTCCTGACGTCTGCTTATGGCCATTTCATGACTCATTGAGCCTCCACCGGAGCGTGAGTCAAGGAGAGGGGAATCAATAACCTGAACCCAGCCTCTTCGAAATAGCTTGTCAGCAGCTCTGGACCCCGCTCTGAGGAGCAGAGGAGACGTCTAAACTGACCCTAAAGCCAGGGTTTGGATAATTTGCTGCTAGACCGGAGGCCCTCCCAGGGGAGGGGGCCGCTGCTTGGTAAGCATTTGGAGCAGGAACACTGGCAGGGGGGATCCGTAGACCCCCCCCCCCTCCACCCGTCGCATCCCTTGCATCCTCAAAGCGGAAACTCCAACAGCCCTGAAATAGCAAACTGCAACCTCTATCCTCTAACCCCCATCCTCTGATGAGGCTCTGGGTCGCCTCCTGGGCCAGCCGGCCCATCCCCTTGCCGTCTTGGCTTGCAGCCCCTTTTTGAGGCTTCCCTCCAGCACATACCCTCTGCCACATACCCCTCAGGGGCTAGTTGTCACGCCATTCTGGTCATTCTACCCCTCTGAGCCATGAGCTCCTTGAGGACCCGGAAAGCATCCTTTGTTTGAGGATTCCCATGCCAGAAACAGGCACAGACTCAGAGAACAAACATATGGACACCAAGGGGAGAAGGGGGCGTTGGGATGAACTGGGATTTGGAGATTAACATACATGCACTTCTATGTATAAAATAGATGACTAATGAGAACCTGCTCTATAGCACAGGACTCTATAGCTCTATAGCTATAGGACTCTGCGGTGACCTAAATGGGGAGAAAACCCAAAGAAGAGGGAATATATGTGTATGTGTAGCTGATTCGCTTTTATGTACAGCCAAAAATAGCACAACATTGTAAAGCAACTATACTCCAATAAAAAAAACTTTAAAGAATGATTTTAGTAACATCTATACAGTAAAAATTGTGGTGCTAGAGAAGACCCTCGAGAGTCCCTTGGACAGTAAGGAGATCACACCAGTCCATCCTAAAGGAAATCAGACCTGAATATTGACTGTAAAGACTGAGGCTGAAGCTGAATCTCCAATACTTTGGCCACCTGAAGCGAAGAGCTGACTCTTTGGAAAAGACCCTGATGCTGGGAAGGATTGAAAGCAAAAGGAAAAGGGGATAACAGAGGATGAGATGGTTGGATGGCATCACCGACTCAATGGACATTAGTTTGGGTAAACTCTGGGAGTTGGTGATGGACAGGGAGGCCTGGCGTGCTGCAGTGCATGGGGTCACAAAGAGTCAGACACGATGAGTAACTGAAGAGGAACAGCACATACAGAGAAAAACAAACAGAAAAAAACCAACAACAAAAAAGACTCCTCCATTTGAGTAGTAAATGAATGAAGAATGTCTAAATTGGTTCTCTTACACTTTCATTCAAGAAGATCTAACTACAGCCTCCAAAGTCAGAACTTGAAATATCACCCAAAAGGTAACTAACAGGAGACACTAGCTTCCCCTTCATACCTATTAAGATGGCCAATATCCAAAACACTGACAATAGCAAGGGCTGGAAAGGATGTGGAACAACAGGAACACTTGTTCATCGCTGATAGAAGGCAAAATGGTAGAGCCACTCTGGGAGACAGTCTGGTGATTTCTTACAAAAGTAAACATACTCTTACCATGGGATTTCAGCAACTATGCTCCTCGGGATTTACCCAAATGAATTTAAAACTTACGTCCACAGAAAAACCTGTACACATACGCTGGTAGCATCTTTATCCACAATTGCCAAATTGTTATTTGGCACTAAAAACACATGAGCTCTCAAGCCGTGAAAAGACAAAGGAAATTTCAATGCACATTACTAAGCCAAAGAAACCAACCTGAAAAGGCTGTATGATTTCAAATACACGACGTTCTGGAAAAGGCAAAGCCATGGAGACAATAAAAGAATCAGTGATCGCCAAGAGTTTGGGAGAGGGAGGGGTAAATAGATAGAGCACAGAGGATTTTTTAACATTTTTTCTTAATTTTTGTTTATTTATCATTGGCTGTGCCGAGTCTTGGCTGCTGTGTGCAGGCTTTCTTTAGTCGCAATAACCAGGGGCTACTCTCTGGTTGTGGGGCATGGGCTTCTCATCACGCTGGCTTCTCTTGGTGCGGAGCACAGGGGTCAGTAGTTGTGGTACATGAGCTTAGTTATACCAGGACATGTGGAATCTTGCCAGGCCAGGGATTGAACCTGTGTCCTCTGCACTGGCAGGCAGATTCTTAACCCCTGGACAATCAGGGAAGTCCCCACAGAGGGTTCCTAGGACAGTGAGAATACTCTGTACAATATTATAATGATGGATTAGTGACATTATACATTTGTACAAACCCGTAGGATACAACACAAAGAATGAACCCTAAGGTAACTATGGATTTTGGATGTTAATAATTAGCCGGTGGCAGAGTGGTAAAGAGCTCGCCTGCCAATGCAGGAGACGCAGGAGACAAGGGTTCCATCTCTGGATCAGGAAGATCCTCTGGAGTAGGAAATAGCAGCTCACTCCAGTATTCTTGCCTGGAAAATCCCATGGATAGAGGAGTCTGGCGGGATACAGTCCATGGGGTCGCAAAGAGTCAGACTCGACTGAGCTCTCAGTCACACAATGTGTTGGTCTAGGTTCATCTATTGTAACAAAGGTACCACGTGGTGCCAGCTGTTGGTAATTGCAGGCGGGGAGGAGGGATGCAAGAACTCTCGGTATTTTCTGGTCAGTTAGGCTATGAATTGAAAAGCCCTCTAAAAATTAGTCTAGCAATTAAAAACACACACACACATACACACACACAAAAACAGACAAAGACTGACCACATCTTCAAGGAAATAATGATAGGATCCTAATGATCAAAGAAAATATATGCATAGTGGGTAAATCATTAAACCAACAGAGGACATTCCCAAGAGTCCCTCCAGGCAAGGTCACAGCAGGTACGAGGGTCCCATGAGATGCCCTCAGCAGCAGCACCACCAGACTCTCTTTTGCATGGATTAGCCCCTCCTCCCTGGCCGGGATGCTGAAGTCCGTCTGTCTCTCTGGGAAGCTGGGAGTGTTCGCAGTGTGAGCGGCAGTCAGGAGAATCGGCTCAGGATTTCCCTGGTTGAGGCTATTTTAGGCTCCCTCTCCGGCATTTGGTTTCCTTCGCAGAGTAAAAGCTCTGTCCAGCCCTGCGCACGTCCAACTGCCTGGTCTTAAGGGCATCCTAAGAGGAAATGTGTGAAAAAATAGAACGATTCTACTGATGCGAGAGGAAGAAGGAACCTGAGCCAAGGCTTCAGCCATGTGTGTGCTGACCTCCGAAGACTTCGAGGAAGTGAGGGCCTTCCTGCCCCTTTGCAATTCTCACCTCCTTATGAGAGTTTTTTCCAGAACCTCTGTAGTTATCAACACGCATTCTCTTCTACAAACAATTGGATTTTCCCAAGTCCCTGGTGAGGGAGTAAGACTTCCCAGGGTGCTCTGGGCTCCCCTCGTCGTGACCTAGAAGTCCCTGTTTCTCAGAGGCGGAGGCAGGGTGAAAGGACCATGCTCAGAGCGGGTCTCAAGCACCGGGTTCCGGCCCTGTGTTCACCACCACTCACGAGTGTGGAGGGATGTTCATTCTGTGTGCCTCAATTTCCAATTTAGTGTCTCTGACTTCAAAAGAAGATTAAATGATTGTGCAGAGTAACAGAAAAATTGTGAGGTGAACAAGGTGAACCGTGATTCCAGCAAATTCCTTCAGGTGGACCCCGCCTTTCCCAAGGCTGTGCAGAAGAGAACCAGAGGGATGGGAAAGAACCCGAAAGAGCATTCTGGAACCCCGTGGCTCCAGAATGTTCAATTCCTTCCTCCAATTATGAATACAAGTACCCAGCAAGGTAAGCACATTAACCAGGACGTTAAGACTCATTGGTCGCAAATGACAGAAACCCAAGATAAAGTTGCTTAAGCAAAATGAAAAGCTTTACTGCTTCACAAGGATTATCTAACATCAGCCCAGCCTGATCTGAGGGCCCCATTTACATCATTTGTGGTTCAGTCGGTCAGTCATCTCTGACTCTTTGCTATCCCATGGACTGCAGGCTTCCCTGTCCTTCACTGTCTCCCAGAGTTTGCTCAGATTCATGTCCATTGAGTTGATGATGCCATCTAACTATCTCATCCTCTGCCACTCTTTTCTCCTTTTGCCTTTGATCTTTCCCAGCATCAGTGTCTTTTCCAATGAGACAGCTCCTCCCATCAGGTGGCCAAAGTATTGGAGCTTCAGCTTCAGCATCAGTCCTTCTAATGGAATACTCAGGGTTGATTTTCTTTAGTATTGACAGGTTTGACCTCCTTGCAGTCCAAGGGACTCTCAAGAGTCTTCTCCAGCACCACAGTCTGAAACCATCAATTCTTCAGCGCTCAGCTTTGAAGGGCAGAGTCAGCACTTGGAGAGTGAGAGGTGGTGTCCACCCAGGTGTGACTGACTGCCCGTGGCAGGCATGAGGACTGTGTTCAGGGCTCACATGGGTTCTTTACGTGCCTTGGGTTTAGATCAATCTGAACAGTGTAGCAACAGAATAGTATATATTTAAATCATATTAAGTAACTAAAGAGCGAACATGCCCTCAATCCAGCAGTACGATATTGCCATAAAATGTCTGGTTGGAAAGCACGCAAAACTACTGCTGCAGTTTCAGCAAGGGTTCCTCACCGTTTCACCGGCTAAGACTGCTTTTCTTCATTTTCTCTCCAGGGATCCTATGGGGATCCATGATGACATAATAATTATTCCATGTTCCTATTTTCTCATAAATCAAGGACATGTATATCTACAGATCTCGCTTCCAGAATTAAGCAGTGTTTCCACAGTGAGTTTGTTTAATCCTAGCCAAAAACAAAACACGTGTTAGCATGTCTGGCGTCATTGTGGGCAAGCGGGTAATTTCCCACAAACTTTGTGATATGTTGAAAATAAACCATGGGATCCTGTGGACTTACACACATGATGTGCTAGAGTCAAGAAATACATACTTGGGAACCAATGGACTACAGCTGAAAAGACCCAGAGCAATTGAACCCAATCATCCCTTGACCAATAAAAAACACTACCTGATAGCTCCCCTACACTAAGATTAACCTCTTAAGGACAATATCATATCCTTATGTGTTCCATCCATCATGATAAGCATTTTCTATGCATTTTTCTCAGTGAAATGTCATAGCCATCTTATGAAACAGGCTCATGGAAGTACAGCGAAACCCAGGTCCCTGCTAAATAGGAAGCCAAGGCGAAGTTTAACGCCCTGACTTCAGAGCCTGTGCTCTAGCCCCAGCGCTGTGTTGGAATGTAGGCTTTGAGGGGCTCTAAAGAAAAGTGCATTAGTCTGCTCAGGCTGCCGTGGCAAAGTGCTCCAGGCTGGGCAGCCTGAACAGATACTTCTTTTCTCAGAGTTCTGGAGGCTCGAAGTCTAAGATCAACATGGCGCCTGGGTTGGTTTCTGGTAAGGTCTCTTTGCCTGGCTTGTCGATGGCTGCTTTCTTGCTATGTCTTCACATGGCCTCTTCTGTGTGTGCAAGGTTGTGAAAGAGAAACTAGCTGGTATCTTTCTCTCTTCTTCTAAGGACACCAGTCCTACAGGCTTAAGACCCACCGTAATGACCTCATTTAACCTTGATTACCTCCTTCAAGGTTCTTTCTGTGAATACTATCATATAGGGGTCTGGGGCTTCAACATATGGATCTGAAGAACACAATTAAGTTCATAGCAAAAATCATTGCACTTTTCGTGGATCCCCTTGAAAGCACCGGGGGGCAGGTGAAGCACCCAGGCTTTGTGCATCTCCTTCTAGGTAGAATCACACTCACCTGAGAGGTCCAGGCATTTGATGTTCAGGCTCATCAGTAGAGAAAGGTGATTTCATAAGGGCTGGAAGAGAAAGGGCTTCCAGGTGTGAAAAGAACTAAAGCCTGGTCCCTGGGAATGCTGTAGGATTTCAGGCTGGAGAGGAGGACCAGCATTCCTGGTCCATGACCGCCATGAGCTGGCATCTCCTAGCCCCTGAGGATGGCGTCCTCTCCATTGGAGGACCCTCATCCTGAGACTCCTGATCACAGACTCAGAACAGGTCAACAAGGCTACTCACTGGTTTTCCCTTTCATGATAAGGTTTCCCTTCTGTGATTAGTATGTTTCCCTCAGTGGAAAGATGGAAATTTCCAGCATGTGATTGCAGCCATGAAATTAAAAGATGCTTATTCCTTGGAAGGAAAGTTATGACCAACCTAGACAGCATATTAAAAAGCAGAGATACTACTTCGCCAACAAAGGTCCATCTAGTCAATGCTATGGTTTTTCCAGTGGTCATGTATGGATGTGAGAGTTGGACTGTGAAGAAAGCTGAGCACTGAAGAACTGATGCTTTTGAGCTGTGGTGTTGGAGAAGACTCTTGAGAGTCCCTTGGACTGCAAGGAGATCCAACCAGTCCATCTTAAAAGAGATCAGTCCTGGGTATTCATTGGAAGGACTGATGCTGAATCTGAAACTCCAATACTTTGGCCACCTCATGCAAAGAGTTGACTCATTGGAAAAGACCCTGAAGCTGGGAGGGATAGGGGGCAGGAGGAGAAGGGGATGACAGAGGATGAGATAGCTGGATGGCATCACCGACTCGATGGACATGAGTTTGAGTAAACTCCGGGAGTTGGTGATGGACAGGGAGGCCTGGTGTGCTGCAATTCATGGGGTCGCAGAGTTGGACACGACTGAGCGACTGAACTGAACTGAATGTCCCTTTGCTGATTCCTCACAGGAGAACAAGCAGTTGTGCATGAGGTGTAACCCAGGTAAGGAGGTGTTTCTCTTACTTACTCCTTCTTGACCTCTGCTGGGCTCCACAATTTTTCCTTAATGCCTTTAAATTTAAAAGGCTCTAAAGAAACCTCTGGGGCTTCCCAGGTGGCGTTAATGGTAAAGAACCTGCTTGCCAGTGTTAGGAGACATGAGATGCAGGTTTGATCCCTGGGTCAGGAAGATTCCCTAGAGGAGAACATGGCAACCCACTCCAGTATTCTTGCCAGAAGAATCCCACCAGAGGAGTCTGGAGGGCTATAGTCCACAGGATCCCAAAGAGTCAGATACGACTGAAGTGACTTAGCACATACACAGGCAAAGGAGCTCCTGAGACCTTGAGACTAGGTTAGAGCAGGGGCTTCCCATACCACGGCAACCAGCTTGCTCATTGATAGAGAGGGAAAGAAAGACAAAGCAAGTGTGAGGCATATTGGGGAAAACTTGTTCAAAATATCTCACCCCAAATTCCAGAAAAATATCTACTTCTGCTTTACTGACTATGCCAAAGCTTTTGCTTGTGTGGATCACCACAAACTGTGGAAAATTCAAGAGATGGGAATACCAGACCACCTTAACTGCTTCCTGAGAAATCTGTTCGCAGGTCAATAAGCAACAGTTTGAACCAGACATGGAACAACAGACTGGTTTCAAATTGGAAAAGGAGTACATCAGGGATGTATATTGTCACCCTGGTTATTTAACTTCTACGCAGAGTACATCATGCAAAATGCCAGGCTGGATGAAGCACAAGCTGGAATCAAGATTGTTGGGAGAAATATCAATAACCTCAGATATGCAGATGATACCATCTGCAGAAAGTGAAGAGGAGAGTGAAAAGCTGGCTTAAAACTCAACATTCAAAAAACTAAGATCATGGCATCCAGTCCTATCACTTCATGGCAAATAGATGGGGAGACAATGGAAACAGTGACAGACTTTATTTCCTTGGGCTCCAAAATCACTGCAGATGGTGACTGCAGCCATGAAATTAAAAGACACTTCCTCCTTGGAAGAAAAACTCTGACCAACCTAGCCAGCATATTAAAAAGCAGAGACATTACTTAGCCAGCAAAGGTCTGTCTAGTCAAAGCTATGGTTTTTCCAGTAGTGATATATAGATGTGAAAGTTGGACCATAAAGAAAGCTGAGTGCCGAAGAATTGATGCTTTTGAACTAAAGTGTTGGAGAAGACTCTTGAGAGTCCCTTGGACTGGAAGGAGATCAAACCAGTCAGTCCTAGAGGATATCAGTCTTGAATGCTCATGAGAAGATCTGATGCCGAAGCTCCAACACTTTGGCCACCTGATGCGAGAAACTGACTCATTAGAAAAGACCCTGATGCTGGGGAAGATTGAAGACAGGAGGAGAAGGGGATGACAAAGAATAAGATGGTTGGATGGCATCACCAATTCAATGGACATGAGTTTGAGCAAGCTCTGGGAGTTGGTGATGGACAGGGAAGCCTGGCATGCTGCAGTCCATGGGGTCACAACAAGTCGGACATGGCTGAGCAACTGAACTGAAACCACCTCTTCCCTAGAGGAGCATGGGACTGATGGTGCACCCTGATTGGCTTAACCTGTATTGATAAACCAATCACTGACAAGCAGCATGGAGTTACCATGATTGTTTAGGCCTATCAAAATCCTCCTCTAAGGCTGGATTCTGTTAGAAAGGAGGGAGGGATACTGGCTGCTGGGCAGGTTAAATGACAGTGTCCACCACCCAATCAAGGAAGCTGCTTCAAAGCTGAAGGGAGTTAGTTGCCTGCCATGAGCAGGAGTTTGTAGTGGCCAGAAGAGACCCCTTGTGCTGGGGTGGTCTGTATGCAGGAGAAGTGCAATCAGGTCCGGGTTATTTGCACTCATGGTGGGGAAGGCAATGTCAAGGTCAGGAAGTGATCTGTCAGGCTCTTGGGACTAAGCCCATTGTCACCTGCACTGTGCAAAATCCTTACCGTGCCAGGAGGAGCAGAGAATCAGAGGTGCCCTGGACGTGCTCACCTTTCCCTGTCGCTCATCCTCGAGGCCCCCTTCAGCCTCCTCTTCACCTCTAACTGCTTTCACTAGCTCAGCCCTAGAAGAGAATTTCTGCCTGCCAAGGGCTCCATCAGATCATCCTCAATCTAAAAAAAGGTGCAAGGACACCTTTTTTGGACAGTTGGACAGAGGTGTCCAACTGTGGGGGCCCTAAACTACCATCATCCCAAATGACAGCAGATGCCTGCTTCCTACCTGAACGAGTCTTGCTTTGATCGCACTATCTTTGGAATTATAGTGGCCTAACTAATTGGGAATACATAACTTCAGAAAACAATTTCATCAACTTACCTCTCTGACATGGTTTTCTGGGTCAACTACTATGTGAGAAGCAGGAGATGGTTTATCTTTTGGAAGAGAATAGGTCATTGTCCACCCCAAGGTAGCTGAAACATCTCATCAGTCCAGACTCACATGATGGTCTGACCTTCAGGATGGTGACTAAAACTCACCCTGATGTCTACACGGAAAGGTTGCTGGTGACAGTCCAGAGCATCGGGTTGAGAAGGCTTCTGAGGCTGCACAAGAAAGAGGGCTGCGTGCCAGGAGCAAAGCATAGGAACGATGCTTATTCCGTGAACATAGGAACAATGCATGTACCGTGAACTTGATATGTCTAGCCTGCCACCTTCAGCGGGCCTCCACTGTACATTCTAAGGCAAAGGAAACGGGCTCCTGTCATAGCTGGGTGGAGGCTTCCACTGAAACCTCTCTGGCCCAAACTGAAAGAAGTGGGACAGTGAAGAGAACTTTTTTTTTTTCATGCTTTTCTATGCTTTTCTCATGCTCAGGGTCTGCATCAAGTGTGCTTTTCTGCATTAAACCTCTTTCTAAGCCCTAAGGTACAACTGCCATATAAAACAACCCTGTCTGTGTCTGTTTTTATTATTCTTCTTTGTCAGGGATATGGGATGAATGACCCACAAACAGGAAAAGAAAAAAAAAATCAAGATGAAGTCTGAAAAACAAGCCTCCTGGCTGGTTTTGGTCAACTCTTTTATGTTCTTGCCATGTGACTCATCTGCAAGAAAAACTTCAATTACATTAAATTTATGAGTAACTTGATGGTGTGTGACCAAGGAATGAAGAAATTTTGCAACATAGCTTTGTTTTCCAGAGTTGAGTTTCCCAAACTGTGAATTAGAACAACCCTCATGACCAAACTGGCCCAGGCCCTGGAATCCTGGCTGACCTGCCCCCAGGCACTTGGGGGAGAACCCTGGGCTCCGAGCAGCAAAGGGCTGACCTCTGCTGTCTCAGCCCCGACCCGAAGCCCCACCCAGCACGGGGAATGGGCAGCTATTCCCAAAAAAGGAGACTGGACTGCTGGGAACCCATCCCCTGTCCAAAGCTTAACTGAAACCAGAGCTGGGTGGACCCCGCCCACCAGGAATAGCTCCTCAAATGACAGGAAGTCATCATGTGTCTTGTTCTTTAATGAAGCAGAGACATTCCTTCGTGGGTTTTGCCCCTCTCCTAGAAAGGAGGGAAGGCAAGGTGAGACTAAGGCAGTGATGTCCACCCCATTATCTCAGCCAGATAAGGGAAGCAGCAGGTAAGGAAACAGGGAACCTAAATTTATAAACAACTCTCGGGGCTGCCCTGGTGGCTCATTGGTAAAGAATCTACTCGCCAATGCAGGAGACACAAGTTCGATCCCTGGTCCGGGAAGATCCCACATGCAGAGGCACAATCAAGCCTGTTTAGCACAACTACTGAGCCTGTGCTCTAGAGCCCGGGAACTGCAGCTACACCCATGTGCCACAATTACTGAAGCCTGTGTGCCCTAGCCCTGTGCTCGCAGCGGGAACAACCACTGCAATGAGAAGCCCGCACACCGCACCTAGAGAAAGCCCACGCACAGCAACGAAGATCCCAGCACAGCCAAAAATTAACACATCAAATTACAAAAATGAAAACAACCATCATGGCAGGGAAGGAGGAGATAACCATCAGAAAATATCCAGAAACTCCCTCAGAAGAGGAAAAATAAGCTTGGTGCTCTGATGAAATTAATCAAATCAACAAATTACCAAACAGCAGGTCAGTAATCACTTTATTGCCCTAAAATGTTATTTTTTTTCCTTGACACCTATACATCTTTGACCTCAAGGCAAAAACAAGTATTACATATAAAAACTGGGGGGAAAAAAACAACTAGTGTCTAAACTCCTGAATTTTGTCTAAAGAACAGAATAGCACTTTGCTTTTTTCTAGAGTTCATTATTGCAAAAGAAAACACATAAGCTGGTATTGTTTGTTCGTTTCCTACTAAATGTACTTTCAAGGGTAAATTGTTCACAGGCAAAGGTAAGACTAAACAGGTTATTTACTATCCAAAAAAAAAAAAAAACAACCCACCACCATCATGATGGCTGCCATGTTTTCAGGCAAGAGATGTCTGAAGTCCTTTGTGATGTTTTCTCATTTATAATCACAATTGCCCTGTATGTGTCCATTGAACAGATGAGAAAACTGAGGCTCCATGATTGGTATTATTTGCCTGAGATCCCACAGCCAGAGGGACAGAGCTGGGTCCCAGCATGTCCTTTCCTCCACAGTTGGAAATGAGCTCTGAGTCTGGTGGAGAGGCCAGCCAGCCTCTCAAGGCCCCCTGACGAGGAGGAAGGAGAGCTTTCAGCTTGGAGTATTTTGCTTCAAAAATGTTCAAGCTTGTGCACTTTGCAGGAGGGATTTCCCCGGCTGAAGTATTACCTTCTCAATTCAATGCCCTAGAAGATACTGCAGAGACAGGACAAAATCCATTAGGCTTGTTGATTTATAGCTTTTCAGCATTTAGAAGGAGCGGCTTTCGATGTGAAATTGGTTGTGTGCTGCCTCCCATTTTAGAAATTTGTCTCGTTTTGCCCGTAAGTGATTTATGCCATGCTTCCATTATTGCCTCTTTTTGGAAGGAGAGAAAAAGAAGAACATCAACACAAAGCTCATTCAGTGTCCAATATCTTCGTGATTTTGCTCCGCACTCCCATGGCCCCTCAGTGCGTTTTTTTTGACTGAAGAATAATAGCCGTGGCATCGGGTACATGGTCCACCACCTGCTTTTGGCCAGCAATGACAAGGCTCTCACTTCGGAGATTCGAGGTGAAGACGGGCAGGGCTGACACTCTCCCCATCCTGCCCACCTTGCCCGTCTTCTTCCAACGTGCTGCGAAGGGAAGGAGGCAGAGGTGCCATCACGCCCCCCAACCCGCCTTGACCGTCGGTGCCACTGGGTGGCACCCTCTGTCCTCAGGGCCTCCTCACCCGCAGCCTGGCGGCTGGGTGCACTCAGACCCACCCCCAGGCCTGGCCCCAGGGCACATCCTGCAGCCTCCAGCTTTGGTGGGCAACAGGAGAAGGGCTCACAGCTGGCTACCTCTCCCCTGGCACCCCTTGACCCAACAAAAATGCTCACCTGCTGGCTAGAGAGCAGTGACCCCATCGCTGACCTCTCCTCCAGCCCTTCACGTCAGGTGGGCATGGCTGGAAGGATAAGACCTGACTTTCCAGAAGTGGCTCCAGGATCAAGAAAAAAAGATCGACTGCACTCTTCTCCAAGCTCAGGGTAAAATTATCTAATTCGTCCCCCAGATTATGAGGTTAGCTATTGTATTAATGCACAAGAGCCAAAAGTCAGAAAATACAAAATAATAGCCAGTTCTGAAGTGCTTACATTTTAATTCAAAGATTTGAATTAAGGATTCCAAGTCAGAGGTAAACACATTCGGATGCTGATTCAGGTTTGTCTTTTCCAGTCTCAGCGTCTCCTGGGACTGAGAAAAAGTAATTCGTGGAAGATAAAATCGTGAAGGCTGAGTCACTCTTAGGGATAAAGTATATAATATACCATGTCAGGAGTTCAGTGACACCAAAACAAATAGAAAGGAAAACACAGAAGTGAATTTCAGCCTCCAAAACTAATCTGAAAGAGTCAGTTCTTAAGTCTTTTGGTTCTCGGATGTTCTTGAATACTCTTGAGTGCGTCTGGTCGCAGATTTGCTGATGAGGTATGCTGTGAGGAATTTTGTTGTCCCTTAAAGGCAAAGAGCTCTCCCCTTCCAAAAGGCCACAGTGGTTGGAGGGAGATGACCATGACATCTGTCACCCTGTTGGTTGCCAGGCTTGGGTCCCCTGAACTGGCTGGTTAGCAGGTCCCCTCCCTCCCCCACTGCTCCAGGTGCTTCCTCCTGAAGCTGAGAGCTCAGTTGAAGAAGACAATCTTCCCCCAAAGAGGGGGATGATCCTTCAGTCCAGGGTAGATGCTAGAACTGCCAAACAGCTCCCCCAAACCCCTCAACAACAGAAGAATCCTCCTGTCCTCGCATCCTGCATTGTCCACCTTCGTTGACCGCATCTGGAATCCGTCCTCCCTTGTTGCTTTCCCAAAGGAATTCAGATTTTCACCTAAGTCCCCTCCCCTACTTCATGCAGCCCATGGACTCTGGGGGAGGTGGACCCCCAAATCAGGAGGGCCTGGCTCAGTCTAAGACAGAAAAGGGGCTAATTCTATCTCAAGCCCTACAGTTGTGGGTTCAGGCACAGAGTGGCATTCAGCCAGCCATGGCATGAGGTTGGTGGTGGCCTGTGACCCAGTTTGGGCTAATGAGACATGAGCAGAGACTTGCTGGAAGAGAACGTCTCTCTGGATGGTGTGAAGCCAGGCTGTGGACGGGGCTGACACCCTGGGAGGCCGAGTAGAGAACAAGGCTGGTGAAGACACCGTGGACCAGGTAAGCAGTCAACCCTGAGGCTGCCCTCGCTCTGGCCTCTCTCAGAAGGACACTCAGGAATCACCCTTGCCTGCAAGCCAGTCTGTTGGGTGTTCTGTAACAGTGAGTAAAGATATTCTAGCAAGAGCAAGCACATAATTCGTTGCCCAAACTCAGCCACTTTTGAGAGTGAATGGGCACTATTAATGATCAGATCAGGACCATAGATCTAAATGAGGGCTGCTCCAGGGGATGCAGGGTCACTGTAATCTTAACTAATCCAAGCCGTAGCATTACCACATAAATCGCCTAAACTTGAAGAAGTGAAATAAGAGTTATTCAAAGGAATAAAGCAACCTGATTCAGGCTCTTCTCTAATTCATCCTCCAAGTTAGTCACTCAGTCATGTCTGACTCTTTGTGACCCCATGGACTGTAGCCCACCAGGCTCCTCTGTCCATGGAATTCTCCAGGCAAGAATACTGGAGTGGGTAACCATTCCTTTCTCCAAGGGATCTTCCCGATCCAGGGATTGAACCTGGGTCTCCTGCACTGCAGGCAGATTCTTTACCGTCTGAGCCACCAGACCTTAGCCAAAGTGATCCTTTTAATGCCCTCCCTAACGTACAATACTACTACAGTGTCCCATTCCTCTTGGGATGAAGCCTTAGAGCCTTGTGGGGCCTCTTTCAGCTCCATCCTCTGTTCTGCAAGAAATACCATCCCTCCCTCCCTCACCTGCCCTTGACTTACCAGCCACCCTCCTGCTCCAGCACCTCACCCCTGGGGGCAGTCCGCCCATCACCTTCCAGCCTCCGTCCCAGCCCAGCCAGTTCAGGTTCCTCTGTTGTAGACCCTGGCGGACACCGTTCTTGCTCTTTCTAGTGCCTCTCTTGGCTCTTCGCTTTGTAACAGAGAGCAGGGATGTGTCTGTTCTTGTTTTTGGTGTGACGCGAGCCCCTTGAGCAATGGCTGGCCTCAGAGAGCTACTCAAAACTTTGTTGATTGAATTAAGGAGTCCTAGGAATGCAAAGACTGGGACAGTGGCAGACTCACCTTCAGAGTTCAAAGTGGTCCCTGCCCTGGGCCGCGGAGCCTTTCCAAGTTTTCCAGGAGGACAGACCAGCTCTCCCCGACCACGGCTGTGACTCTGAGCACTGAGATTTGCAGGTCCTCTCCCAGGAAGCAGTGCTCACAAGTGCACACTTTCAAAGCCTCACCTGCAGGGAACAGGGCGCTGGTGGAAATCCTTTACAACCATCGAAATTGATGCGATGCTTGAGGCTCAAGAGTTAAAGTATCATGATTTTTTCTTCCTATAACCTAAGCTGCAAAGAGGCAATTTTTCCTTCTACTTTTCGTTATCCAAAGGTCAAATCTCTTTCTCCAATAATTACCTCCTATTTTTGGCTGGTGTAAGTGAAGGTAAAATCATTTCTTTTGTTACCTCTGTTGGCTAATGAGCTCCCTAACCGGGATTCCTTTAGAGAAATCAGTGTTGGTGCTCTAGACAAAAGACTTTGAAGTCTTGCCTGAGTCTGGGGTCACCATCTTAAATCTGTATTCTGTGAGTAATGGGGTTTCACATCCTCTATAATTATTTCTGTTGCAAATTCACTTTTCTCTTCTTGTTCTCTTAACTCCAGCGGTTACTGGCAGCTCTTCCTTCAGCCCCCTTTTTTTCTTTTTGCTCTCATCCAGCAATTTTAGCAAAGGTTTTCTCTTTGCCTTTAGTTACCTAGTGAGATTGGCAGGCAGGGGGAGTGTATAAAACCTCAGAGAAGGCAAGAATCTGGTCATCCTGCAAATGAACACCAAGGCTTGCTCAAGTTTTCTTAGTCTTTTCTTTTTATTGTTGTTTTTATGCTGCTGCTCCTGCTTAGCTGCGTCAGTCATGTCTGACTCTGCAACCCTGTGGGCTGCAGCCCGCCAGGCTCCTGTATCCATGGGATTCTCCAGGCAAGAATACTGGAGTGGGTTGCCATGCCCTCCTCCAGGGGATCTTCCCGATCCAGGGACCAAACCCAGGTCTCCTGTATTGCAGGCAGATTCTTTACTGCTGAGCCACCAGGGAAGCCCTGTTGTTTTTATACCTTTTACCAAATCACTGCAAAGAGATTATTCAAGTTACTCTCCAATGCCCCTCCTATGAGGCTTCCAGGTGGCGCTAGTGGTAAAGAACCCGCCTTCCAATACAGGAGATGTAAGAGATGCCAGTTCAATCCCTGGGTCAGGAAGATCCCCTGGAGAAGGAAATGGCACCCTACTCCCCTGTTCTTGCCTGGAAAACCCCGTGGACAGAGGAGGCTGGTGGGCTACAGTCTATAGGGTCACAAAGAGTCGGATGTGACCAAAGTTGACTTAGCACACACACAAACATGTGAGGAATAACACCCCCTCAAAAAATCCTCAGAAAAATTCAGTACCTGGAAAAATATCCATCTCTCTAGAAGGTTTTCTCTAACCAGGCTACATGAACTGCACAACCTGTTAAGACCACCTTTGTGTCCTGAATTAGAAGCTTCCAGAACAAGCACTAAATTTATCCACGTCACCCTTAGCCCCTGGTTTCTGAGCTGCTTCTTATCTCTACTTCCACTGCCCTACTTTACACTGGCTTTAATATTTTAAGCCACCTCAAAAAACCCTTTTTAAAGTCGACAGGGCATAAATGATAAAAAAATTCTTTTTCCCCCTAATATTAAAAGTTTCCTTAATCTTAGGAAACCACATTCTCTTAAAAGAAGAGTGGTTCAGAATCACACTTTCACAAAATCCCCAGGAGAGTAAAACTCTCCCTGTGAGCTCCTAACTGTGAGCGCCGGTGCAGCAAACCTGGTGTCTTGTCATTTCATTTCCTCACACTCTGGATTCCCACCTCCTGAGGCTCATCTTTCGTTCAGTTCAGCCTGGGAGGTGTCCTCCAGGAACCGAGAAAACCAGCCTCCCAGAGGCTGCCGGGAGCCGGGCAGGCTTTTCCTGTTTGGGTTTGAATGAATACTTCATACAAAACCTCTGAGCATCTTATATACGCTGAGCCCAAGGACTCAAAGTCGACAGAGAAAGGAGATTTAACTCCCAGTGCAATCCAATAGCAAGGACTTCTGTGGCCTTCAGGAGGCTCAGACCTCATCAGGGACAAGTGCCCGTTGGACATGCCCTCTTGGGGACAGGGTCGAGGTCCCTGCCCGGCCGATCAGAGCCCCGGCGGGGGGTGAAGCCTGCCAGGATGCTGACAGTCTCCAGCTGGTCTTAGATGCCATGCTCATTGCGTCCCATCAATTCTCAACAGTGCTGCCTCAAATTTTTTAATCAGTAATTGGATAATCGTGCAACAGGGACAAAAGAAGTTGGGGCACACGCAACCAGAGCTTGTTATCATCCAGCTTTAAACTGATGATACAGTACTGCGATGTATAATCATTGTTACGCTTCTGGTCCCTCTGGACTGTAAGCTTTATGAAGACGAGGTTCATCTCTTTATCACTCACAGCAACATGCTATTCCTGGCCCTATCTCACTGTTTAACTACCATATTTTTAAAAATATAACACAGGAGTTAAATAAAATTCAGAAATACCATAAGGTTGCTCTCACCAGGAATTGTCCATGTATCCAACATAAAACAATATTTACCCGCTAACACCAGAGTTCTGCTCAGAAAAAAAGAGCTGCTCTTGTTTTCAAAAATACTTTGATAGGTTTCTCTAGCTGGGAAGTGAGGCTTCAGTTGTTTGTCTGGAAGAGGCAGTGTAAAGAAACAGCCAAAATGCTGTGTACAAGAGGTTAGGGAAAATTTGGATAAAGTGGAGAGAAGTGAATTGAGCCCTGGGAGAAGTTCAGGGAAGGCTTTCCAGGTAACTCAGTGGTAAAGAACCCACCTGCAATACAGAAGACACAGGAGATGTGGGTTTGATCCCTGTGTCGGGAAGATTCCCTGGAGGAGGAAATGGGAACCCACTCCAGTATTCTTGCCTAGGAAAGCCCATGGACAGAGGAGCCTGGCGGGCTACAGTCCGTGGGGTTGCAAAAGTCAGACACAACTTAGTGACCAAGCAGCCACAGAAGGTCAGGGAAGGGTGAGGGCACAGAAGTGGGGAGAAATATGGGTAGTAAGACAGCCCAGAGAACTCTTAATGAAACAGACAAAATACAAGTGCTGGGATGTCCAATATTTAATTCTAGATTTAATTCAGATTTGACTTCAGACTTAGATTCAGATGCTGATATAAAACCCTCAAGGCTGATATAAACCTCTCAATGACCTCAAACTGTCAGCAAAAGTCAGCTACATACACAGCCTTGGTCGATGGCATTTTGGAAAACAAAATTGCCCAAATCATGGCCAGTTAAGGCAGTGAGGTGCAAGTTGGAATGAAGAGATGTTTTGTAAACTGAATTGATTTTGTGGAATTGCGATTTCAAAGTTGGAGGGTGACCAGGGGAAATGTAATACTTACAGCCCTCACCCTGTGAATTCCTCAAAAAAGCTTGAAAGGGTTACTAGGTCTCCAAGTACATGTGAGATGGAAGTACAAGTCAATTTCACGCAAACCTTTGAGGACAAAGTCATTTCCAATTGACCTGTAAGTTAAACATAATTAATTCTCAAATTACTGGCATCAACAAGGAGTGGTCAGAGCCCAAAGCAGAGTCTGTCTCTGTGACATAGTCTGGCTGCCTGAATCTCTATCTGGACTGCATTCTACCTTTGTCTTTGCTTCTGGCCTGAGAATAACCGTTTTTCCGCTTTCACAATATATAAATTCATGATGTTATCTGTTCGGCACAGAAATATGATATCTGCGCGGCAATATTACCTTTTCCCCCTCAAGGTTAGATTGTTCCTGTGATTCCTCACTCCAGTCTGACTCTTGGATTCACTGAGAATGTTGCATGGCTGTTTATAGGAGGCAGAATGGTTTCTTCTAAAAGGGATCTATCTCCCTTATCTTCCCCACAGCCCCTTGCTCTAAGGAAGACAGCTGATCCGGGGCTTCAGGCAGGTTTTAAAGACCCTCCTGCCTGTTATTCAGTGATCTTGGGAACACATTTTCAACTGTGCCCTTGGTTATTTTTCCTGGTAAAGATGAAGGGTGTTGAGGCTATCTCCTCTTGCCTACTAATCTTCACACCTCTTCCAAAAGTGATTTCTTTAAAAGGCTCTATGAGAAGCCTGAGGTCAAAATGTTCAGTTACTTACTGAGCCTTGAGAAATCTACAAAGTCAAGGGCAGCTGTACCTCTCCCACTTTCATGCTGAAGTAGGACCTAGTTTCGAATCCCAGCACAGAAGACACAATGAAAAATCCTCCCCCACTTCTAACAGTAAGGTTTTACTCGATCTATTATTAAATTCTGAAATGATATCCTTCCCTCACAGAGATTATTTGCTTCCTTTGCCCACTGTTTACCTGGGCTCTTCCGGCTGGGAACCCGACTAGGTTTCCTAGTGGAAACCTCGGTCCTGTGGCTGGAAATCTAATCAGCTGTGATCCTTATCCCCAAGGAACTCATGGTGTGGTGCAGACAGCAGGTTAGGGAGACAGGAACCCAGTCACCAAAAACCGCAAGCACCAAAAGGAACATGTGGACGTCATTCTTTGTCAACCAGACTAGAAGGGCCTTGCCGAAGGGTCTCAGGCAGAGACGTCCTGTTTTTGTTTGAAAAGACCTCCTTGACTCCTGAGTAGAGAGTTGGATTGGTGTCAGGTGAGCCTGGAGGCCAGGGAGGGCAGGGAGAGAAGGAGGTCACTTAGAAGTTCCAGCACTGAGGTCAGATTGCTATGAAAACAACACATACTCACCAGCTGAAGGTCACCACTTCCTTGCAGCAGCAATGTAAGACTTCACAAAGCAGTTCTCATAGTATTTAGCACCTTCCAAGATTCTATGTCGGAGAAGGCAATGGCACCCCACTCCAGTACTCTTGCCTGGAAAATCCCATAGACTGAGGAGCCTGGTAGGCTGCAGTCCATGGGGTCGCGAAGAGTCACACATGACTGAGCAACTTCACTTTCACTTTTCACTTTTATGCGTTGGAGAAGGAAATGGCAACCCACTCCAGTGTTCTTGCCTGGAGAATCCCAGGGATGGGGTCACATAGAGTCGGACACGACGGAAGTGACTTAGCAGTAGCAGCAGTAAGATTCTATGTATGTGTGCTCAGTCGCTCAGTCGTGTCTGACTCTTTGCTCAGGGGGTGCCAAGGGGACCAGTCACAACCCCTCCAAAGCTTTGGCCGCAGGTCCTGGGCCCCAGTGCACTTAGGAATTTTGTGTTGGGAAGATCTGTTCCAAGAGGCCCTCCCTTTGGCTTGTAGGGCTGCATATTCTGTTTTATCATTTTATTTGTTTATTCACTTCTGGCTTCACTGGGTCTTCACTGTGGCACGCAGGCTTTCTCTAGTTGCAACCAGTGGGCCTCTCAGTGCGGTGGCTTCTCTTGTTGTGGAACACAGGCTCTAGGGCGCTCAGGCTTCAGTGGTTGCGGCCCGTGGGCTCAGGAGTTGCGGTTCCGGGTTTGAGAGCACAGGCTCAATAGTTGTGGCATACGGGCCTGGTTGCTCTGGGATCTTCTCGGACCAGGGATGGAACCTGTGTCTCCTGCATTGGAAGGCGGATTCTTTACCACTAAGCCACCAGGGAGGCCCTGTGTATTCTGTTAAATTAAAAAAAAAAAAAAAATTCAACTGAGTAAAATTGAAGCTCTAATTGGCTTTATTAGGGTGATTCACGAATCGATTGGGCGTCATCCCATCTAGCAACTAGAAGGCCCTCCAAGGGGTTGTACAAAATGGAAGGTTTTTATGGGAAGAAGGGAGGGGCAGGGGAGCTGTTAGTGAAGGAAAAGGATTGTTTTTAGCTCAGGATGGTGGTGGGGCAGAGGGGGTTGGTGGGAACAACGAGGATTTTACTATGCACATGCCTCTTCTCCCTCTATCGGTGCTGACCGGAAAATTCCAGACCGGTTGATTAAGATGACATTTCTGGTGACACTCAAAACTGCAGTTAGGTTAGATATTAAATCCAGGTTTGGTGTCATGGGTTTTAGCACAAGTGATACCATTTGGGGCCTATGTTTCCTGTTGTTGTTTGACAATACAGTAGCTAGGATCGTGAAGGAAAGTGGTGGTGGGGTGTTTCTAAATTTGTTCATAGGTTCAGGAAGGGACAGAGCATCCACCAAGTCTCTTCTGCAAGCATGAGGTGGTCCCTGTCTCCAGAGAGACCTGGAATATTTGAGGAGTCTTAGCCTTCAAAGGGACACCAGCCAGTACAGCGATATGTGACTACATCTCAGGTCATCTTCGTTAAATCAGATACCAATTCAGCACAGAGAAACTCTGCCTAATGTGGCATAACAACAACTTTATCATCTATGACAAGAACAACAATAATAAAAATAATGGTGAATAACAGCAATAATAATCATATGATCATCATGACGTAGGTGGTAACAGTTTTAACGGAGATAAAATATTAAACCGAGGAGATGGAAAATAAATGAACAAACGCTCAGCTGCCCTCCCCTCTGGGTGTCAAGATTACTTTGGTTTGGGATTTGCTTTGCGGTGTGTGACCTCTTTGATGATCTGCTTGTTCTCTGCACTGAGCATGTGTAATTGTACTCATGGGAGAGGAAGTCTGTATTTTTAAAAACCATTGAAACATCATTTGCTCCATTGTATGATGTTCAAGGAAAACAACCAACATCTTGCAGAAGAATTTCTACCGTGGATTTAGGCTGAGCAGTTTGGCAGAGACCTGTCAGGAAGTGGAGGGTCAGGGGTCAGGGAAGCTTCTCGAAGTGGAGGCACAGAGAATAGCAGAACTTCGGTCAGACCAGGAAGTTTCTAGACAGACAAGCATCCTGAGGAAGCAGACTGTTAAAGGCCCAGAGGAAATGAAAGCGTGGAGCCGTGGCTTTGCAAGACTGGGGGGAAGCTGAGTTCTCTGCCAGCAGGGGCTCGGTTGCCTGGGCCCCGCCTCTCCTTTGGGGCCTCGCAGCTGGAACTGCTCCATGCTGGGGCAGCCAAGGTCCCGCCTGATCCATCCTCCCAAAGATTCCAAACCTACGATGGATAAAGCTCTCAGGAGAGCTTCAGGGTAAACTAACTTCTGTTCCGTTCAGTTCAGTCACTCAGTCGTATCCAACTCTCTGCAACCCCATGGACTGCAACACGCCAGGCTTCCCTGTCCATCACCAACTCCCAGAGCTTCATGTCCATCGCATCGGTGATGCCATCCAATCATCTCATCCTCTGTTGTCCCCTTCTCCTCCTGCCTTCAATCTTTCCCAGCATCAGGGTCTTTTCCAATGAGTCGGTTCTTCGCAACTGGTGGCCAAAGTATTGGAGTTTCAGCTTCAGCATCAGTCCTTCCAATGAATATTCAGGACTGATTTCCTTTAGGATGGACTGGTTGGACTAACCAGGACTAAACTAACTTCAGGAGGCTCCAGAATCGGGCTTTCGTTAAATAGAGAGAGCAGCACATTTTGACCAGAAAGCCTGTTGACTGTGCCTACACAGTTCAGAGTTTCCAAAGCTGTTTCCAGTTGACGCTAGCAGGTAAACCTGGGCCTGGCAGTACCAGGCAGTGCCCGGCTCAGGAAAACCCGTTCTCGGTGCTCCGCCAAGCCGCCCGACTCCAGGGGGGCGCCCTTCCCTGGCTTTTGGCCTGAACAGTAGCCTTCCCGCCTTCCCGAGGGGCTCTGTCCCCCTAGAAGCCCGTGTGTGGGCGCCCCCTAGCGTTGTGCAACAGCCCAGCCTCTTCCAGTGGAGCCGCTGGGATGGCTCTTGGCAAGGAAATCCCTCTCAGGAAACTGCCGGGGGCTTTTTCTCTCTCATCGACAAGAACTGGGTCACTTGCCCACGGCTGAATCGCTGACAAACAGGATGGCATTCCCAGTACGATTTAGCTAACTAGGAGGAGTCACACACCCGAGGGGTGGCGGGATCCAGTTCCTCCGGCCAGCACACGGTCCCCCGGCCCTGGGAGGGGAGCAGATGGGGGTTGGGTGGCTCCCAACCGCCTCTCACACCGTTGCTTCTCACCAGAATTTTCTAAAAGATGGGTACCGGGGTCAGCTAAAGCGCCCTGTCCAGGAGGGAGCATGAACACCCCAGAGGTATGAGACCCCATGGTTAAAAGGAGGATACATACCAAATAACATAAGGGAGAGGTCACAGCTGCCATCCACCTCCCACAAAGGTAGGAGGTTCTTCCGCCCCCATCCCCTGCTGTCTCCATGACGACATAGGGGCAGCTTCCAAGGCCTGGCCACCCTGAGACCTCTGTTGGAATATGGGGGCAATTTCAAAGGGGACAGAAATTTAGAATTAAGGGGACCTGGATTTGAATCCTGGCCTTGCCGTTTACTAGCTGTGTGATCTTAGAGATGTTATTCAATTTTCTAAGCTTTGGTTTTGTCAACTACAAATTGGCACTTGCCAAGATGGTTGCCAACGACTGAACAACAAGGGCATTCGCCATCTGCCTCTGCGGAGATTAAACCCTACACTGTCGAAGCTGTTGAACTTCAACACCCCTGAGGGATTTCAGGGTGGAGTAAGGCCCTCTGTCCTCCAGGCAATCTGGTGGGACAAGTCTTTAGATAGAGGTTTTAGGAACAGATTTTTTGATCCTAGTCCTTGCATCTCCTCATATCTGGAAAAGCACTGAATCCCTTTATGGTGACATCAGGTCCTGTGACTTAGCAATAAACTTTTTGTAAAATGAATGCTTAATGTTATTGAACTCCCCCTTCACCAAAACCTTATATATTGACTTCCCACCATTGCCGCTTTGGAGCAGTCTCTCAGAGCTATCTGAGATGCTGCCTCCCCGGCTGCAGTCCTCATTTTGCCCCAAATAAAAGTTAACTCGTAACTCTCAAGTTGTACATCTTTTTTTTAGTCGACAGTTTAAAAGCAGAAATGATAATATCTACCTTATAAGATGGTTGAGAAAATTTTTTTCTAGTAAGATAATGTCTCCAGCCCATAATAAATCCTCATTAAAGGCCTCTTTGGAATTATTGTTTTTCAAGACTTTCTTTTTTATGTGGACCATTTTTAAAGTCTTTACTGAATCTGTTACAAGACTGCTTTGATTTTTAGGCCATGCAGCAAGTGGGATCTTAGCTGCCCGACCAGGGATCAAACCCACACCTCCTGTATTGGAAGGTGAAGTCTTAACCACTGCACTGCCAGGGAAAGTGAAGTCGTTCAGTCGTGTCGGACTCTTTGCAACTCCATGGACTGTAGCCTACCATGCTTCTCTGTCCATGGGATTTTCCAGGCAAGAGTACTGGAGTGGGCTGCCATTTCCTTCTCCAGAGGATCTTCCCAGCCCAGGGATCGAACCTGGGTCTCCCGCATTGTAGGCAGACACTTTACCATCTAAGCCACCAGGGAAGTCAGGGAAGTACCTGCAATTCTTAAGGGTCACCTGAAACTCTATCTTGGCGTGCAGATTCCTGGGCCTCACACCCCAGATATTCCGACTTCAGGCACCTGAGCCCAGGAATCTGCATTTTCAGCAACCCACCGCCCACCCCACCCCCCGGGGGGATTCTGATGTAAATGAATCACTGGCGCACAGCAGTTGCTGGCGGTGTTATTTGCAGTTATAGGGCAAAATCTGAGCGTGCCGAGGAGCTCATGCAATAAGAAAATTTATCTTAATTTTAATTATCTATCTGTACCTCCATTAAATTAGCTGCATCCCATTAAAAATAATTAAATCTGCAGTTTTTGAGGTATGCCCTGGGCTGAATAATTCCAGTGGTGTTCTTGCACAAATCAACCATGCGCAATGACCTCAAGAGTGGAAGGCCTCTCCCAGGGAAGAAGGGCAGCCACCTCGACCTTTGCAGCCAAAATAAAACTCTTACTAAAATTACCAAGCATCACATTTCCAGCAGACAACCTCCTTCCAAACTCCTTCTGGATTAGTCAGGCCCCACCCGGCTCTGTCATCCAATTCACTTCCTGCCCCAGGAAGGGGAAAGTCCTGGGAAGGGCAAAGGTCAACCATTCCCTTTCTCTCTTCCCATCCCCACACCCCCAGCAACTCTGGCTCTGCTACACCTCAGGATATAACACTGCTCCTTTCCTATTTCCACTCTCTTGACCTCCAGCTATGAAAGAGCTCTTACCCTGAAGTCCCTGCTACTGCCCATTATTGCAAAATGAGAATAGAAAACATATTGCAGGGAAGAGTAGAGACAGGCCGCCAGCATCTGAGAGTACAGGAGGAAATTTAAGGACAAAGCAAAGGATGAGACTTGGAGGGGGAAGGGCACGTTGGGAAGTTAGTTCTTAGGGACCAGGAGGGCTTGAGATGGAAAGGGCTGGAGACAAAGCCATGTTTCACTGGGTCATGAACGGCATTGGGCTCATCCTGCCTGGCTGAGAAAGACTTGGCAGCCGTCAAGTTCATGAAGCAATGTGGTCTAGATGACAGCAATCAGCTGTTCTTTTCCAAAAGGGCAAACCTAGGACAAAATGAAATAAACTGAGATGGGGGAGGAACTCTGGTTAAAGTCCAGTCGTTCCCAAATCTGGTCTGTTAGAATCATCTGGAGTGCTGGTTAAAACACCCATCCCCAGGCGTCACCTGGACTCCCTTCCAGTTTTGAATAATCGGGTAGATTTGAGAACCACCGGGTTAATGGCTCCCAGAGGTTCCTGGCTGGTGGACTTTGGGGGCAATGACATTTCTTCCATAGATCTTTCCAGGTGGTAAATGCAGATGGTAAATGCGTGGTAAATGCAGATGGTAAATGCATGCATGCTGAGTCGTGTCAAAGTCTTTGTGACCCTATGGACTGTACCCGCCCCCCTCCACTTCCCCCACTAGCCCCAAGGATCCTCTGTCCATGGGATTTTCCAGGCAAGAATACTGGAGTGGGTTGCCATTTCCTGTTCCAGGGGATCTTCCCAACCCAGGGATCAAATTCATGTCTCTTATGTCTCCTACATTGGCAGACGGATTCTTTACCACTGAGCCACCTGGGAAGCCTGTTCACTAAACACATATGTAAAGTCCTTGATCTTCACAGCTCACATCATTTGAAGATCACCCTGGGTCCTCAGACTGAGTTTTGGAGCTTCCTGCATCATAGCAAACATACTGAAATGTACCCATAAGTGACTAAGTGAAGTGGCTCTGTCGTGTCCAACTCCTTGTGACCCCAAGGACTGTAGCCTACCAGGCTTCTCCCATGGGATTTTCCAGGCAAGAGTACTAGAGTGGGTTGCCATTTCCTTCTCCAGAGGATCTTCCCCACCCAGGGATCGAACCCGGGTCTCTCTCATTGTAGGCAGATGCTTTACCATCTGAGCCACCAGGGAAGTCCAATGTACCCATAAACCACTTTAAATAGAATTTTATCATAGTATTTTAAAACTGCTGGTTTTGCTCAAGTTATATAATTTAGGGTCAGCAGTCATTCCTTGGAGATCATCTGGATTCTCAGGAATTTTTGCAAAGTAAAAAAAAAAATTAACCCACAACTAATTTTGTAATGTAGTGAGAGTTTCAAAAACACCTAACTTAACTACAAAAAAGTGGATCTAATGTTATATCTTTTTAGGCATTTAGTTGTTTTCTTATTAAATTTGATTTCGAAGCTTTATTTTTATAATTTGGATCTAATTATCTGGGCCAGATAATTACTTTTGAGGGCCTCTGTGTGAGTCCTAGGTCCTGAGCCAGTGGTGTCTAGTGAACCAAACACAGCCAACAAAAACTCCGTGAGGTAATAGTGCTTTAGAGATGAGATAAACCACACAAAGTGACTTCTCTACAATCACATGGCTACTAAGCTAGGTCTTGTGATTCTGAACTCCATACTGTTTCCACTGGCAGAGGAGGATACACTAGACAGCTTCTGAGCACACACGCCTCCTTGGACAGCTATTACTTTCTATATCGCACAAGACTACTTTCCATATCGCACAAGACTCAGGGGAGCTGGTATCAAAGGCCTACAGCCTGGGCAAAAGGTAGGCCTGAAAATGGAGAGAAGTCAGTGAAAACAGTAACAGATGGAGCTCACTGATCAAGTGGTTTTGGCCAGGATCTATTGATTCATTATATTTTCAAAGCATGTCATACAATGTTCACAACAGGAATTGATTTCATGGGATCTGCAACTACTGGCATGCACGATTGGAAGGTTTGTTAGAAATGGGAAACTTACTATCTAACCAAGACACACAGATAGAATAAAATGAAAAGTAAAGAAGAAGAAAACCTGACTTGAGAGATATAGTGTTCCTTTCTTGGATGGGGATGAGATGCGGGTGGTAGGACCCCGGATGGGGGACAGTGTGAGGGCTTATAGGAGGGCATTGTCAAATTCTCTGTGAAGGGGTCAGAAGAGGTGTCAGACTCTACCTGGGCGGAGCCCTCCTGGGGGAAAGGGCACCCCCAGGGCAGAAGGCAGCATGAGTTCTGAATAGGTGACCTGCTCCTTAGCAGGTCTAATGGTGAAGCTGAAGCTCCAATCCTTTGGCCACCTGATGCAAAGAACCAACTCATTGGAAGAGACCCTGATGCTGGGAAAGATTGAGGGCAGGAGGAGAAGGGGACAACAGAGGATGAGATGGCTGGCTGGCATCACTGACTGGATGGACATGAGTTGAGCAAGCTCCGGGAGATGGTTAAGGACCGGGAAGCCTGGCATGCTGCAATCCTTGGGATCGCAAAAAAGTCAGACACGACTGAGCGACTGAACAACTCAGGTCCCAAGAGACAGCCTTGGAGAGATGTCCAGTAGACAGCAGGTTATTAGTACTGATATCTCCTCTCCAGGGTCACAGACTCCCTGCTCTTCTGGGTGGTGTCACAGAGAAAGCTGCATTCTAGCCAGCCTCTTAAGAGTTTCCTTACTGCCTGGTACCAATGCCACTCTCTGGGCACCATCTAGGCTCTATCTCTGCAATAAGCAAATATGGAGCAGAAAATAGAAAGAGAACAAGGTTTGAGTCAAGCAGAGCTAAGGTCAAAGCCCAATTTCACTATTTACTGGATATGTGACTTAGACAAGTTTCAAGCTTCTCTGACCCTCTGTCTCCTTCATCTGTGAAATAAGGATAAGATTACCTTTCTTGCTGGGCTTCCCTTGTGCCTCAGCTGGTAAAGAATCCACCTGCAATGCGGGAGACTTGGGTTGGAGCCCTGGGTTGGGAAGATCCCCTGGAGAAGGGAAAGGCTACCCACTCCAGTATTCTGGCCTGGAGAATTCCATGGACTGTGTAGTTCATGGGGTCGCAAAGAGTCGGACACGACTGAGCAAGTTTCACTTTACCTTTTTTGCTGGGTTATTGTGAGGAGTCGAAATTATATATGTCAAAAGACTGGCATACAGTTAGTGCTCAGCTAATAGCAGCAATTATTATAGCACAGCCAGATGCCAGTGAACACTGGCACTAGAGGTAAAAAGGTCATTTTTGGCTAATCTGAAAGTCCTGGATTTTTATATTTGGCTTCAGAAACTTTTCTTCCTTTTCTTCTCTCTCATGCAAACCTAGTAAACTCTGCAGGCAGAGACCCCTTCCCATTAAGTGGCATTGATGTTAATCCCTTTAAGATTTGCTGAGCCAAGAAAAGAGGACTTAATCCTTCACAGCCTCTTGATTTTAACTCTGGAAAAGTTGACTTGCAGCATTTCCATCGGAAATGGAATGGCACTTCCATTCTGCCTGCGGTGGTTTTAGCTGACGTTTCGCTTGCCTGAGCTGAGGGAGGGCAAGTCCCTGAGAGGGCACGTGTTTTTCTTCTTTTAAACAAGAATATGAGAGATTTACTTATAAGGAGGAGAGAAGTGGGGGCAGCAAGTGTATGAGAGACAGCGTATCCCAGGTCAGATGCTTATCCTGGGTGGAGGGTCAGTGAGGCTTTTTACATTTTGAACCGTTCCAACCTAACCAGTTCCTCAAGTACTACCTACATCCAAAATTGCCTTGTCTTTCTTCAACTATGCCTTTGAAAGCATGGAAACAGAAATCAATTTAGAGAAGAATTTTCAATCTTGCCGCTTAAACATAATACAACATAAATACTTTGTTATTCTTTGTGAAAACCCACTAGCCCTGGAATATTGGTTTTCCGGTACACATGAGCACAAAAACATAGATACAGAATTCCAAACAGGAGTCAATAAAAAATACACCAAATATCAGAATTAACAAATGGGATCCAGAAATTCAGTGTACTGGGAGTTACTTTTTAATTTGCAATTACTTGAGTTTTTGTTTTTATTTTTTGCATAAGCCTGTAAATCCCTGAAAGCTGTGAGGAGCATTTCACCTCAAACTGAAGTATTCTAAGATTGAACTTGTATATATTTATGACACAGGTTGTTTCTCTTTCTACAAGAAAGTATTAAAGATGCCAGTATATAAAACAGGTGATTTGCAGTAGTTGAGTTGTCTGCGTACAGATTTCCGGCATACACTAGTTAACAGCCACCCTCCTGGGCTTCTGTCTCCAGGCAGAATATTGTCCTCAAATATTGAATATCCAGGGGCTGTGTTTCTGCCCATTGGGGTAACCTGTTTTCAGGAAGCTATGCTTCCTGCCAAATGGAAAACAACAAAACACCCTGCCATCCCAGACCCAGATTGACTCTCAGAGTGAGGCAACAAGGGAACCTTTCCAGGTAGACCCCTAACAGTGGCAGACATTTCGACAGTTTCTAGAGGGAACCAAAGGCTCCTTGGTGATCAGATAAAGACTGTCCCTTGACATTTGAACTCTGAGAAAGCACATTCTCCAAAATACAAAATAAAGACCAATCTATAAGAAAGTGATGTCCAAGCACAGAACAGAAAAAACCTGATCACCAGCCCAGGTGGGATGCATGAGACAAGTGCTCGGGCCTGGTGCACTGGGAAGACCCAGAGGAATCGGGTGGAGAGGGAGGTGGGAGGGGGGATCGGGATGGGGAATACGTGTAAATCTATGGCTGATTCATATCAATGTATGACAAAACCCACTGAAAAAATAAATAAATAAATAAATAAAGGGGGAAAAAAAAAAGAAAAAACCTGAGGGAACTGGACAAAACGCACACACACATATGCACATGTTTTTACCTAACAAAACCAGTCTATTTCTTAGCCATACCTGACCAAATAATGCCTTTTAGAAATAGTTCTCATTTTTTTAAAAAGTGGTCAACAAATTGTGCCTTCATAAGCACAGGGTAGAATTCAGTGGTCAGTGCCCCTAACCTTGAAAATAGCCAAGGGGTTTTTTCATTCCATCTTCTTTTATCAGCTTGTGCTAAGTTCAAGAGTAATTAGGTAACGAAAAGTTATTCATTCATTCATTTCAGCAATAATTATATTAACTACTCAGGTAAGGCAAATTTTAATACCATCTGAGCCACCAGGGAAGCCCGATACAGCAGCAAACAGTAGTTGAGTTGTCTGCTTACAGATTTATAAGCAGCTCACTTATTTTCAAGTGACAAGGCTGTTATTGTTATTGAGTGATACCTCATTAGCACTTGCATCCAAGGATCATTTGCTAAAAAAGTTTGCTTGGATATCAGAGCTGATCATCTTGAATTTGAAAATAGTCTCAAAATTATTAACTCTATACAAAGCACACTTATGGAAAATACGAACCTCCTTAACTCGCATTAATGAAGTAAGACAAATAACATTAGTAATAGTAACAGCTAACATTTACTGAGCCCCTATTATTTACTAGGCACTGTGCTAAGTAATTGATTTACTGTTAGGGCCCAGTGCAGGCAGCCCCCAAATATGCCTCAATAGCATGTATTTGTCCCACATGAAAGGTACCCTCCCTGTACCAGGAGGTAGAAAGACCTCCTTATTAACAGAGATAGGGAATTTAAAGCCCAGAAGGCTGTATAAACAAATCTTTTTGTTTCTTTACTAATTTTCTACCCAAACCCAAACTTTTCTTAAATTGTTTACTAATTAAACACCCAAATTCAACTTCTTTGTCTGGTCAGTTCCTCTCAAACTTATTGTTTCTTTGTCTAAAAAGTATAAAAGCTGCCTGCTTTGGCCACTCCTGCAGTTCCTTTTTTTTACCTTTTTTTCTTTTTCTCCTGTTATCTGTCTGATATCTATTTTATTCCTAGTCTAACCACAGAACTCAAGAAGGATAGAGAGGGAAATTTCCCCCGCCCCAACATTATCATCTTTCATCTTCACTAGACCTTTCTTCAGTTCAGTTCAGTTGCTCAGTCGTGTCTGACTCAGCGACCCCATGGACTGCAGCACGCCAGGCCTCCTAGTCCATCACCAACTCCCGGAGTTTACCCGAACTCATGTCCATTGAATCGGTGATACCATCCAACTGTCCTCTGTCATCCTGACGCCATTATCTGTCGTCCCCTTTTCCTTCTGCCCTCAATCTTTCCCAGCATCAGGATCTTTTCCAATGAGTCAGTTCTTCGCATTACGTGGCCAGAGTACTGGAGTTTCAGCTTCAGCATCAGTCCTTCCAATGAATATTCAGGACTGATTTCCTTTAGGATGGACTGGTTGGATCTCCTTGCACTCCAAGTGACTCTCAAGAGTCTTCTCCAACACCACAGTTCAAAAGCATCAATTCTTCAGTGCTCAGCTTTCTTTATAGTCCAATTCTCCCATCCATACATGACTACTGGAAAAACCATAGCTTTGACTAGATGGACCTTTGCTGGCAAAGTAATGTCTGTGTTTTTTAATAAGCTGTCTAGGTTGGTCATAACTTTTCTTCCAAGGAGCAAGCGTTTTTTAATTTCATGGCTGCAGACACCATCTGCAGTGATTTTGGAGCCCAAAAAAATAAAGTCTGTCCCTGTTTCCACTGTTTCCCCATCTATTTGCCATGAAGTGATGGAACCAGATGCCATGATCTTGGTTTTCTGAATGTTGAGTTTTAAGCCAACTTTTTCACTCTCCTCTTTCACTTTCATTAAGAGGCTCTTTACATCTTCTTCACTTTCTGCCATAAGGGTAGTGTCATCTGCATATCTGAGGTTATTGATATTTCTCCCAGAAAACTTGATTCCAGCTTCTGCTTAATCCAGCCCAATGTTTCTCATGATGTACTCTGCATATAAGTTAATTAAGCAAGGTGACAATATACAGCCTTGACGTACTGCTTTCCCGATTGAAACCAGTCTATTTTTCCATGTCCAGTTCTAACTGTTGCTTCTTGACCTGCATACAGATTTCTCAGGAGGCAGGTCAGGTGGTCTGGTATTCCCATCTCTTCCAGAATTTTCCACAGTTTATTGTGATCAACACAGTCAAAGGCTTTGGCATAGTCAATAAATTAGAAGTAGATGTTTTTCTAGAACTCTTATTTTTTTGATGATCCAATGGATGTTGGCAATTTGGTCTCTGGTTCCTCTGCCTTTTCTAAATCCATCTTTACTATCTGGAAGTTCATAGCTCACGTACTGTTGAAGCCTGGCTTGGAGAATTTTGAGCATACTTTGCTGGTGTGTGAGATGAGTGCAATTGTGCGGTAGTTTGAGCATTCTTTGGCATTGCCTTTCTTTGGGATTGGAATGAAAACTGACCTTTGCTAGGCCTGTGGCCACTGCTGAGTTTTCAAAATTTGCTGACATACTGAGTGCAGCACTTTCACAGCATCATCTTTTAGGATTTGAAATAGCCCAACTGGAATTCCATCACCTCCACCAGCTTTGTTCATAATGATGCTTCCTAAGGCCCACTTGACTTCACATTCCAGGATGTCTGACTCTAGGTGAGTGATCACACCATCATGATGATCTGGGTCATGAAGATCTTTTTTGTATAGTTATTCTGTGTATTTTTGTCACCTCTTCTTGATTTCTTCTGCTTCTGTTCGGTCCGTACCATTTCTGTCCTTTATCGAGCCCATCTTTGCATGAAATGTTCCCTTTGTATCTCTCATTTTCTTGAAGAGATCTCTAGTCTTTCCTCTATTTTCTCTATTTCTTTGCACTGATCACTGAGGAAGGCTTTCTTATCTCTCCTTGCTATTCTCTGAAATTCTGCATTCAAATGGATATAGCTTTTCTTTTCTCCTTTGCCTTTCACTTCTCTTCTTTTCACAGCTATTTGTAAGGTCTCTTCAGACAACCATTTTGCCTTTTTGCATTTCTTTTTCTTGGGGATGGTCTTGATCACTGCCTCCTGTACAATGTCACAACCCTCTCCCGCCCTCCCCGCACCCCCATCCCCGCCTGTAGTTTTCAGGCACTCTGTCTATCAGATCTAATCCCTTTAACCTATTTGTCACTTCCACTGTATAATCGTGAGGGGTTTGATTTAGGTTATACCTGAATGGTCTAGTGGTTTTCTCTACTTTCTTCCATTTAAGTCTGAATTTGGCAATAAGGAGTTCATGATCTGAGCCACAGATCAGCTCCTGGTCTTGTTTTTCTGACTGTATAGAGCTTCTCCATCTTTGGCTGCAAAGAACATAATCAATCTGATTTCGGTGTTGACCATCTGGTGATGTCCATGCGTAGAGTCTTCTCCTGTGTTGTTGGAAGAGGTTGTTTGCTATGACCAGTACATTCTCTTGCAAAACTCTGTTAGCCTTTGCCCTGCTTCATTCTGTACTCCAAGGCCAAATTTGCCTGTTACTCCAGGTATTTCTTGACTTCCTATTTTTGCATTTCAGTCTCCTATAATGAAAAGGACATCTTTTGGGGGTGTTAGTTCTAGAAGGCCATGTAGGTCTCCATAGAACGGTTCAACTTCAGCTTCTTTAGCGTCACTGGTTGGAGCACAGACTTGGATTACTGTGATGTGAATAGTTTACCTTGGAAATGAACAGAGGTCATTCTGTCATTTTTGAGACTGTATCCAAGAACTGCATTTCAAACTCTTCTGTTGACTATGATGGCCACTCCATTTCTTCTAAGGGATTCTTGCCCACAATAGTAGATTTAATGGTCACCTAAGTTAAATTCACCCATTCCAATCCATTTTAGTTCACTGATTTCTAAAATGTCGATGTTCACTCTTGCCTTCTCCTGTTTGACCACTTCCAATTTGCCTTGATTCATGGACTTAACATTCCAGGTTCCTATGCAATATTGCTCTTTACAGTATCAGACTTTACTTCTATCACCAGTCACATCCAAAACTGGGTGTTGTTTTTGCTCTTCCTTCTTTCTAGAGTTATTTCTCCACTGATCTCCAGTAGCAAATTAGGCACCTACCCACCTGGGGAGTTCATGTTTCAATGTCCTATCTTTTTGCCTTTTCATATTGCTCATGGGCTTCTCAAGGCAATACTGAAGTGGTTTGTCATTCCCTTCTCCAGTGGACCATGTTTTGTCAGAACTCTCCACTATGACCCATCCATCTTGGGTGGCCCTACATGGCATGGCTCATAGTTTCATTGAGTTAGACAAGGCTGTGGTCCATGTAATTGGATTGGTTAGTTTTCTATGATTGTGGTTTTCAGTCTGTCTGCCCGCTGATGGAGAAGGATAAGAGGCTTATGGAAGCTTCCTGATGGGAGAGACTGACTGGGGGGGAAACTGGGTCTTTCTTAGATGACTGCTATTATCTCCATTTTTCTGTTAAGGGACAGACAATTGGGGAGATTAAATAACTTGCCCAGAGTCACACAGCTGGTAAGAAGCAAAGTTGGGATTTTAACCCAGTCTGAGTCTAGAACCAGAACTCTGAAACTTCTAGAATCAAACAAGAGTTTTCCTTTGTCAAATCCAACTTCTTCTATTTCAACAAAACAACACTGTCCATCTATTAAATTAATGTTATTAGTCTAAGTTTTTTGGTTTGGCCATCCATTTTGTTTTTATCTAATTTGTAAATTTATCTGATTTATAATTATATTAGATCTTCCAGTATGAGGACTCTGTATCTAGGTTTACTTTACTCATATTTAAGTAACATACTAAAAAATAATTTGTGCAGATATAGGATATCTGTAAGAACTATTTCCTCTAAGAAAGAGTCCATCCTTTGCCTGTTTTACAAACACCTCTGTACAATAGGAACAATGGCCCCTTCACACAAACCTCATCTTCTGTCTAGTGCAAAATCTTATGCATTAAAGAATATTTGACCAGTAGCTGAAAATATATCTGCTTTCTCATTTTCATTTTCACAGAGCCTTTTCTCTTGAGAGTTTAAGGAGCCATATGGAAAATTTTCAACAAATTAAGATGTTCCATTACACTATGAATAGCCTAAGAGTTGGGAGGAGCTATTAAAATCCCATTAACAGTGGCCTGACTCTCCATAGTACTTTTCCTCTCAATATCACAAAATGCTTTTAGATAAAATTTTATCACATTTATCTTCTCATATCCTGAGGAAGTAGGCAGTGGAAAGTCTCTGTCACAACCTCACAAATAGAGGCTCTAAATTACAGACAGGTTAAATAAAGCTCACAAGAGAATGTGTGTCAAACAGTGAAGTTTACTCAGTTACCTTTAGAGTCTAATTAGATTTCATATCTCTCAGGGAACTTGTGTATTGATCCTAAGAAACCACTGGGTGAAGAGGTCCCTGACCTAAGCGAGTCTGCTGTTCCCACAGTTAGTGAGTGGGAAAGAGTTCAGAGTGATGGACAAGGATGTGGCCAGTCTGGTTTGACTCTTAACTTTGTCACTTACTAGCTTTGAGACCTTGAGAAAACTACTTAGCTTTTGTGACCTTCAGTTTCCTCATCAATCACATGAGAATAGTTATAGTCCCTACCGTGTCCCTACCCTACAGTTACTAACATGGAGCCCTTTCAATAATTAAGATAGTGTGTACACGCCCATGGCTGATTCCTGTCAATGTAAACCACTACAATATTGTAACATAGTTAGCCTCCAATTAAAATAAATAAATTAATAAAAATAAGTGTGTACAAAGGGCTTGGCGCTGGCCTCACACCGAGGATATGCTAAAGAAATGGGGGTAGTTACCATCAGTGGTGATAACTGTGCTCATGTGTATTTCTGTTCTTCAGGGTGAGCTTCATACATTGAGACCCTCCACATCTTAGATGAACTCCTGTTGAGATGGAGGGTGGAAGAACTGATATGGGGCAGAGGGACACAGTAACCCGTGAGTAGGGACGAGAGCTAGTTATGAATATTACTTTAAGATGCTTTCAGATTTAGCTCAATTTGGTCTCAGCAAGGAGATACAGTCTCATATGACAAGAGGTTCAGAGGTAGAACTCCTTGGTTAATTCAGCAACTCAAAATTCTCAAGGATCCAAGTGACTAATATTTGAATATAAATTCATATCCAAATATAAATTTACAGGTTCTGCCCTCGGGCTGGTTCCCTTTATCTTCACCAGACGGTTGCCGCATCCTAAGATTACAAAGAACGGATGTGTGACAAAATTCAGAGGAGGATGAGAAGCCACCTCTTTCTATGACTATTTTTTAAGAAACAAAGCAACATTTCCCAGAAGCCTCCAGATTTCCCGCCATGTCTCACTGGCCAGAACTAGTCATAGAGTCACTCTAACCCAGTCACTGGGATCATTGCAATTGTCCCAGAGTCATCAAGATTCTGCTTCTAGGGCTGGAAACAGGAAACAAAGGACAGAGCCCTGGACACATCAGAGTTCTGTTGGCAAGGAGGAAGTCGGGTTGACAGTTGGGTGGGATACTTACTAACAACGTCTGCACTTACTGGATGCTTACTAAGCCTTGAAGCCTAAAAATGCTTTCTTTTTCTTGTTGTTGAGTGACTCAGTTGTGTCCAACTTTTTGCGACCCCATGGACTGCAGCACGCCAGGCCTGCCTGTCCTTCACCATCTCCCAGAGCCTGCTCAAACTCATGTCCATTGAGTCAGTGATGCCACCCAACCACCTCATTCTCTGTCATCCCCTTCTCCTCCTGTCTTCAATCTTTCCCAGCATCAGGCTCTTTTCAAATGAGTCAGCTCTTCACATCAGGTGGCCAAAGTATTGGAGCTTCAGCTTCAGCATCAGGCCTTCCAGTGAATATTCAGGGTTAATTTCCTTTAGGCTGGACTGATTTGATCTCCTTGCAATCCAAGGGACTCTCAAGAGTCTTCTCCAACACCACAGTTCAAAAGCATTAAGCCTTCAGCACTGAGCATTCTTTATGGTCCAACTCTCACATCCGTACATGACTACTGGAAAAACCAAAGCTTTGACTATATAGACCTTTGTTGACAAAATAATGTCTCTGCTTTTTAACATGCTGCCTATGTTGGTCATAGCTTTTCTTTTAATTTCATGGCTACAGTCACCACCTGCAGTGATTTTGGAGCCCAAAAAAATAGTCTGTCACTATTTCCATTGTTTCCCCATCTATTTGCCATGAAGTGAGGGGGTCAGATGCCATGATCTTCGTTTTTTGAATGCTGAGTTTTAAGCCAAATTTTTCACTCTCCTCTTTCACTTTCATCAAGAGGCTCTTTAGTTCTTCTTTGCTTTCTGCCGTAAGGATGGTGTCATCTGCGTATCTGAGGTTATTGATATTTCTCCCAGCAATCTTGATTCCAGTTTGTGCTTCATCCAGCCCGGCATTTCACATGATGTACTCTGCATATAAGTTATATAAGCAGGATGACAATATACAGCCTTGACATACTCCTTTCCCAGCCCGTTGTTCCATGTCCAGTTCTAACTGTTGCTTCTTGACCTGCATACAGGTTGCGAAGGAGGCAGGTCAGGTGGTCTGGTATTCCCATCTCTTTTAAGAATGTTCCACAGTTTGTTGTGCTCCACACAGTCAAAGGCTTTAGCGTAGTCAATGAAGCAGATGTTTTTCTGGAATGCTTTCTTGAAACAGGGCCTATATACGCATAGCATTGTGTGAAATGGGCATGCAAATACCTAGACATTAGCACATTGTAACTCTGCCCTATGCCTTTGAATTTCTGTAGCAAAATTTCTAAATGAGAACTCTGGCATCAGAACCTCAAAACTTCAAATGCTGTAGTCAGAACAAGAGTGCAAGGGGACAGACAGAGACGCAGCCATCCAAGAAGGTAGACATGCTGCTAGAGACCTGTTTTAAAGGCTTGTCCCTTGATAGACTGAAACCAAGACCAGCAGAACTGAAAGGATTCAGAGGCAAGACCCAGGGGACCTCTTCCCCATCTCCCAACTAGACTCCCAACAAGCCTCACTTTTGCCCTCCACTGGTCTAACTGTTCTTCAGTCACAACTTCCGGGAAACTATTTCAGGAAGCTAAGGCATTTCCAGAAAGAGGAAAACTCTCAGGGAAAGGAAATGCTGTCCTAGGAGTGATTCTTCTGAACCACGGGACCCCGCTGGTCTCATGAGGCGAATGGATCCTGGAGAAAACAAACTCCAATTGTCCTGCATTCGGTGGCTGCCCCTTGGAAAGTAAGCTCAAAAGATTCGTTTTACCTATAAGGTGCTTCTGGTCCCATATCAGAGGACTTTTATTTTGGCTAAAAGCAAATTGAAATCTGAGTTGAAGAAGTTATTCAGACAATGTCATTATTAACCCCTGGGGCCACTCAGAAACCCCAACGGGATCTTTCCACGGTCATGAAGTGTCATGTCACAGAGAGAGACCAACAAGCATTCGTCGCCTGCGGGTTGTAAAGAAGGCTCTTGGAAGGATTTCCCAGGTGGTCCAGTGGCTAAGACTTCATGCTTCCCATACAGGGGGCCCGGGCTCAATTCCTGGTCAGGGAACCTGATACACATTCCACAACTAGAGTTCACATGCCGAAACGAAGATTAAAGATACCCTATGTCTCAACTAAGATGCAAGCACAAGTGTTATTTGCTCGGTTGTGTCTGACTCTGTGACCCCATGGACTATGGCCCTCCAGGCTACTCTGTCCATGGAATTCTCCAGGCAAGAATACTGGAGTGGTTGCCACTCCCTTCTCCAGGGGATCTTCTTGACCCAGGGATCGAACCTGGGTCTCCTACATTGCAGGCAGACTCTTTCACCATCTGAGTCACCAGGGATACCCCCAACTAAGACACAGCACAGCCTAAATTAAAAAAAAAAAAAATTTTTTTAAGAGTCCTGGCATTGACGATTTCAGCCATGAGACCATGAATTGTCCACAAGTACATAACAGATGTGCCCTGCTCTTCAAATTTGGAGTACAAATGTAATCGCGTCTCTTTCTTTGCTTTCACTTAATCACCAAAGAACTTCAAGTCCTCTGATCTGCCTAAAATCAAAAAACATCTGGTCTGGCTACCACTGTTTCCAGACACAGCATCCAAAATGGTGGTTAACTCCCCAAAATCCATTCTACCCCAAAAGAATTGTCCAAACCATTCATGGTAACCCATTTCCCCAGGCTACTGGGTGGTTTAGCAATAGACATGAAATAGACATGTGACCCAGCCCTAACCACCCAGATGCAAGGGAAGCGGGGAGCTCCAGGGAAAAGACTATTTCACAATATCAAAGGAAAAATTCTATTTTCTCTCTTTCCTAGGGGCCTTCCTTGGCACCATATTCCTGAATGTTAGTCATTCCTGGTAGGGAAGAGAGTGCACTTGGAATAGAAAAACACCAGCTCAGAGTTTGTAGAGCTTTCTTTTTGAATGTGTGGAGCACTAGAGACTACTGACAGACTGGCATAATTTTGGAGTTTGCCCTTTTTCATCTAAGATTAAAGGAAGGAATGGACTCTTTCCCATTATTCAATTTAACTCACTCAAATAGATAATAATGTGACAAATGTCACTGTGATTTAAGCTTGAATGTGAGGAATTTAAAAGCACTTGCTTGAAAAAGCTTGTTTCACATCTTAAAAAAAAAACAAAACACATCAGGATGATTTTAATTTTTCATTCCTAGGGAAAAACAAAGCTAAATGCTTTTCATCCTGAAAAAAGCCCTTTTCATAACTTCTAGGATCTTGGTTGCAAAGCAGAAATTGAACACCACCCCCAGGAAACCTTTTCAGTAATTGCATCTGTCTATCCCACACTTTGATCTTCTCAGAGTTTATTGGTAGAGCCGGGACAGTAACGCTGGTGAGTTATACTCATGGGATTTTTGTTTTTTCCTCTGAAACTAGACTTTGTTTCATGTGTGACCTTTGGGATGAGACATAACATCAGCTGACTGACAAGACAGTGATCGATAGCCATATCTGATGCCAACATGTCAGTCTACAATATTTTATCAATATCATCCTCACTGGTGTGGTTGACAGGCTTAAATGAGAAAATATATGCTGCAGTTCTTGTGGCTCAGCTGGTAAAGAATCTGCCTGCAATGTGGGAGACCTGGGTTCAACCCCTGGATCAGGAAGATGCCCTGGAGAAGGGAACAGCTACCCACTCCAGTATTCTGGCCTGGAGAATTCCATTGACTGTATAGTCCATGGGGTCTCAAAGAGTCGGACACAACTGAGGGACTTTCATTTTCACTTTGTTTTCTGTCACTGTCTCTGTTAACTACAAAGTTGTACATAAATATGATTCCTTGTGTGGTTCATGCACTCTCTCTCTTGATACAGTAACTTAATTGTATGGTAGATTCTTTCAGTTTTCAGTCCTGATTTATGCTTTTCCAACGTTATCAGTTTCTAGCTCTCAGAACACAGACATCGTTCCTTAAAGACAGGATGAAATCCCCACAGTTTCTAACAACACACAGGTAGGAGATACTCCAGCCAGTGAGGAAATACTTATGGAAACTTGGACCTGATTCCTCCGGGCAACATAGTCAGATGCATTGAGAAGGTCTGGCTGCAGACAGCAGAGGGCAGTGGCAACGAAGCTGAGCATCTCAGCAAGTGGAGAGCTGGTGCCAATATGCAAATGAGGCCAGGCTCCTAGCCCTAAAGCTTGGGAACAGTCGGATCATTCAGGTGGTTTGACAGGATTTCCCTCGGATTTTAGCTATTGTGTGTGTCGGGGGTGGGGGGAGGGTGGGTGTGCACGTGTGCTACGTTAATCCACAATCTTGGATCTTTTATACCCAATCACCCCTACACACACACACACACACACACACACATACCCACACCGCCATCCCATCCACATCCTAAGAGCCAGCAGTTAAAAATACCTGTACTACCATCTGTGCTCAGTCGTGTCCGACTCTTTGTGACCGTGTGAACTGTAACCCACCAGGCACTTTAAGTGCCTAAAAATATTCAGTCATTATCATAGTTACCACTATGTGTGGAGAGCGTGGCCACCACTTCACTCTCTAAGTCACACGCTCATGGTCTAAAGTAGCGACTTTGTGCAGCGTGGTGCCCCCGCGACTCTGCACGGAGCCCCAGGGTTCCCTTGGGGTCCGGTGCCCTTGGCCGCCTCCGCCGGTCACCATTGACACAATCATTCATTCAACAAGACTATATTGACTGCTTTCTGGGGCCCTGCACACTTCTTGTGGTCAGGGATAAAAGACACAGTCTCCTCCTCTACAAGCTTGTTTCCAAAGAAGCATGATTAATGCATATACTTGTCAGTCGTGTCCAGCTCTTTGTGACCCCACGGACTGTAGCCCTCCAGGCAAGGATACTGGAGTGGATTGCCATTTCCCATTTCAGGGGATCTTCCTGACCCGAGGATCGAACCCATGTTTCTCGAGACTCCTGCATTGGCAGGCGGATTCTCTATCAACTGTGCCACCTGGCGTGGAGACTGATAAACAGATGATTGCTGTTTAGCATGACACAGCTTTGACAGGGAGACAGGTCACCGAGCGCAGCCTGGGGGGGCCAGCGACCACCTCCAGGAGGACGCGACAGGAACAGCCCAGTGGCAAGCTTGCATCAGCACAAGATTTTTTGGTTTGTTTTAAAGATGTTTTCTTGTGGACCATTTTAAAAGCCTTTATTGAATTTATTACAACGTTGCTTCTATTTTATGTTTTGATTTTCGGCCCTGAAGCATGTGGGGTCTTAGTTCCCCAACCAGGGATCAAACTTGCACTCTCTGCATTGGAAGGCGAGGTCTTAACCCCTGGACCACCACGGAAGCCTCCGGTTCAGGACAAGTTTTGAAGGATGAGTGGGAGGAGCAGACAGTCAATGAAGGGAATGGGATGGGGTAGTGCGGGCCAATAGAGGGATTCTAGACAGAAGGAATCGCCTGAGAATAGTCCCAAGAAGAATGAAGACAAGCAGACCAAGAGGTGGACAGGGCCTTGATCACACAGGAGGTCTTTCCACGAAGCCAAGAAGCATAGGTTTTGTTCTGCAGACTAAGAGGGTGTCGGGGAGGATGCTATACTGGTCAACGGCTATATCATAAATATGGTTTCAGAAATATTGTTAGACCAGCATTGTAGAGAAAGGATTCCAATGCAGCAAGTCTCTGGATGGAAAGAGTGGAGGGCTTCCTGCATAATCCAGGAGAAAAACGATAAGGACCTGAGAAGACAGCCACGGTGGGGGTGGAAGAGGAAGACAGGTTCCGGGCTTGTTTAGGAAGTAGAGGAGGACAAGTTTACTGACCAAATGATTATAAATAAGTCATGTGGGAGAGGCAGGGCTCAAAGATGACTCCAGGGTTCTGGCCTAGGTCACTGGGTGGATGGTGGTGCCATTTCCTGTGAGTCAGTCCCACGAGGACTGTGGCTTAATTAGCACGTGGCAGAGTGACTAGGGTGTCGTAGGTGTTCAGTAAATATTTATGGAACGAACGATGACATGAATGCCTGCGTGAGGAATATAAAGGAGGAACAAGAGGTTGGGGGCGGGGGTGGAATGATGGTACATGTTGAGTGTGAGATGCTTATGAAATGGTCAGATAAAGATGAGCTGAAGATGGTCACACCTGTAGGTCTGGAGGTCAAAACAGAGATCTGAGCCAAAGGTGGCTTTCCGTGGCTCAGATGGTAAAGAGTGCCTGCAGTGTAGAAGACCTGGATTTGATCCCTGGGTCGGGAAGATCCCCTGGAGAAGGAAATGGCAATCTA